>NC_141002.1:92218318-92770111 GCF_052327205.1 Somniosus microcephalus | reverse complement strand
GACTCATAACACCCATATACAAAAGTGGGGACAAAATCGACCCAAACAACTATCGAGGCATCTGTGTAAACAGTAACCTGGGGAAGGTATTCTGTAGCATCATAAACAAAAGACTTATAAACTTCCTTGAAGAGCACAATGTCTTGAGTAAAAAGCCAAATTGGATTCCTGCTCAAACTATAGAACATCCGATCATATCTTCACCCTACAGACCCTAATTGACAAACACGTTTCACCATAACAAAAGCAAAATCTACGCATGCTTTGTAGATTTCCAGAAGGCTTTCGACTCCATCTGGCATGACGGTTTATTCCTGAAACTTTATCGAAGCGGGGTAGGAGGGAAAACATATGATGTAATTAAATCAATGTATACAAACAATAAATGTGCAGTTTAAAAATTGGAGACAAACAAACAAAATACTTCCCACAGGGGCAGGGGGTGACGCAGGGCTCGCCAATCTCACCGACACTCTTTAATATTTACATTAATGGATTGGCAAAACTACTTGAACAATCTACAGCACCCGGCCTCACCCTATATGAATCCAAGGTTAAATTCCTCCTCTATGCCGACGACCTGGTTCTGCTGTCACCAACTAAGGAGGGTCTACAGCAGAACCTGGACCTGCTGGAGTCGTACTGCCAGACTTGGGCCCTGACAATAAATCCCCAAAAAACCAAAGTCCTTGTGTTCCAGCAAAGATCCAAACAACATGGACCCACAATAAATTTCACAGTAGGAACAACCAAAATTGAACAAACCACTCACTACACATACTTGGGCTTAAAAATCAGTTCTACGGGAAACTTCAAACTGGCTGTGAATGAACTGAAAGAGAAAGCAAGAAGGGCTTTTCTATGCCATCAAAAAATCAATCCAAATAGAAATCCCAATTAGCATTTGGCTCAAAATTTTTCAAATCAGTAATTGAACCAATTGCACTCTATGGCAGTGAGGTCTGGGGACCACTAACACAACAAGATTTTGCAAAATGGGACAAACACCCAATTGAGATCCTACATGCGGAATTCTGTAAAAGTATCCTCCGGACTCAAAGGAAAACAGTAAACAACGCATGCAGGGCGGAACTAGGCCAATACCCATTAATAATCACTATCCAAAAAAGAGCCACCAAATTTTGGAATCACCTACAAATGAGCAACCCCAATGTTATCACTACGACGCCCTGAAATGCCAAGAGCTGACCATAAAGAAGAATACCCTCAGTCAACTAGTCCTGGGACTCAATAAAGTAACTAATAACAATACTAACAATAACCAGCCCCAGGACAGTGACAGGGTAACACAAAGAATTCGACCCAACACAATCGTCGCTAAGCAAAAGGAAAAATATCTGTCATATTGGGCAGAAACAACAAAAACCCAAAGCAAACTCAATTGCTACTTGGCCCTAAACAGACAATACAACATAGCTGATTACCTGACCATGGTAAAGGATAACAAACTGAGAAGAACCTTGACAAGGTACAGACTTAGCGAACATAGCCTAGCGATCGAAAAAGGCAGACACAGGCAGACCAGGCTGCCAAGAGAAGACAGGATATGCTCTCACTGCAGTCAGGGAGTAGTTGAGACCGAGATGCACTTCCTCACAGCCTGTGGAAAATATCAGGGCATCAGAGAGAATTTCTATCAAAAATTCTCACAAATATGCCCTGAATTCAGAAATCTGACTGACAACCAAAAACTCCCATTCCTACTGGGGGAGGAGAGAAGCTGTGTAACACTGGCGGCACACTATGTTACAGCTTGCCATGAACAGAGGGACAACCAGTAAACTAAGACAAGAGTATATATAAACAAGGCGAAAATATATTTATAAACTCAGGGATATACCTGTTTATACACTGTATGAATGGAAACCGCGTTTATGTGTTCAACCATAAATGTATTTTGATGCTTTGGCAACATAAGATGTACCTTATCATGCCAATAAAGCGATTTGTATTGTATTTGTATTGTATTGTGTGGGGGGGCAGGAGGGGGGGCAGAGTGTGGGGGGGGGAGGAGGGGGGGGCAGAGTGTGGGGGGGGAGGAGGGGGGGGCAGAGTGTGGGGGGGGAGGAGGGGGGGCAGAGTGTGGGGGGGGGGGGGAGGAGGGGGGGCAGAGTGTGGGGCAGAGTGTGGGGGGGGGAGGAGAGTGTGGGGGGGGGAGGAGGGGGGGCAGAGTGTGGGGGGTGGGGAGGAGGGGGGGCAGAGTGTGGGGGGGGGAGGAGGGGGGGCAGAGAGTGTGGGGGGGGGGAGGAGGGGGGCAGAGTGTGGGGGGGGGGGGGGGAGGAGGGGGGGCAGAGTGTGGGGGGGGGGGCAGAGTGTGGGGGGGTAGGAGGGAGGGCAGAGTGTGGGGGGGGTAGGAGGGGGGGCAGAGTGTGGGGGGGGGTAGGAGGGGGGGCAGAGTGTGGGGGGGGAGGAGGGGGGCAGAGTGTGGGGGGGGGAGGAGGGGGGGGCAGAGTGTGGGGGGGGAGGAGGGGGGGGCAGAGTGTGGGGGGGGGGAGAGGGGGGGCAGAGTGTGGGGGGGGGAGGAGGGGGGGCAGAGTGTGGGGGGGGGGAGGAGGGGGGGCAGAGTGTGGGGGGGGAGGAGGGGGGCAGAGTGTGGGGGGGGGAGGAGGGGGGGCAGAGTGTGGGGGGG
This sequence comes from Somniosus microcephalus, assembly GCF_052327205.1. Classification (NCBI taxonomy): domain Eukaryota; kingdom Metazoa; phylum Chordata; class Chondrichthyes; order Squaliformes; family Somniosidae; genus Somniosus; species Somniosus microcephalus. Next base: position 92,767,461 of record NC_141002.1, on the reverse strand, counting down.
GGGAGGAGGGGGGGCAGAGTGTGGGGGGGGGAGGAGGGGGGCAGAGTGTGGGGGGGGGAGGAGGGGGGGCAGAGTGTGGGGGGGGAGGAGGGGGGGGCAGAGTGTGGGGGGGGGAGGAGGGGGGGGCAGAGTGGGGGGGGAGGAGGGGGGGGCAGAGTGTGGGGGGGAGGAGGGGGGGGGCAGAGTGTGGGGGGGGGAGGGAGGGGGGGCAGAGTGTTGGGGGGCAGAATGTGGGGGGGGGGAGGAGGGGGGGCAGAGTGTGGGAGGGGAGCAGAGTGTGGGGGGGAGGAGGCAGAGTGTTCGGGGGGGGGCAGAGTGTGGGGGTATGCGGAGTGAAGGCTCCTCTCCTCACCTCTCTCCCGGGCCTTTCTTTACCTGCCGAGTCCCGGGCTCTCGCTGCCCCGGGTCCGCTGCTGCCTCTCCTCCCCGCCACTTCCGCCCGTGCGCCAGTCTTCACCGGCCGGCAGCTGCCCTCAGCGAAACTGAAAGTTCCCGTCCCCACCCCCCAGGAAGTGACTCTGCAGCCAAATCCTCTTAACCCCTGAGTTGCTGCCCTTTCCTCACTGAACCTCTCACTGCATTAAACCAGGTCTGAATTGATGTCATGGGCACAGAATGAGGGGGAGGGGAGGGGTGGGTATGGAGAAGCAACAAACCCCTGTTTAAATAAGAAAGCCAGTATTATTCGATGAAGTCTGAAATAAAAAGGTCAGTCACCATCAGCAAAGTCAAGGTTTTAGGTGGGGATGCAAGCAAGACTTGCATTTATATAGCGCCATTCACGACCACCAGACGTCCCAAATCACTTCACAGTCAATGAAGTACTTTTTGAAGTGTAGTTACTGTTGTAATGTGGGAAACGCGGCAGCCAAAATTTGCATACAGCAAGCTCCCATAAACAGCAATGTGATAATGATCTGTATTTGTTAATACACCTCATCTTCCGCTTCAGCACTCTGCAGCCTTCCGGACTCAATATCGAGTTCAACAATTTCAGATCATAACCTTGGCCCCTATTTCATTTTTTCTTCTAATTTTTCCACTCCTTTTCCGCCCCCCCTCCTTTCCATTTGTTTCTCTCTCACACCTGGCAGCTATCTCTTGCCCTGCCAGTACACTTTACACCTAATCTCAGCCTATTACCATCTCGTTTAGCTTCTAATCTCTTTTACTTCTTTTGTTTCTTTTATCCGATCGCAGCCCTGCCTTCGATCTAGTTTCTTTTCTTTCCAGTTTTGAAGGGTTCGACCCGAAACGTCAACTCAAATTTCTCTCCACGGATGTTGCCTGACCTGCTGAGTTTTTCCAGCATTTTCTGTTATTTCGGATTTCCAACATCTGCAGTATTTTGCTATCGTATCTATATTTGTTATGTTAGTTGAGGGATAAATATTGGCCAGGACACCAGGGATTACATTTCATCTTGAAATCCTGCATGCAATGCAATGGGAGACCAACTCGTATATAAAACAAACACATGGAGGAAGCATCATCATCCTACTGAATCTTCCTATCTGTCATAGAAACATAGAAGATAGGAGCAGGAGTAGGCCATTCGGCCCCTCGAGCCTGCTCCGCCATTCAATGAGATCATGGCTGATCATCCAAACTCAGTACCCTGTCCCTGCCTTCTCCCCATATCCCTTGATCCCTTTAGCCTTAAGAAATATATCTAACTCCTTCTTGAATATATTTAATGAATTGGCCTCTGTAATGTATGATCCTTTAAGGGGGGGAACTACTTTTTACAGCTCATGTATACTGTAGTACTGGCAGTGACCACACCTGTATATAACGTTGAGTAGTAATCCGTACAGATCAGTTGCAGTCTGAGCCACATTGAGTAAACACCGTTTGTACCGTTCTCCGCAGTCTGTGTCTGATTATGCACGGACGTAACATTGGCGACGAGGCAGGTTCGAACCTACCTGCAACTCTGCATCACCTCCCGGGGATTCGTTCCTGAAGATCAGTGGATTGGAGGTCAAGGCCAGAGACTCGGGCGTCGACCATGGGCAACCGCCCAGTCATCCAGCAGAGATTCGAGAATTGCAGGGGAGGCTGTCGAGAGCCAGGCTTGGCTTTCCAGTCGAGGTGGTCCAGCGAAACGGGCTGGCAACAGGTAGTGCGCAGACCCTTCCCGGACAGCGGCGGGCTAGAGCCCGACCGAGCGGCACAGCAAAGGGCCGAGCAGCGTCGACGGGGGAGAGAGAGAGAGAGGGCAGAGCGCACAGGGTGCAGCCGGTGTTCAGGGGCCGAGCAGCGTTGGAGAGAGGGAGAGAGAGACGCGCAGAAACCCGCGAGGTGCCGCCATTGCCACGAGGACCACCGAGAGCGGTGTTGGCAGCAGCGCAGGAGAAGCGTGCGAAACCTACAGGGTGCCGCCATTGCCACGAGAACCAGCAGCAGCGAGGGAGGAAGGAAAACGCGGGAGACGCCATTTTAAGCCATTGGGAGACACCCTTTTAAACCACACCCAAAATGCCGAAGAGTGGCAGTATCACCGCATTTGACAATGAAGTCGAAGATTGGACTACATATGTCGAACGAATAGAGGTGTACTGCAAGGCAAATGAGGTGTCAGATGACAAGAAAGCGTCGGTATTGTTGAATTTAATGGGTGCAAAGACGTATGGGTTATTGCGAAATCTAGTAACCCCAACGAAGCCAATGGAAAAGAGTTTTGAAGACATAGTAACGATACTAAAGGAACATTTAAACCCCACACCGCTGCTGATAGCAGAAAGATTCAAGTTTCACAAACGGAACCAGCATAAGGATGAAAGCAATGCTGATTATTTAACAGAACTGCGCAAACTATCGAAACACTGCCAGTTTGGAGTGGGACTGGCAGATACCTTAAGGGACAAGTTTGTGTGTGGGCTTCAAAGTGAAGGAACCCAGAAACGGCTTTTATCTGAAAAGGACCTTACGCTGGAAAAGGCTTTCAGCATTGCGGTATCATATGAAGCAGCAGCACGGGGCACTGCAGAGATACAACAGAGACCGCAAGAATATGGCACAAACGAAATGTCATATGGAACAGAGAAGTGCTATCGCTGCGGCAGAACAACACATGACCAGAATGATTGCTGGTTCAAAGACAAAGTGTGGAAAAGTAGGACACATAGCACGAGTCTGCAGGTCGGGAAAGAAAACCAGCAATAAGAAACCGACCAAAGGAAAGTACAAGAAGGTACATAAGATAACGGAGAATAGCTCAGACGAACAAAAGAGTGATAACAACTCCGAAAGCAGGGAACTGAGTTGTCTGAAACTACATAATGTGATCACAACAGAGGATCACCGAACCATTTGGGTCACTCTCAAGATAGCAGGAGTCCAGGTAAAGATGGAATTGGACACAGGATCAGCCCTAACAGTCATAAACCGACGGGACTACGAGCGGCTATTCTCACACATACCCTTGAGACACAAAAATTATTTTGAAGACATACACGGGGCAAAAAGTCTACCCCAAAGGAAAAATAAGGGTGACCGTTATATATAACGGTAAGGAAACACCAAAACTAGACCTGTATGTATTGCAAGATGGAGGACCACCATTACTGGGACGTGAATGGATCCGGAAAATACAAATGGATTGGCTGAGAGGTTCGTACAAACCTTTAAGAAGGCAATAAAGGCTATGTACAATGACAACATTCCGCTGCAGCACAAGGTGGACAATTTCCTGTTCGCCTAGCAGAATGCGACACATGCAGTCACCAACCAGGCCCCAGCCATGATGTTTTTTAACCGAAGGTTAAGATCTCGCCTGGATTTGCTCAGACCAAACGTACGAAGAGATGTTGAGAGTAAGCAATTCCAGCACATCCATGAGAAGCCAACAAGGAGCTTCAATGTAGGGCAACCAGTCTTGGCCCGCGACTACCGAACAGAAAAATGGCAGCAGGAACGATATGCACACGGCAGGGCCCACTAATGTACACAGTGGACGTTGGGGAGAGCATCGTGAGACGCCATGCTGACCAGATCCTAGAGTCACAGGAACAAGTCAACCCCATGCCTCGCCCATACGTACCTGGTGATGAACCCGACGTACAGGTGGCATCTACCCCAGAAACAGTAGCATCGGAAGCTGATGAACCAACCGACGACAGGGGGCCAGAATCGCCTCCGCACCAAGAGCAAGACACTCGGGAAAGGCGCTATCCAGAAAGGATCAGGAAGCCTCCCCAAAGACTGAATTTATAAATAGACTATTTTCAGCTAATGTTGCATGTTAAAAGTGTTAATTGTAATTAGTTTGATATTTAATTGTTAAATGAGTGTTATGGTACTGTTAATCTAAAAGGGGAGGAATTGTAATGTATGTACCTTTAAGGGGGGGAACTACTTTTTACAGCTCATGTATACTGTAGTACCAGCAGTGACCACACCTGTATATAACGTTGAGTAGTAATCTGTACAGATCAGTTGCAGTCTGAGCCACATTGAGTAAACACCGTTTGTACCGTTCTCCGCAGTCTGTGTCTGATTATACACGGACGTAACAGCCTCAACTGCCTTGTGTGGTAGAGAATTCCACAGGTTCATCACAGGTGAAGAAATTCCTACTCATCAGTCCTAAAGGGCTTACCCCTTATCCTTAGACTGTGACCCCTGGTTCTGGACTCCCCCGCCGTCAGGAACATCCTTCCTGCATCTAGTCCTGTTAGAATTTTATAATGCGCAGTTTTGAACTGCTAGATCTGTTCTGAATCTATGCCATTTAGCACAGTGGTAGTGCCACACATATCCCTCGATTCCCCTAGAGTCCAAAAATCTATCTACTCGAGTATACTCGATCAAAGCCACAAGCCCAGAGATAGCTCAGGAGGAGAGATAAGTGTGCGACTCCCTAACCGAAAACCAATACAACAACTTTGTACTGAGAGACTGGTATTATTCTTGGAATAAACTAAAGCAATGAGTGACAGAAGAGATTACAGAAGTCAGATTTTATGACTATACCAGCCAGTTATAGGGAGAGATGTGCGTCACTTAGATGTGCAAGTTTTCCTCGATGAGATGAGATTTAAACCAACTAGTCTGGATAGAGTTACCTGCGTGCCAGGTGGATTTTCTCGAGAGCAAAGGTTCCAGGAGGAACGGATGACTCCTCTACAGAAGTAGGTTCATCACCTCACATCCCAGAAGTCAACACCACCGTCCAAGGGGATGGCGTGCAGCTCCTGAGGGCGAGGGTTTATAAATTCTAGAAACATTACTAATTACCGGAACACAGACTCTAATCTATCCTATAGACTGGCTATTTAATGCAGTTAAATGGTCAGCAACCTAAAGAGTATAATCCTAAATTAATCTCACTACTTTACATCAATCTCAGACACTGATCTAGACTATAAATTGATTAATTAGAGTTTCCAGCTTTTTGCCATTTAAACAAAGGAAAAGAACAAGAATAGACCGTTGGTCCATTGAGCCTGTCCCAGTCACAAAGCATCGTGATGCCCAGTGTTCCTTCACACTCATTGGGTCATGTAATCTCCTGGAAGAGGCAAAAAGATAATTTGATTTAAACAAACCCTAGGCCAAATAATGGGGGAAAAAGAATCTGAAAAATTGCTCTCCGACCCCATAAAGGCGATCCAAAATAAGTTCCAGGTCACAGTGACCACGAGGTACAAATCCAAGTCTCACCTACCTTCTGTACGCAGTGATATTAGGAACTTGTCTAGTTATTTTTTTCCAACTGTCCCAGTGACTCTGCACAAGACTCGATCTGGCAAACCCCTCCTTGGCCTCACCTCTTCCTATTTCTGTAATTCCCTCCAGCCCCACAAACCCTCCCCGCCGAGATCTCTGCCCTCCTCTAATTCTGGCCTCTTGAGCATCGCTGATTTTCATCGCTCCACCATTGACGGCCGTGCCTTCAGCTGCCTGGGCTCTAAAGCTCTGGAATTCCCTCCCTAAACCTCTCCGCCTCTCTCTGCTCCTTTAAGACGCTCCTTAAAACCTACCTCTTTGACCAAGCTTTTGCTCACCTGCCCTAATCTCTCATGTGGCTCGGTGTCAAATTTTGTTGGATAATCACCCGTGAAGCACCTTGGGACGTTTTACTACATTAAAGGCGCTATATAGATACAAGTTGTTGTTCAAAACCAAAGTTCGGCGCCACCAAACCACCATTTGCTCATTTATCCTAAATTCTCTCCTACTTTCCCCCCACCCCCCCCAAATCATTGGTGAGGTCCTGCATCGAGAGCCCATGAAGTAGTTTCACACACTACAATATAACATTATTCCATAAAATTGGGGTTATTCCAAGAAAATGGGTCTATTTGCAATAAGGAATATACAAAGGTGTTTAGAAATGCATGTTTTTCCAAGTTTAAAAATCTGGGATCTGGTGCAGTACAACCCACTTAATACTGGAATGCTGCCAGAGTGTAGTATCTGGTCATGCTGCAGGATTACATCGAATGTACAGCACAGCAACGGGCCATTCAGCCCAACTGGTCCGTGCCAGTGTTTACGCTCCACATGAGCTTCATCTCGCCCACCAACATAACATTCTATTCCTTTCTCTTCAATCTACTGACCTAGCTTCCCCTTAAAATGCATCTATGCTATTTACCTCAACTACTCCACATTCTCACCAGTGAAGAACGTAAGAATTTGGGAGAAGTAGGCCATTTCAGCCTCATCTGAAAGATGGCACCTCTGACAGGGCAGTATTCGCTCAACACTGCACTGGAGTGTCAGCCTAGATTTTTGTGCTCAAGTCTCCGGAGTGGGACTTGAACCCGCAACCTCCTGATTCAGAGGCAGAGTGCTACCCACTGAGCCATGGCTGACATAGTAGCTCGTAGTAGCAGAATTTAAGTCGTCCCTCTCCCCAGGCCACAGTGCTTCCTCTCTGCACTTTATAAACCAGATGCCATTGAAAACACACACTATTGTGGTGCAGATTGATTCGTGAACTCAGCAAAACTGGCCTCGATTGGCTTGAAATCTGAAATTGAGATTTGATTACGTTCAAACAAGTGTTTTCCTGTCACTACTTCCTCCCCCACAATTTATTTGCGTCGGCCAGTTTTTCCAACAGGAAATAACTCGTTTCCCATCAGTGAGAGGTTTTTAAACTACCTCATTTTTAAAGTACTTTCCCACCCCCAAAGAAACTTTCCTGTTTGACTGAAAATCACGTGGCCTTATTTTAAAACATAAGAAATAGGAGCAGGAGGCCATTCGAGCCTGCGCCGCCATTCAATAAGATCTTCTACCTTGATTCCCTTAATATCCAAAAATCTATCAATCTCGGTCGTGAATATGCGCAGCAACTGAGCATCCACAGCCCTCTGGGGCAGAGAATGCCAAAGATTCACCACCCTCCGAGTGAAGAAATTTCTCTTCATCTCAGTCCTAAATGGCCGACCCCTTATTCTGAGACTGTGACTGTTGTGTCTGTGTGTTGATAGAGACACTGAAGACAGGAGTTGGTTCATAGGTGTTTACTAAGCAAAGTCTGGAGGGGTACTAACGGATATAACACACTATACAGGCTTATATAGCCGAGTGGCCATTACCGGCATTACAGCACACATGGGGCTCTTAAAGGCACATACACTACAATTCCTCCCCTTTTAGCTAACCAGTACATAATATTTTAAGTAATTATTAATTACATGTTATAAGAAAAATAATATACACATTGCTGCAGTTAATTAATTATAAGTCAGTCTCTCTGGAGGCTTCCTGACTTGGTCTGGATAACGCCTCGGTGGTGTAGTAGTTTCTGGTGGTGTAGCAGGTTCTTTTGGCAAGGCTGATTCGGCTTGAATGCCAGTGTCGGGTTCATCGGGTTCCAGTATCACCGGATCGGAGGTAGATATGGGTATCGGGATGGTATGGGGCGGACGTGTAGTGCTTAACCCCATTGTTTTTTAAGAACTTCCTGAATTCTTCGGACACAAATTGCGGTCCATTATCAGAACAGATCTGTTCCGGCAGCCCATTCCTGGCAAATATGGTCCTTAATACTGTGATGGTTTTTTCCGTGGTGGAGGAGGACACCTTTATTACCTCCGGCCACTTGGAGTGTGCATCAACCGCGATTAAGAACATTGAGTCCATAAATGGACCAGCAAAGTCGATGTGTACCCTTTGCCATGGAGATGAGGGCCACTCCCATGGATGTAGAGGGGCTTGGGGTGGAGCGTTTTGGACCTTCTGGCATCCTAGACAGCTCTTGGTCATTTCTTCGATGTCTCCATCGATACCTGGCCACCATACAAACGCTCTGGCTAGGTTCTTCATTTTCACTCCACCCAGATGCCCCTCGTGAAACTCCTTTAGCACTTTATCCTGGAGTTTGGGTGGAATCACCACTCTGGATCCACACATCAAGGTTCCTCGGCATACTGACAGCTGTTCTCTTCTTTGCGAGAATGCTGGCAACAGTGGTTCGCCATGTGCTGGCCATCCCTTCACCGTTAAGTCGTAGACTCGTGAGAGAGTTGGGTCATTTCTCGTTTCCTTTTCAATGGCAGAATTTGTTACTGGTAGACATTCCACTATGGTTGAGTGGAACATCTCCACTGGGTCTACTGTAGGTGCCTCTTCTACCGTTGGCAACGGTAGGCGCGATAAACCGTCAGCATTCCCATGCTGTTTTGATCCTTTGTATTCTATGTTGTATTGGTCCTTTGTATTCTATGTTGTATTGGTGTGCCCCTAGAAAAATGGACCACCTCTGTAGCCTTTGCGCTGTCATAATGGGAACACCCTTTTTAGGGTTGAATATGGAGATGAGGGGTTGATGGTCAGTCAACAAGGTAAATTTTTGTCCGTGTAGGTAATGGTTGAATTTCTTTACTCCCCATACCAGGCTGAGTGCTTCCCTGTCGATTTGGGCATAGTTACGCTCAGCTGAGTTTAATGAGCGTGACGCAAAAGCTATCGGCCGTTCTGAGCCATCAGGGAATTTATGCGATAATACTGCTCCTATGCCGTAAGGGGATGCATCGCACGCCAGTCTGATTGGCAGTGATGGGTTGTAATGAGCCAAAACTTCTTTGGATGTGATTAAGTCTTTGCATTTATGGAATGCATGTTTGCAGTCTTCGTTCCATTTCCAAATTACTCCTGTTTGTAGCAGTTCATTAAGAGGGTGTAGAAGAGTTGATAAGTTCGGTAAAAATTTATGATAGTAATTTATTAATCCCAGGAACGACCTTAATTGTGAAACATTTTCAGGTGCTGGGGCTTTTATGACCGCTTCAATTTTTTCAGGTGACTTATGCAACCCTTCCTTATTTATTATGTGGCCACAATATGATATTTGATTTTGGAAAAATTCGCACTTGGGGCGATTTGCTCGTAGGCCCCGTTCTCTCAGCCTAGTGAGCACCTGCTCCAAATTGGCACGGTGCTCGTTGTCGTTTTCTCCTGTTACAAGGATGTCGTCCAGGTAGCATTGAGTCCCCGGAAACCAGTCGATTGTACTGGTACAGACCTTTGTGTGTATTTATCGTGAGATATTTTTTTTTAGAGGCCTCTTCAACCTCCATCTGTAGATATGCCTGTGCCAAGTCAATTTTGGTGAAACGTTTCCCTCCGGATAGTGAGGCGAAAATATCTTCTATCCTCGGAAGAGGATACTGTACCGTGTGAAGGACCGGGTTTACCGTCACCTTGAAGTCTCCACAGATGCAAATTTTTCACTGTTCTTCAGATTTATTATTATTCAATGCTTTCTTCATGACTGGAACGATGGGTGTTGCCCACTCGCTCCAATCTATTTTGGATAATATGCCTGCATTTTCCAAATTCTCCAGCTCTGCCTCGACTGCTGGACGAATTGCGTATGGCACTGGTCTTGCTTGAAAAAACTTGGGAATTGCTGCATCTTCCACTTTTATTGAGGCGGTGATGCCTTTCAAGGTTCCTAGTTTCTCTTGAAACACTTCTTTGGCGTTGGCCAAGATGTCTTTTAATCGTTCAGGTATGACGTCATCATCGTTTTTTTCTTACTGGTCACCGTCAGTGCCTGAATGGAGTGCCAGTCTAAACGTATTTTCCTGATCCATTCATGTCCTAACAGCGGTGGGCCACCATCTTGTAGAATGTATAAATCCAACTTTTGTATTTCCTTGCTGTTGTATACAACAGGCACCCTTATTTTTCCTTTGGGGTATACTTTCTGCCCCGTATATGTTTTTAAGATAATGGATGTGTCTTTTAAAGGAATATGCGGAAATAGCCTCTCGTAATCCCGTCGATTTATTACGGTCAGAGCTGATCCTGTATCTAGCTCCATTTTAACCGGGGACCCTGCTATCGTGAGGGTAACCCAAATGGTCTGGTAATCATCTTTGGCAAGTACATTATGTAATTTGAGACAGCTTAGTCTCTTGTTTTCGGAGTCGCTATCGCTCTTCTGGTCTTCGGAGCTACTGTCCGTCAGCATTTGTACCTTTCTGTACTTTTCTTTATTGATTTTTTTTTTTTCCTGTCTGTGGATTTATTTTGTCCAGATCGGCATACCCGTGCAATGTGTCCAATCTTTCCGCATTGCCTGCATGCTTTGTCCTTGAACCAGCAGTCCCTCTGGTCATGGGTGGATCTGCCGCAGCGATAACATCTCTCGAAACCCTGTGTCATTTCATGGGTGCCGAAGTCCTGTGTTTTTTGTTGTATTTCTGCAGCTCCTCTTGCGGCTGCTTCGTATGATACAGCCATACTGAAAGCCTTGTCCAGTGTTAAATCTTTTTCAGAAAGCAGCCTTTTCTGTGTTCCTTCACTTAAGAGACCGCAGACGAATTTGTCTCAAAGATAATCTGCTAGTCCTGCCCCGAATTGGCAGCGTTTTGATAGCTTTCTTAATTCAGTGAGGTAATCAGCGTTACTTTCATTCTTGTGTTGATTTCTCTTGAAGAATTTGAATCGTTCCGCTATCAGCAGCGGTGTTAGGTTTAAGTGCTCCTGTAGGGTATCAACAATTTCTTTAAAATCCTTGTCCTTTGGTTTGGCTGGAGTGATTAAATTTCGTAACAGCCCGTATGTCTTTGCGCCCATTAGATTCAGCAGTACTGAAGCTTTTTTTTCATCTTCTATTCCATTTGCAGTGCAATATACCTCCACTCTTTCCACATATGTGGTCCAATCCTCTATCTCGCTATCAAAAGCATCAATATTGCCAGATTTAGGCATTTTAGAAAAGATATGGCGCTTCCCGCGCTTTCCCGCCGCTGCTGCCGATGACAACGCTGTTTCCTGCGGTTTCTGTTCTTTTTTTATTTATTTATTTACAGTTGGAGACTCGTTCCCGCCAGACTTTCTCTCTAGGTCTGAACGCCGACCTTTTTGCAGCGCCGGCCGTCTCCCGAGTGCTCCCTCCCCGTCTGTTACTGCTTGCCTCCGCTTTCGCTGTTTGGCCCAGCTGTAAAACCAGCCGCTGGAGCCCCAGCCTGACGCCCAGGAAGGATTAGCGCAGTACCTGCCACCAGCTTGGCCAGCTGGTGAAACCAAAGCTTTTTTTCACTTTCTTGATTCTTCTGGACGCCAGAGGAATCGATGTCCTTGAGGTGCTGCCGAATTGCAGGTAAGTCCGTCGCCACTGTTGTGTCTGTGTGTTGATAGAGACACTGAAGACAGGAGTTGGTTCATAGGTGTTTACTAAGCAAAGTCTGGAGGGGTACTAATGGATATAACACAATATACAGGCTTATATAGCCAAGTGGCCATTACCGGCATTGCAGCACACATGGGGCTCTTAAAGGCACATACACTACAGTGACCCCTGGTTCTAGACTCCCCAGCCAGGGGAAACATCGTCCCTGCATCTACCCTGTCAAGCCCTGTAAGAATGTTGTACGTTTCAATGAGATCACCTCTCATTACAAAGAAGGTTCACTCCGTTAATCCCGGGGATGAGGGGATGGACATATGAGGAGAGGTTGAGTAGATTGGGACTCTACTCATTGGAGTTCAGAAGAATGAGAGGCAATCTTATTGAAACATACAAGATTGTGAAGGGGTTGGATCGGGTGGATGCGGGGAGGATGTTCCCGATGATGGGTGAAACTAGAACTAGGGGGCATAGTCTTAGAATAAGGGGCTGCTCTTTCAAAACTGAGATGAGGAGGAACTACTTCACTCAGAGGGTGGGAGGTCCATGGAATATGCTGCCCCAAAAAGCTGTAGAAACTACATCATTACATAAATTTAAAACAGAAATAGACAGTTTCCTAGAAGTAAAGGGAATTAAGGGTTATGGGGAGCGGGCAGGAATTTGGACATGAGTCTAGGTTCGGATCGGTCATGGCCCTGTGGGTAGCGGAGCAGGCCCAGGGGCCATGTAGCCTGATCCTGCTCCTATTTTGTGTGTCTAATTCTGTTAGATTCAGGAGATGGTTCAATGATAGTAGATTGGCGGTTAGGATCAGATCAGCCATGATCTTATTGAATGGCGGAGCAGGCTCGAGGGGCCGATTGGCCTACTCCTGCTCCTATTTCTTATGTTATGTTCATTCTTCTATACTCTAGGGAATATAGGCCTAGTCTACTCAATCTCTCCTCATAGGACAATCCCCCCCATTCCAGGAACCAGTCTGGTGAACCTTCGTGCACTCCCTCTAGAAGTTTTTCCTGAATTCCCTACTGGATTTATTAGTGACTATCTTATATTAATGGCCCCCTAGTTTTGGACTCTCCTGCAAGTGGAAACATTTTCTCTATGTCGACCCTATCAAACCCCTTCATAATTTTAAATGCACAAGGAAAACATGCCAAAGGAGGAGCCCCATATGTAAATAAAGTGCTAATTTTGTGGAAGGCTGTAAAGGTGGACACAGCAGCCGGCCCCATAAGAACAGTACAAGACCTGAACAGTGAAGAGTCGCGAGGTGGGAGCTTGGATTGAATCAGCACAAGACAAGTGGAAAGTAGGATTCTTAAATGAGGGAAAGGGGAAAGAAAATAAAAGTGAACGGGCTCAGAAAACTACCCACAACTTGGTGCAAACGAACAAATCTCACTTCGAAAGGGCACATAAACGGCTGGTGTGGGAAAGGGAAATGCCGTTATTTGCCCAGTAGGGAGCATCAACCAGCCCAAACTGTACAGAAAATCTGAATAGCCATGTAGCGGAGTCAAGGATAAACTGGGAAGGTCAATATGATTCTCAAGAGTAAAAGTGTCAAGCATCAATACTATTGTTCCTAGCCGTTTAAAATGAAAATGCACGTTTTAAATGGTTTATGGGGCATGGAGGATGTTATTGGAATAGTCGAGTCTGCAGGTTTCATCAGCAGATGGGCTAAGAACGTAAGAAATAGGAGCAGGAGTAGGCCACACGGCCCCTTGAGCCTGCTCCACCATTCAATAAGATCATGGCTGATCTTCTACCTCAACTTTCCCGCTTGATTCCCTTAAGAGTCTAAGGTAGAGGCAGGTGACATTAGAGGTGGAAGTAGGCGGTCTGTGTGATGGAGAGGCTATAGGGTTGGAAATTCAGCTCAGTTTAATAGGACACCGAGTTTGTGAACAGTCTGGCTCAACCTGAACATTGGTCTTCCCAATGTTTAACTGGCGGGAATTGCATCCAATATCTCCTTTGGCTTGGGAACCATTTACACTTCTGTGAAGCGTCTTCGGATGTTTTTCTACATGAGAGATGCTAAATGCAAGTTGTGCAAAATGCAATGTATAAAGTAGGCACGCAAAGAGCAAATTGTGTTCACAGAGTAAGATATATAGAATACCAAAAGTACAAGGCTCAAGACTGTGACAGAGCCCAGGATTGTCCAGTGACCACAGAGCAAATGCTTGGCCTAACATCTTCATACATGACTGGGAAACAATGCTGAGACACCTTCTCTTAGCCACTAGAGTTTCTTAGCAAACAAACAGCGGGACTCACTTCAGCGGTAAATGAAGAAAATACTTGGACAATCCAAGGTTCACACTAGTGTCGTTAAGCTAGACACTACTCAAGACAGAGATTCAAGAGCCCATGCAGCCCTTGGTGTTTGGTTTAAACGCGTTGACACATGCCATTTTGCACGGCAATATCCTTAAACTTTGAAATGTTAAGAATCTACAGGGGGAGAAAGCAACTTACTATCCTTTTTTACATCCTTGCATACAGAAAGATACCTCGGGGGGAAATGTGTTCACATTGGACGAAAAAGGGGGATAAATAGTTCCGATTGTTGCTTTGAGTTGAGGGTAAGAGGGAGCATCACAGACGCTCAAATTGGTTTTACCAAAAAGAAATAAAACACTTCGCAAAGACATCTGACTGAAATTTATTTTAGTTCATTATATGCCCGGGACTGAAATTCATGTTTAGCTTATTAGACACCTAGGACAATGTTTGCTCATCAAGCCATACAAATTTACATATAATGTGATGGCCAACCACTATTAACAAGAACAATTCCATATTTTACAGTGAACTCTGCTCATTTGAATACATTTTTGCCAAAATAAACCCCTAAAAGTAAGATGGTATTCAAATGCTGCATTCATACCACAATTCAAAGTTTATTATACAGGAATGACGGCGCTTGGGCAATAAGCACCGACACCTTCACAATAAACAGTCTAATAAGACAAAATTGATGTAGTTAACCGATTACTTATATGTAATTTAAATAAAAATGAGCTAAAATATGCAGCCTACGCAAAACACAGAGTGCTTTTCTTTGGGATCTGCACAAGGTTTTTGCAACCTTACCAAGAACCTATTTCAGCAATCTGTATAAATTAAAATGAAATATAGATTCTTGAGATGTTAAGGGAAATGGATCTTTAGATTCATTCTCAAGGCTTTGCTCGCTGAAAGAATACCTGCAAGAGAAAAAAAAAACACACAATCAGTTAGTCTGCTATTTTAAAGGCATTTGAAAGAGTTTTCTTGGAATAGGCGACGCCCCATTAATTTACAACGCTATGCGGCTTTCTTCACTGCAGAATTCGGCACAATTCAGACAATTACAGGTTTACTTTGTTGAACTTTTCTAAATCTTTAGATAGCAAGTTTGGGAAATCTCCATTGTCATCCATTAATTGGCACAGGTGCGTATCGCGCATCGATATTAGAAAAGGCCAACTCCAGAGGGCAATCCACAGCTGCTTTCTCGTACTCTGCCCCCTTCAGATTTGTTCCAGCATGAATACACAACATAAGAATTAGGAGCAGGAGTCGGCCATACAGCCCCTCGAACCTGCTCCGCCATTCAATAAGATCGTGGCTGATCATCGACCTTTCCCGCCCGATCCCCATATCTATTGATTCCCCTAGAGTCCAAAAATCTATGTATCTCAGCCTTGAATATACTCAACGACTCAGCATCCACAGCCCTGTGGGGCAGAGAATTCCAAAGATTCACAACCCTCTGAGTGAAGAAATTCCTCCTCATCTTAGTCTTAAATTCCCAACCCCTTATCCTGAGACTATGCCCCCTAGTTCTAGACACTCCAGCCAGGGGAAACAACCTCTCAGCATCTACCCTGTCAATCCCCCTCAGAATCTTGCATGTTTTAATGCGATCACCTCTCATTCTTCTAAACTCCAGAGAGTATAGGCCCAACCTACTCAATCTCTCCTCATAGGACAACCCTCTTGTCCCAGGGATCAATCTAGTGAACCTTCGCTGCACCACCTCTAAGGCAAGTATAGCCTTCCTCAGGTAAGGAGACCAACACTGTGCACATTACTCCAGGTGTGGTCTCACCACGGCCCTGTACAATTGTAGCTAAACTTCCACCACCACTAGGGCAATGAGCATCCTTGCCAGGATGTATTTTAAGTGGAAAAGAGGAAAAGAAAAGTTCACTGCATGTTCAGCTTACTTTCGTATCGAAAATTACAGCACATCATCTGATGGCTCATTTGGTAAAGGCACCATGTAACTGAGCCTCACAGACTCAAATTCCCAAGACTGCAGAGTTAGGCTATCTTAGGCAGGCCAACGGGAGGGGGAGTGCTCCCAACTAGCCTTCTCGGCCTAAGGAGAAGAAAATCAGCCCAGGTTGCCGCTCCTGTTTGGTACAGGAAACTCTCGATTTACCGGCACCTAAATAACCGGAAACCTCTGTTAACCGGCAAAATTCAGGAGTAGGTTCAGGTAAGTTTTACTTCATATTAGTGGCCGTTCCTGGATCTTGGCCATGTAACCGGGGTTCCTGCACCTGTTGCTAAGCAACAGGGAAGCCTGGATTTGTTGCTGTGTACGGAGCTCTCGTACCTTTTACTATACCTCTCTGTAATCCGGACTTTTTGATAAACCGGCACCACGCCGGTCCCGGATAAAAAAAGAGTTTCCTGCATCCAGTGATCCCTGCTGTACAGTACAAGTTGGCCGGTGAGTATGGACTCAGCTGTGATACCATCCGCGACCAAATGCACAGTCAACGCCAAGGCTTACACATGGAGGGTCCATGGAGCTGGCTGTATGCGGTAATGGGTCGACAAGGAGTCACCAATAAACACATGACACCAGTGAAAAGCATCAGATGAAGGCGACCAAGCAGTGCTGGCGACCAACAGATCCGGAACATAGAATGGTTACAGCACAGGAGGCGGCCATTCGGCATTCGGCCCATGCAAGAGCACTTCAGCTAGTCCCACACCCCAGCCCTTTCCCCGTAGCCCTGCAAATATATTTCCTTCAGGTACTTATCCAATTCCCTTTTGAAAGCAGTGATTGAGTCTGCCTCCACCACCCTTTCAGGCAGTACATTACAGATCACAACCACTCGCTGAGTAAAACAATTTTCCTCATGTCGCCTTCTGCCAATCACCTTAAATCTGTGTCCTCTGGTTCTCGACCCTTTTCTGCCAATGGGAACAGGTTCTCTCAATCTACTCTGTCCAGACCCCTCATAATTTTGAATACCTCTATCTCCTCTCAATCTTCTCTGCTCTAAGGAGAACAAACCCAGTTTCTCCAGTCTATCCACGTAACTGAAGTCCCTCATCCCTGGAATCATTCTCGTAAATCTTTTCTGCACCCTCTTGAAGGCCTTCACATCCTTTCTAAAGTGTGGCGCCCAGAATTGGACACAATACTCCAGTTGAGGCCGAACCAATGTTTTATACAGGTTCATCATAGCTTTTGTACTCTATACATGAAGCCCAGGATCCTGTAAGCTTTTTTAAAACTGCTTTCTCAAACTGCCCTGCCACCATCACGATTTGTACACATATATACCCCCAGGTGTCTCTGTTCATGCACCCCCTTTAGCTTATATTTCCTCTCCTCATTCTTTCGACCAAAATGCATCACTTTGCACTTTTCCGCGTTAAATTTCATCTGCCACATGTCTGCCCATTCCACCAGCCTGTCTATGTCCTCTTGAAGTCCATCACTCTCCTCCTCACTGTTCACTATACTTCCAAGTTTTGTGTCACCTGTAAATTTTGAAATTGTGCCCTGCACACCCACATCCAAGTCACTAATATATATCAAGAAAAGCAGTGGTCCTAGTACCGACCCCTGGGGAACACCACTGTATACCTTCCTCCAGTCCGATAAACAACCATTCACCACTACTGTTTCCTGTCACTTAGCCAATTTCGTATCCATGCTGCCACTGTCCCTTTCATGACATGGGCTTCAACTTTGCTGGCAAGCCTATTATGTGGCACTTTGTCGAACGCCTTTTGGAAATCCAGGTATAGCATGTCAACTGCATTGCCCTCCTCAACCCTCTGTTATCTCATCAAAAAACTCAATCAAGTTGGTTAAACATAGATAGGAGCAGGAGTAGGCCATTCGGCCCCTCGAGCCTGCTCCGCCATTCAATGAGATCATGGCTGATCATCCAAATTCAGTACCCTGTTCCTGCCTTCTCTCTTGATAACTTTAGCCTTAAGAAATATATCCAACTCCTTCTTGAATATATTTAATGAATTGGCCTCAACTGTCTTCTTTGGCAGAGAAGGCCATAGGTTCACCACTCTCTGGATGAAAAAATTCCGATCATCTCTGTCCTAAATGGCTTACCCCTTATCCTTAGACTGTGACCCCTGGTTCTGGATTCCCCGACCATCGGGAACATCCTTCCAGCATCTAGTCTGTCTAGTCCCGTTAGAATTTTATAAGTTTCAATGAGATCCCCGCTCATTCTTCTAAACTCCAGCGAGTACAAGCCCAATCGACCCAATCTCTCCTCATACGTCATTCCTGCCATCCCAGGTATCAGCCTGGTGAATCTTCGCTGCACTCCTCCCATGGCAAGAACATCCTTCCTCAGTTAAGACAACCAAAACTGCACACAATACTCCAGCTGTGGTCTCACCAAGGCCCTGTACAACTGCAGCAAGACATCCTTGTTCCTGTACTCAAACCCTCTCGCTACAAAGGCCAACATACCATTTGCCTTCTTAACCACCTGCTGCACCTGCATGCTTACTTTCAGCGACTGGTGCACACGGACGCCCAGGTCTCGTTGCACTTCCCCTTCTCCCAATCTATTGCCATTCAGATAATAATCTGCCTTCCGTTTTTGACACCAAAGTGGATAACCTCACATTTATCCACGTTATATTGCATCTGCCATGCTTCTGCCCAATCACCCAACCTGTCCAAATCATACTGGAGTTTCTCGGCATCCTCCTCACAGCACACACACCCACCCAGCTTTGTGTCATCTGCAAACTTGGAGATATTACATCTAGTTCCCTCGTCCAGATCATTTATATATACTGTGAATAGCTGGGGTCCAAGGGCCGATCCCTGCAGTACCCCACTAGTCGCTGCCTGCCACTCGGAAAAAGAGCCGTTTATTCCAACTCTTTGCCTTCTGTCTGCCAACCAGTTCTCTATCCAAGTCAATACCTTGCCCCCAATCCCATGTGCCTTAACTTTACACGCTAATCTCTTATGCGGGACCTTATCGAAAGCCTTTTGAAAATCCAAATACACCACATCCACTGGTTCTCCCTTATCTATTTTACCAGTTACATCCTCAAAAAATTCCAGTAGATTAGTCAAGCACGATTTACCTTTTATAAATCCATGTTGACTTTGTCTGATCCGGTCACTTTTTTCCCCCAAGTGCTCTGCTATTACATCCTTTATAATGGACTCTAGCATTTTCCCCACTACCGATGTCAGGCTTACCGGTCTGTAATTCCCCATTTTCTCTCTACCACCCTTTTTGAATAATGGGGTAACATTAGCTACCCTCCAATCCATGGGTACTGTTCCAGAATCTATCGAATGTTGGGAGATGACCAGCAATGCATCTACTATTTCTAGGGCCACTTCCTTAAGTACCCTAGGATGTAGATTATCAGGCCCTGGGGATTTATCGGCCCTCAAGCCCATCAATTTCCCTAACACCATTTCCCTACAAATACTGATTTCTATCAGTTCCTCACTTTCATTAGACCCCATGTTCCCCGACATCTTTGGGAGGTTATTTGTGTCCTCCTTTGTGAAGACAGAACCAAAGTATGTATTTAATTGGTCTGCCATTTCTTTGTTCCCCATTATAAATTCCCCTGATTCTGACTGCAAGGGACCTACGCTGGACTTCACCAATCTTTTTCTCTTCACACATCTATAAAAGCTTTTAGTCAGTTTTTGTGTTCCCTGCAAGCTTACTCTCATACTCTATTTCCCCCCTCTTAATTAATCCCTTTGTCCTCCTTTGTTGGATCCTAAACTGCTCCCAATCCTCTGGTTTACTGCTTTTTCTGGCCAATTTATATGTCCTCTCCTTGGATCTTATGCTATCCCTAATTTCCCTTGTTAGCCACGATTTGCCTTCAACAAATCCGTGCTGGCTTTCCTTAATTAATCCACACTTGTTCAAGTGACTTAATTTTGTCCCTGATTATTGTTTCTAAAAGCTTCCCCACTACCGAGGTTAAACTGACTGGCCTGTAGTTGCTGGGTTTATCTTTACACCCTTTTTTGAACAAGGGTGTAACATATGCAATTCTCCAGTCCTCAAGGAGGATTGGAAGATTATGGCCAGTACCTCCGCGATTTGTTCCTTCACTTCCCTCAGTATCCTAGGATGCATTACATCTGGTCCTGGTGACTTATCTACTTTAAGTACAGCCAGCCTTTCTAGTACCTCCTCTATCATTTTTTTTATCCCATCCATTGTCTCCTCTACCACCTCCTTCATCACCAAGGAAGATGATGCTGCCATAGACGAAGACAGATGCAAAGTACTCGTTTAGCACCTCAGCCATGCCCTCTGCCTCCACGCGTAGGTCTCCTTTTTGGTCCCTAATCGGCCCCACTGTGAAAAATCCACTGACAATTTAAAAGATGATAATAGATTAAACCATTTCTATATTTACATGAACCTTTTTTTCCCTCGTCAACCTACCTTTAGATAATTTTTAAAGATTTTTCCATCAGCTTGCTGAAGCGCGTGACAGAATTCCTGTAAATATAAATATATAAGAGTAAACATTTCAAATATTTCCTTCATGGTTCTGCATTAACAGAGAATGGCTTTTATGTTGAAGGTAAAGAACTTTTTTTTTTATACGAAAGGTGAAGTACATGGACAAGTATTTTGCATTCTTAAATACTTCCAGGCTGTTGCAAATACCCCCTGCAGCCAACCCAGGGGGTGGTCAGGGACTGGCGGACGAGACAACCGCTGCTAGTTTACGCTTCTGCTGCTGGGAAAATGCTCCAGCCCTTGCTTTGCAACTTCCCTGCTTGACGTAGCTCAGATTGGGAATGGAGTGCAGTCCATTAGAATGCTGAAAGCCCCGCCTCAGTGCACTCCAAGTATAACTTTCCCTGTTCTTGGGCCCCATCATTCCCTTACACCCGCCCTCAGGACTGGAAGATGTTACAGATTGAGGTGTTTAAAATCATGAAGGGTTTGGATAGAGTTAATGAAGAGAAACTGTTTCCAATGGCTGAAGGGTCGAGAACCAGAGGGCACAGATTTAAGGTGATTGGCAAAAGAAGCAGAGGCGACGTAAGAAAAAAAACATTTTTACGCAACGAGTGGTTCAGATTTGGACTGCGCTGCCTGACAGGGCGGTGGATGCGGATTCAACAGTGGCCTTCAAAAGGGAATTGGATAAATACTTGGAGAAAAAATTGCAGGGATCTGGGGAAAGAGCAGGACTAACTGGATTGCTCTTCGAAAGAGCCGGCACAGACTCGATGGGCCAAATGGCCTCCTTCTGTGCTGTTCTATTCTATGATTCTATGAACATCATGCAAGGAGGAACAGAAGGAGGGAAAGGGGAAGGGAAACACCTACCCATGCACCTCTTTCCACACCACTGTCCAGGGCCCCAAACACTCCTGTGTGAGACAGCCAGTTACATGTACTTCCTCCAACCTAGTACAGGAAACTTTGGTTTATCCGGAGGTTAACTGTCCGGAATGCTCGATCCACCGGCAAAATTCAGGAGTCGGTTCAGTAAGTTTTTTTCCTTTCGCTGCTTTTTTTCCCACCGGTCAGGCTCTGCAAGGTCTAGCTAAAGCTGTTGCTTAGCTACAGAGACGCTTGCAAGCTACGGCCGACTGTTTAGAAGCTGTTGCAACAGGGTTTGTTGCTAGATACGGAGCTCAAAGATGTTTTAACATTAGCGCTGGTTTGTCCGGCAGTTTTGATGGGACGGCAACAGCTCGGTCCCGTCGATGCCGGATATCACAAAGTTTCCTGTATACCACATTCACTGCTCAGGGTCAGGTCTCCTCTACGTCAGGGAAATCACACACAGATTGGGTGATCGCTTTGCTGAACACTTCTCATCTGCCTACAGGTGTGGCCCCAAGCTCCCACTCACCTGCCTTTTCGATTCTCAGTCCCACTCTGACCTCTGTGTCTTTGGTCTTCTACACAATTACTAATGAAGCTCAACGGAAGCTCGAGGAACAGCACATTGTCTTTCTCCTAAGCACTTACGTTGCAGCCCCTTGTATTAACAATGACCAACAACTTCAGACCTTAACTGCACCTCCCAATTTTGCTCTGGTAGTAGGTACTGGCAATATGGGATGGGTGTGCCTGTATTTCCAGGGATAGGGGAAGCAAGCAGGTTGGTAGCGGGGAACTCCATCAGAAGACAACTGGCGGCGTGGTCTGCACCCTTGACATCGGCCTTCTTTTTCCCCCTTCCACCAGACTCCTGGGCCACTGGAGACTGCTCCGTATTGCCAGTTTATCACGCTTCCCTTTCTACCTATCCTCCTTCGGCTATTCACACACTCTATTCCTCTTTTTATCATTGAACAATGTCCTATTCTCCACCCAAGCACTTCACAGGTCATTATATTTATTTTCCTGTGTATGGTGCTTTTTCACCCCCCATCCTTTTTGAATGGTATTTAAAATGAGGACAGATTGAGTAGACTGGGCCTATATTCCCTAGAGTTTAGAAGAATGAGAGGTGATCTAATTGAAACATATAAAATTAAGGAGCTTGACAGGGTAGATGCCAGGCCATTTCCCCTGGCTGGGGAGTCTAGAATTAGGGGGGTCACAGTCTCAGAATAAGGGGCCGGCCACTTAAGCCTGAGATGAGGAGAAATTTCTTCATGCAAAGGGTTGTGAATCTTTGCGATGCTCAGTTGTTGAGTATATTCAAGGCTCAGACGGATAAGATTTTTGGATACAGGAAACTCTTATCCAGCACCGATGGGACCGGTGTGGTGCCAGTTGATCAAAAAGTCCGGATTACAGAGAGGTATACTTACCAAGGTACGGGAGCCCCGTACACGGCCACAGGTGCAGGAGCCCCGGTTACACGGCCACTAATATATTGTAAAAAACTTACTTGAACCTACTCCTGAATTTTGCCGGTTAAGAGAGATTTCCGGATATTTAGGCGACGGTTAAAAGAGAGTTTCCTGTACTAAGGGAACCAAGGGATAGTGCAGAAAGGTGAAGTTGAGGTAGAAGATCAGCCATGATCTTATTGAATAGCGGAGCAGGCTCGAGGGGCTGAATGGCCGACTCCTGCTCCGATTTCTTATGTTCTTATGCATTGATCTGCAATATCTTCCAGTCCTGAGGAAGGGTCTAAGAACTGAAACATCGACTTCAGTTTCTCCACAGATGCTGCCTGACCTACTGAGTATTTCGGTTTCCTGCTTTTGAATGGCATCAGTATATTAGCCATTATTCCACAGTTTTAGGCTATTCTGTGACCAGGCTCTGTTCATCACATCATCACAGGTACAGCAGTGAACCTGCACCCCAGCATAATGAGTGGGAACCAAACATGCAAATCCCATTCACAGCACGAGTATGGTTGTCAAGCACAGTACAAATGTTTCCACATTTCATTTTTTTTTAAACTTATGATTGATGTAAAATGAAAAGTAAAAGTTATCTAGAACTGGGGGCAAGGGGGAAGAGAGGAGAGTTCTGTTTTATAGGATGGCTTCCCTACTGTAACTCCTTAAAAATCTAAAACATCCTGTATTGTTAGACCACACTTAGAGTACTGTGCACAGTTCTGGTCTCCATATTATAAAGAAGGATATAGAGGCACTTGAGAAAGTGCAAAAAAAAAATTACTAGAATGATACCAGAACAGATAGGTATAACCTATCAGGAAAGATTGAACAGGTTGGGGCTCTTTCCTCTAGAAAAGAGAAGACTGAGGGGTGACCAGACAGAGGGCTTTAAGATTATAATAGGGTTTGATAGGGTAGACGTAGAGAAGATGTTCCCACTTATTTTGGGG
This sequence comes from Somniosus microcephalus, assembly GCF_052327205.1. Taxonomy (NCBI): domain Eukaryota; kingdom Metazoa; phylum Chordata; class Chondrichthyes; order Squaliformes; family Somniosidae; genus Somniosus; species Somniosus microcephalus. The sequence goes on along the minus strand of NC_141002.1, from coordinate 92,743,796 downwards.
GTGGGGTGGGGGGGGGCGGGGGCAGGGGGAGACCAGAACTAGGGGCCATAACTATAAGATAGTCACTAATAAATCCAATAAGGAATTCAGGAGAAACTTCTTTACCCAGAGAGCAGTTAGATTGTTGGAACTCGCTACCACAAGGAGTGGTTGAGGTGAACATCATAGATGCATTTAAGGGGAAGCTAGATAAACACATGAGGGAGAAAGGAACAGAAGGATATGTTGATAGGGTGAGATGAAGTATTGTGGGAGGAGGCTCGTGTGGAGCATAAACACCAGCACAGACCCGGCAGGCCGAATGGCCTGTTTCTGTGCTGTAAATTCTATGTAAGACTATATATACAGCAAGGGTGCCTAAATCATGGCTCATTTCTGGACCATAAGCTCAGTTTATCCAGTCCACGGAGCTCTTGCTAATTCTTTCTATTGTTAGATGCTCGCGCACGAGCCCAATTTCAACTTGGTCCCACGCCAGCTCTCTAAACTTCCCCAGCCAGAGACTGGAAAAGGCGGATCCCTGATTCACTAGTACGATAGCAAAATACTGCGGATGCTGGATATCCGAAATAAAATGCTGGAAAAACTCAGCAGGCCAGGCAACATCCGTGGAGAGAGAAATAGAGTCAACGTTTCAGGTCGAAACCCTTCGTCAGGACTGAGAAAACACAGGAAATGAAACCGATTAAAAGGCCAGTTTGGGGGTGGGGAAATGGGGATGAGAACACAAAAGAGAAGTGAAGAAACATTAAGAGGTATTCAAGACTAATTTAGAAAGAGCTGGAGGGGGGAGTGTATAAAACAGAGCACTTACATTTTATATGGGGGAGGAGGCAGTTTTGGAATTTTATGCACACAGGATCTCACTTTTATGGATAGGGAGGCTCACATTTCTGCATAATCCAACCACCAGCTGGAAAAGGCTGGGCCTTCCTGTTATATCATGCACCTTCCTCAAGAGGGAGCAGCCTATAGTTCATGGCATCACGACATTTGTGAGCTGTTCATTGCTGGGAGTTAGCCGGTGGGCCACATGATCACTTGCCAAACATTTTTGAAGTGAGGGCCTCTAAAAAAAAAAATTTTGCTCCAAAACTAAAACAAAGTTCTTTTTTCGTTTAAAAAGGAACTACCAAAATGCTTCTGTGCCAGGCCTGATAAGCTGTACTTGTGGTAAATCCCCCCCAAAAGTAAGTTTCAAATATGCTACAAATTTAAAGTATTTAAACCTAAAACTCTCACTTACCTGGATTATTTCTGGGGCTACCTGCAATGACTGCAGGTATTCTTGCTGAAGATACTGAATCAATTCAGGTCCCTAAAATGCACGGTGAATAACAGCACAGAAACACCATCAGAGTTACATTCATTTTGCTTTGAAACTATTTTTTTTAAATCCAGCAAAGATTGCAGATATTAGAATGAAAGATCATTACCCTTTTGAGATGAATTGTTTTCAATGTTACTGCACACTCTGATAAAGCCTGTTAAGAAACAAAAGTACTTTAATCATTCTTAAGCGTGGACAAATGCAGTTTTTAACGCTGCTGTATTCAGTTCCCACTGCGTCACCGTGACTTGCCCGCTAAACACGGTGGACGGTAAAACCAAAAAGATGAGCGACTAATTTTTAAAAAAAAAGGAAATTCCACTTAGCAACAGCCTCCAATTGTTAGCAGTTGCATCCAGAATCTCTTCACTAAGGTAATTGCACTTCAATGAGGTGCAAACAGCTAAATGAAACTGCTCAAAGACCCAACTTTGCCTGAAATCAGCAGAGCCTTTTAAATCGGTACGTGCAGGGTACAAGTTAATTGAACTGCCCGAAATGGTCAGCACGCTTAACAAGTTATAAGTGGCACCTTTATAATTGATTTCTATGGTAATTACATAGAAGTACAGCACAGAAGCAGGCCATTCGGCCCAACAGGTCCATGCTGGCATTTACGCTCCACACGGGCTTCCTCCCGCCCAGCTTCCTCTCGCCCCATCAGCATAGCCTATTCCTTTCCCCCTCCTGTGTTTATCTAGCGTCCCCTTAAATGCACCTACGCTATTCATAGAAACATAGAAGATAGGAGCAGGAGTAGGCCATTCGGCCCCTCGAGCCTGCTCCGTCATTCAATGCGATCATGGCTGATCACCCAAACTCAGTACCCGGTCTCTGCTTTCTCCCCATAACCCTTTAGCATTAAGAAATATATCCAACTCCTTCTTGAATATTATTTAATGTATTGGCCTCTACTGCCTTCTGTGGTAGAGAATTCCACAGGTTCACCACTCTCTGGGTGAAGAAATTCCTCCTCATTTCTGTCCTAAAAGGACTACCCCTTATCCTTAGACTGTGACCCCTGGTTCTGGACTCCCCGACCATCGGGAACATCCTTCCTGCATCTAGTCTGTCCAGTCCTGTCAGAATTTTATAAGTTTCAATGAGATCCCCTCTCATTCTTCTAAACTCCAGCGAGTACAAGCCCAATCGACCCAATCTCTCCTCATACGTCATTCCTGCCATCCCAGGTATCAGTCTGGTGAATCTTCGCTGAACTCCTTCCGTGGCAAGAACATCCTTCCTCTGATAAGGCAACCAAAACTGCACACGATACTCCAGCTGTGGTCTCACCAAGGCCCTGTACAACTGCAGCAAGACATCCTTGTTCATGTAATCAAACCCTCGCGCTACGAAGGCCAACATACCATTTGCCTTCTTAACTGCCTGCTGCACCTGCATGCTTACCTTCAGTGACTGGTGCACAAGGACACCCAGGTCTCGTTGCACTTCCCCTTCTCCCAATCTATTGCCATTCAGATAATAATCTGCCTTCCTGTTGTTGCCACCAAAGTGGATAACCTCACATTTATCCATGTTATACTGCATCTGCCATGCTTCTGCCCAATCACCCAACCTGTCCAAATCATCCTGTAGTTTCTCGACATCCTCCTCACAGCACACACGCCCACCCCGCTTTGTGGCATTGGAACCAGTTCTTGGGGAGGAGTGACCTGTACCAAGGGGACGGTCTACACCTGAACTGTGAGGGAGCCGATGTCCTCGGGGTAATATTTTCTAGGGCGGTTCGGGAGGATTTAAACTAATTTGGCAGGGGGATGGGAACCTAGGTAGTGGAAAAGAGGGAAGTCATATGAAGTCAGAAATAGATGGTAGAAAGGTGAGAAGCAATAAGCAAAGGAGAGAAACACAAAGGGCCAAACTAATTCATAATGAGAGTGTGAAAAAAGCAAGCCTGAAGGCTTTGTATCTTAATGCTAGAAGCATTAGGAACAAGGTGGATGAATTAGTTGTGGAAATAGAGGTAAACAAGTATGATTTGATTGGGATTACAGAAACGTGGCTGCAGGGTGGGCAAGGCTGGGAACTTAACATCCAGGGATATACAATATTTAGGAAGGATCGGCAAAAAGGTAGGGGAGGTGGGGTAGCATTGCTGGTAAAGGAGGGGATTAATGCAATGGAAAGGAAGGATATTAACTCGGATGAAACGGAATCTGTATGGGTAGAAATGAGAAATAGCAAGGGGAGGAAAACGTTAGTGGGTGTGATATATAGGCCTCCAAATAGTAATATGGAGGTGAGGGAAGGCATAAAAAGGGAAATTAGAGAAGCGTGCGATAAGAGCACAGCTGTCATCATGGGTGACTTTAATTTACATATTGATTGGACTACCCAAATTAGTAAAAATTCTGAGGAGGAGGAATTCCTGGAATGTTTTCGGGACGGTTATCTGGACCAATATGTCGAGGAGCCGACTCGAGATCAGGCCATTTTAGACTGGGTATTGTGCAATGAGAAGGGACTTATCAACAATCTTCTTGTACGAGGCCCCTTGGGTCAGAGCGATCATAATATGATCGAGCTCTCAGTCGAGATGGAGAGTGAGGAAATTGAATCAGAGACTAAGGTCCAGAACTTAAATAAAGGGAATTACGAGGGTATGAGACGGGAATTGGGTAAGATTGATTGGGTGGTGTTTCTGGGGGGATTGACAGTGGATAGACAATGGCAAGCATTCAAAGATAGAATGGAAGAATTCCAGAACATGTTTATACCGGTTTGGCATAAAAATAAACCTAAAAAGGTGGCTCAACCGTGGATAACGAGGGAAATTAGGGACAGCATAAAATCAAAAAAAAGGGCATATCAACTGGCAAAAAAAAGCAGCAGACCGGAAGATTGGGGGCAGTACAGGATACAGCAAAAGAGGACAAAGGGATTAATCAGGAAGGGGAAAATAGAATACGAAAGTAAACTTGCAGCAAACATAAAGACAGACTGCAAAAGCTTTTATCGGTATATCAGGAGGAAAAGACTGGTAAAATCCCAAGTCGGTCCCTTGCAGTCCGATTCGGGAGAATATATAATGGAGAATAAGGAAATGGCAGACCAATTAAACTCATACTTTGGTTCTGTATTCACAAAGGAGGACACAAATAACCTCCCAGGAATATCGGCAAACATAGGGACTAATGAGAGGGAGGAGCTGACAGAAATTAGTATCTCTAGGGATATGGTGTTGGGTAAGTTGAGGGGACTGAAGGCCGACAAATCCCCGGGGCCTGATAAACTACATCCTAGGGTACTTAAGGAGGTGGCCCTGGAGATAGCAGATGCTCTAAGGATCATCTTCCGGAACTCCATTGACTCGGGAACAGTACCCGTGGATTGGAGGGTAGCTAATGTTACCCCAATATTTAAAAAGGGGGGTAGAGAGAAAGCAGGGAATTATAGACCAGTAAGCCTTACATCGGTTGTGGGCAAAATGCTAGAGTCCATTATTAAGGATAAAATAGCGGAGCACTTGACAAATGGGGAAAGGATCGGACAGAGTCAACATGGATTTACAAAGGGTAAATCGTGTTTGACTAATCTGCTGGAATTTTTTGAGGAAGTAACTGGTAAAATAGATGGGGGAGAGCCAGTGGATGTGGTGTACCTTGACTTCCAGAAAGCCTTCGATAAGGTTCCACACAAAAGATTATCATGCAAAATTAAGGCTCATGGGATTGGGGGCAAAGTATTAACGTGGATAGAGAACTGGCTGGCGGATAGAAAACAGAGAGTTGGAATAAACGGCTCGTTTTCGGAGTGGCAGGCAGTGACCAGCGGGGTGCCGCAAGGATCTGTCCTGGGACCCCAGCTGTTCACAATATATATAAATGATCTGGATCAGGGAATTGGATGCAATATTTCCAAATTCGCTGACGACACTAAACTAGGAGGAGGGGTGGGCTCTGATGAGGATGTCAGGAGGCTACAGTGCGATTTGGACAGGTTGGGGGAATGGGCGGATACGTGGCAGATGCACTATAATGTGGATAAATGCGAGGTTATCCACTTTGGGGGTAAAAACAGGAGGGTAGATTATTATCTAAATGGCAATAGATTGGGAGATGGGGAAGTGCAGAGGGACCTGGGTGTTCTTGTGCACCAGTCACTGAAGGAGAGCATGCAGGTGCAACAGGCGATTAAGAAGGCAAATGGTATGTTGGCCTTCATATCAAGGGGGTTCGAGTATAGGAATAGGGATACCTTACTACAGCTGTACAAGGTGCTGGTGAGACCGCATCTGGAGTATTGTGTACAGTTTTGGTCGCCCCATCTGCGGAAGGATGTTCTTGCCATGGAAAGAGTGCAGCGGCGATTCACCAGGCTGATACCTGGAATGGCGGGAATGACCTACGAGGAGAGATTGAATAGTTTGGGCTTGTACTCACTGGAGTTTAGAAGATTGAGAGGGGATCTCATCGAAACATATAAAATTATGGCAGGCCTGGACAGGCTGAATTCAGAGAGAATGTTTCCAATGGCAGGGGAGCACAGAACCAGGGGCCACAGTCTAAAAATAGCGGGCAAATCATTTAAAACAGAGATGAGGAAGAATTTCTTCACTCAAAGAGTGGTGAGCCTGTGGAATTCCCTGCCACAGAGGGCTGTGAAGGCTAATTCAATAAATATTTTCAAGAGAGAATTGGATATATTTCTGAAGGCTAAGGGGATTAAGGGTTACGGAGAAAAGGCGGGGACGGGGTACTGAACTGGTAAGATCAGCTAAGATCTCAGACGAAGATCAGCCATGATCTCATTGAATGACGGAGCAGGCTCGAAGGGCCGAATGGCCTACTCCTGTTCCTATCTCTATGTTTCTATGTTTCTATGTGTCGTCTGCAAATTTGGAGATATTACATCTAGTTCCCTTGTCTAGATCATTAATATATATTGTGAATAGCTGGGGTCCAAGGACCGATCCCTGCGGTACCCCACTAGTCACTGCCTGCCACTCGGAAAAAGACCCGTTTATTCCAACTCTTTGCTTTCTATCTGCCAACCAGTTCTCTATCCAAGTCAATACCTTGCCCCCAATCCCATGTGCCTTAACTTTACACGCTAATCTCTTAAGTGGGACGTTATCGAAAGCCTTCTGAAAGTCCAGATACACCACATCCACTGGTTCTCCCTTATCTATTTTACCAGTTACATCCTCAAAAAATTCCAGTAGATTAGTCAAGCACAATTTACCTTTTGTAAATCCATGTTGACTTTGTCCGATCCTGTCACTGTTTTCCAAGTGCTCTGCTATTACATCTTTTATAATGGACTCCAGCATTTTCCCCACTACCGATGTCAGGCTTACCAGTCTGTAATTCCCCGTTTTCTCTCTACCACCTTTTTTGAATAGTGGGGTAACATTAGCTACCCTCCAATCCATGGGTACTGTTCCAGATTCCATCGAATGTTGGAAGATGATCAGCAATGCATCTACTATTTCTAGGGCCACTTCCTTAAGTACCCTAGGATGTAGATTATCAGGCCCTGGGGATTTATCGGCCTTCAATCCCATCAATTTTCCTAACATCATTTCCCTACAAATACTGATTTCTTTCAGTTCCTCCCTTTCATCAGACCCTATGTTCCCCGACATCTCTGGGAGGTTATTTGTGTCCTCCTTTGTGAAGACAGAACCAAAACATGTATTTAAATTGGTCTGCCATTTCTTTTTTCCCCATTATAAATTCCCCTGATTCTGACTGCAAGGGACCTACGCTTGATTTCACCAATCTTTTTCTCTTCACATATCTATAAAAGCTTTTACAGTCAGTTTTTATGTTCCCTGCAAGCTTACTCTCATATTCTATTTTCCCCCTCTTAATTAATCCCTTTGTCCTCCTTTGTTGAATCCTAAACTGCTCCCAATCCTCTGGTTTACTGCTTTTTCTGGCCAATTTATATGTCCTCTCCTTGGATCTTATGCTATCCCTAATTTCCCTCGTTAGCCACAGTTAAGTCACCTTTTTTATTTGATTTTTATGCCAAACTGGGATGAACAAATTCTGTAGTTCATCCATGCGGTTTTTGAATGTTTGCCATTGCCTATCCACCGTTAACACTTTGAGTGACATTCCCCAATCAATCCTACCCAACTCGCGCCTCAGACCATCGTAGTTTCCTTTATTTAAATTCAGGACCCTAGTCTCTGAGTCAACTACTTCATTCTCCATCTTAATTCGCCTCAGCTACTCCTTGTGGTAGCGAGTTCCACATTCTCACCACTCTCTGGGTGAAGTTTCTCCTGAATTCCCTATTGGATTTATTAGTGACTAATGGTAAATGGTTAGCGCCATTTGCCAGATATAGATGGCTGCCCGTGATGAGTGTGGACAGTGCAAGTGGAGGGGACTGTATATGGCTAGCAGTAATTCCAACTCCTGATGACAGCAAACAAGAATGTAGAGACTGAAGCTTAAGCAGCTAATTCTTTCGGCTACAACTTTTTTACCAAGGCAACATGATATGGGTGAAAGGATAAACAAACGGTGACTGCACCTTAATCTTTTATAGCACAACTTTCACAGAACTTCAATTCAAGTCGGGTATGCTGTACAGTAGGATAAAGTGACTATATTGGAATGAATCAATGTTCCCTTTAAGCCGCGCAGCGCTCTGGACCTCCCGTGCAGCCGGCTCTTCAATGGGGAAAAACCGCACATACGCCATATTTTGAATGAGCCGCGCAGCCCCTTAAAGGGGCCACGCACCCAAATAGAATGAATGGGAACATTGGAACCAAAGTCTATGTTACTTAATATTTCAAATTCAATCTTTTTGTTTCTCTAATTTTTTTAATTCATTCCTGGGATGTGGGCGTCACAGGCAAGGCCAGCGTTTATTGCCCATCCCTAATTACCCTTGAGAAGGTGGTGGTGAGCCACCTTCTTGAACCGCTGCAGTCCGTGTGGTGAAGGTACTCCCACAGTGCTGTTAGGGAGGGAGTTCCAGGATTTTGACCCAGCGACGATGAAGGATCGGCGATATACTTCCAAGTCAGGATGGTGTGTGACTTGGAGGGGAACTTGGAGAGGATCTTGAAAATTAACTTGCAAGTTCAAATTTTAGTAAAACATACAATACGCACCAAGACTGCTTGAGCATCAGCTAAATCGAAAGTAGGTTTAAGAGGTGCCAGAAAGCAAGCTGGGACAATGTGCTTGTAGATGAAGTCTTCGAATCCTAAGAGACCATCTTTACCCCCTGGAATTAACAACATTCGGTTAAAACCAGGCAGTTTGTTTAAAAACAAAATTAGGCTGCTGTGGTGACGCAAGGATAATTGCAATTCTTACCCCAAAGTTCGACTAATTTTGACAGTATGATGAAGCAGGTTTTTTGGGCAATCGGATCTGGAAATTCTACTGCTCCTTGAATGACTGTAAACAGGACTTGTTCTACATTCTGCACACCTGGAGGGAAAAAGTCAGTGCACACTAATCAAAATAATGATGCAGACTGGTTCCAGATTTATAAAAATTACCACATGGGTAGTCTGGCACTGCAAAGCATTGTTAAAATCAGATCTTAGTTAGATAGTTACTGAAACCCCCAAAGCTCAGTACACAGGCAACAGAATACATTAGCAAAATACTGCGGATGCTGTTCTGACGAAGGGTCACAGACCTGAAACGTTAACTCTGTTTCTCTCTCCACAGATGCTGCCTGACCTGCTGAGTATTTCCAGCATTTTCTGTTTTTACAACAGAATACATTGTTACTGCCTGCACTTATTACCAAGAGACTTACAGCAGAGGTAGTTAAGGGGAGATTTGATAGAGGCGTTCAAAATCACGAAGGGTTTTGATAGAGTAAATAAGGAGAAACTGTTCCCACTGGCGGGTGGGTCGGTAAGCAGAGGCCTTCGTAGCGAGAGGGTTCGAGTACAGGAACAAAGATGTCTTGCTGCAGTTGTACAGGGCCTTGGTGAGACCACACCTTGAGCAGTGTGCAGTTTTGGTCGTCTTATCTGAGGAAGGGTGTTCTTGCCATGGAGGGAGTGCAGCAAAGATTCACCAGACTGATACCTGGGATGGCAGGAATGACGTATGAGGAGAGATTGGGTCGATTGGGCTTATACTCGCTGGAGTTCAGAAGAATGAGAGGGGATCTCATTGAAACTTATAAAATTCTAACAGGACTAGACAGATTAGATGCAGGAAGGATGTTCCCGATGGCGGGGGAGTCCAGAACCAGGGGTCACAGTCTAAGGATTTGGGCCTGAGATGAGGAGGAATTTCTTCACCCAGAGAGTGGTGAACCTGTGGAATTCTCTACTACAGAAGGCAGTGGCGGCCAATTCATTAAATATATTCAAGAAGGAGTTAGATATATTTCTTAAGGCTAAAGGGATCAAGGGATATGGGGAGAAGGCAGGAACAGGGTACTGAGTTTGGATGATCAGCCATGATCTCATTGAATGGCGGAGCAGGCTCGAGGGGCCGAATGGCCTACTCCTGCTCCTATCTTCTATGTTTCTATGTTAAGATAATTGGCAAAAGAACCAGAGGGGAGAAGAGGAGAATTTTTTTTTTCAAACGCAGCCATTATTATGAACTGGAAGGCACTGCCTGAAAGGGTGGTGGAATCAGATTCATTGGCAACTTTCAAAAGGGAATTGGATAAATACATGAAAAGGAAAAATGTGCAGGGCTACAGGGAAAGAGCAGGGGGGTGTGGGACTAATTGGAGAGCTCTTTCGAAGAGCTGGCACAGGCACAATGGGCCGAATGGCCTCCTTCTGTGCTGCAAGATTCTATATATAATTACATAATCAAAGAATTGCTAGTCGTTAGAGCGGCAAGGACCAAAAATTAAAAAAAATCACCCTTTTCAATCACTGACGTTTAAAATAAAATCCACTTACCTTGATTAGCAATGACCTCACTCATTCCACTCCCTGCGACTGTCTGCAGGAACGCAAAGTAACTCCTGCGCAACATTTGGTTTTCAAGTGCCGCAGTTTGGTCATTTTCTTCCGCGGGTCGTGATAATACTTCAAATATAGCTTGAACCAAAGGCATAAATACTTGTTGCAAAAATGGTGAAATTTGTGTCTGTGGAAAGACATTGGGCAAAAAAAAAATCACCAATACTTCACCAAAATGTAGAGAAACGTTACTTTATTTTAAAGTTATTAGGCGAAGATACGCAGAGATTTAAAAATAGGACATTTTAAATAACGCTGGTTACGAACAGTCCAACACACGATACTTAACCCAAGTTTATAACTAAATACATGTTCTCTTGCATCAGTTAATTGATACAACACAGTTCTGGGCTAATTACACAGCACAGAGAGAGAGAGAAAAACTGTTCCCATTGGCGGAAGGGTCGAGAACCAGAGGACACAGATTTAAGGTGATTGGCAGAAGAACCAAAGGCGACAAACAAACACTTTGTGTCTGTCTTCGCGGGAGAAGATGCAAAAAACTTCCCGGAAATAATGAAGTTCCAAGTGAGACTGAGGAACTGAAAGAAATTAGTATTAGTAAAAAAGTAGTACTGGAGAAATTAATGGGACTGAAAGCCGATAAATCCCCTGGACCTGATGGCCTACATCCTAGGGTTTTGAAAGAGTTAGCTATAGGGATAGTGGATGCATTGGTTGTCATTTTCCACGGTTCCCGCGGATTGGAAGGTAGCAAATGTAACCCCACTATTTAAGAAAGGCGGGAGAGAGAAAACGGGGAACTACAGACCAGTTAGCCTGACATCAGTAGTAGGGAAAATGCCAGAATCTATTACTAAGGACGTGGTAACAGAGCACTTAGAAAATAATAATAGGATTGGGCAGAGTCAACATGAATTTATGAAAGGGAAATCGTGTTTGACAAATCTTTTGAGGTTGTAACTAGCAGAATAGATAAAGGGGAACCAGTGGATGTGGTGTATTTGGATTTTCAGAAGGCATTCGATAAGGTGGCTCACAAAAGGTTATTAAACAAAATTAGGGCTCATGGGATTGGGGGTAATATACTAGCATGGATTGAGGATTGGTTAACGGACAGAAAACAGAGAGTAGGAATAAACGGGTCATTTTCGGGTTGGCAGGCTGCAACTAGTGGGGTACCACAAGGATCAGTGCTTGGGCCTCAGCTATTCACATTCTACATCAATGATTTGGATGAGGGGACCAAATGTAATATATCCAAGTTTGCTAATGATACAAAGCTGGGTGGGAATGTAAGTTGTGAGGAGGATGCAAGGAGGATTCATGGGGATATAGACAGGCTAAGTGAGTGGGCAAGAACGTGGCAAATGGAATATAATGTGGAGAAATGTGAAATTATCCACTTTGGTAGGAAAAATAGAAAAGCAGAGTATTTTTTAAATGGTGAGAGATTGGGAAATGTTGGTGTTCAGAGGAACCTGGGTGTCCTTGTACATGAATCACTGAAAGTTAACATGCAGGTACAGCAAGCAATTAGGAAAGCAAATGGTATGTTGGCCTTTATTACAAGAGGATTTGAGTATCAGAGTAAAGATGTCTTACTGCAATTATATAGGGCCCTGGTGAGACCACACCTGGAGTATTGTGTACAGTTTTGGTCTCCTTACCTAAGGAAGGATATACTTGCCATAGAGGGAGTGCAACGAAGGTTCACCAGACTGGTTCCTGGGATTGGGGGATTGTCCTATGAGGAGAGATTGAGTGGACTAGCCCTATATTCTCTAGCGTTTAGAAGAATGAGAGGTGATCTCATTGAAATATACAAAATTCTTACAGGGCTTGACAGGGTAGATGCAGGGACGATGTTTCCCCTGGCTGGGGAGTCTAGAACCAGGGGTCACAGTCTCAGAATAAGGGGTCGGCCATTTAAGACTGAGATGAGGAGAAATTTCTTCACTCAGAGGGTGGTGAATCTTTGGAATTCTCTACCCGAGGGCTGTGGAGGCTCAGTCGTTGAGTATATTCACGACAGAGATCGATAAATTTTTGAATATTAAGGGAATCAAGGGATATGGGGATAGTGCAGGAAAGTGGAGATGAGGTAGAAGATCAGCATGATCTTATTGAATGGCTCAAAGGGCCAAATGGCCTACTCCTGGCTCCTATTTCTTATGTAATGAGGAAAAACTTTTTTACGCAGCGAGTGGTTAGGATCTGGAATGCACTGCCTGAAAGAGTGGTGGAGGCAGATTCAATCGTGGCTTTCAAAAAGGGAATTAGATAAGTACCTGAAGGAGAAAGATTTGCAGGACTACGGGGAAAGGGTGGGGGAGTGGGACTAGCTGAAGTGCTCCTGCAGAGAGCCGGCACGGACTCGACGGGCCCAATGGCCTCCTTCTGTGCTGTAACCATTCTATGATTCTACAAGTAGGAACCAAACCCCAGCCAATCTCCACCAGCAAACTGAGCATCAAAGCGAACACAGGCCGAGGTTCAGAATTGCTACACAAGGAGTTAAATACACTGGCGTGCATTCCAAAACTGCAGAGTTTGAGCTGTGCTCTCAACATTACAACAATTGCTCAACACAACGCAGCCTTGCCCTTGACTGGGCAGCATGCTATATAGGAAAGGTGTGGAGAAATATCAGGTGAAACAATTCTCAAAGGTGTATAAAGTTATGGGGGCCTAGATAGAGTGGATGGGAAGGACCTATTTCTCTTAGCAGAGAGGCCAGCCCACATCCCGTGAATACATTTAAAAAAAAAAGTACATACATACATATAAATAAATGAATAAATAACCGGGGGCATAGATTTAAAGTAATTGGTAGAAGGATTAGAGGGGAGTTGAACTCACTGCCTGAAAGGGTGGTCGAGGCAGAAACCCTCATCACATTTAAAAAGTACTTGGATATGCACTTGAAGTGTCGTAACCTACAGGGCTACGGACCAAGTGCTGGAAAGTGAGATTAGGCTGGGGGAGCTCTTTCTCGGCTGGTACAGACACGATGGGCCGAATGGCCTCCTTCTGTGCCGTAAATTTCTATGATTCTATGCTACTGGATCTATGATTTGATCTGGAAGAACAGACTTGCAGTTGTACTGTGCTATGAATGTCCTCTGGACCTCTCGAAGCTTTTCACAGCCAATTAGTTACTTTATTTATGTAAGCAATGCAGTAGCCAATTTACACACAGCAACGAGATAAATGACCAGCTATTCGGTTTTGATGTTGCTGGTTGAGGGATGAATGTTGGCCAAGAACAACAGGAGAACTCCCCATCTCTTCTTTGTAAAGCACCGTGGGATCTTTTACATCCAACCGAACAGGTAGACGGGGCCTGGGTTTCATGTCTCACCTGAAAGTTGACTGCACTGGGAGTGTCAGCCTGGAGTTTGTGCCCAAGTCTCTTGAGTGAGACTTAAACCCACAACCTTCTGTCTCAGAGGCGAGAGTGCGGCCCACTGAGCCACAGCTGACACGTGGCTTAAATAGTAAAGACTCAAACTATTTATAAAACACAAAAACTAAACAGCGTACCTTAAATTTTGCTGTAATCTGATTAATAAGCGGAATAAATTCCTGAAGGTCCTTCGCCTCACAGTCCTTAAGCATGTGTTCTGAAGCAGTCGGAATGAAGGGAAGCACTTCCTCCTCTAAGCAGATGATCATTCGGTGAAGGAAGGTCCTAACCCCGCTTCGCAGCGCCTCCTTCTGCAAAGGGCAACTTAGAGCTGGCAGGAATGTTTGCAGGCAGTCGCGATACACCTCCGAACAGCCACACTGTTTCACCGTCTGCTTGTTGCTGAAGGCCTTACTGGTGCGGCTGCAAAAGAAACGAGAGAGGCGCGGAATGAACGAGCTGCATTGTGGTAGCACCGTTTAAGCCAGGCACACACTTGGGATTTTCAGCTCCATCGTTTATAATCAGTGATTGATTTGTCCATCAGAAATTCATTCTGGAAAAAAATGCTTTCAATAGTCCCCCCCACTGAAGGAACACTCACACAAAAGGCACTAGAAACGAGCTTTAAACGTCAAAACAGTCAGCATAGTAAAATAAGAGTAGTGTGAATGTATAAACGCTCAAAGTACATTATAAAAGCTCACATTTAATTGTGAAAATAGAACATAGTGAACAATGAATATTTGGGATAGAATCACAAGGCTGTAAGCTTAATTCTGTGAGATGCAATGAAGCTAAAGTAGCACCACTGCCACCTGGATCCTAAAGTTAGACGGCCAACCTTGTAATTCATACCCAATATTGTTCAAATAATGAAAGCTTTTCTGCCGGCAGCTTAATTTGGGAGGACTGCAGGAATAAAATAAAACAGAATTATCTGGTCGCATTGGATGGCATGTGCCAGAATATTCCACACAGGTTATACCGTCCGGCAGATCTGTTCAAATAATGTATTCAACTCACAAAACCACCCAAATTATCTGATGATCTCATTAGAGGTATCAGAAAAGATATATTTTTTTAAAATTACTTGACATTGCAAGAGTAGGTCAAGGGAACACAGCTTCAAACTAGTTAAAGGCAAATTTAGAAACATAGAAAAATAGGAGCCCTTCCAGCCTGCTCCACCATTCAATATGATCATGGCTGATCCTCTATCTCAATACCATATTCCCGCTCTCTCCCCATACCCCTTGATGCCTTTTGTGTCTAGAAATCGATCTATCGCCTACTTAAATATATTCAGTGACTTGGCCTCCACAGCCTTCTGTGGTAGAGAATTCCACGGGTTCACCACCCTATAGTGAAGAAATTTCTCATCTCAGTCCTAAATGTCCTACCCCATATCCTGAGACTGTGACCCCTCGTTCTAGACCTCCCAGCCAGGGGAAACATCCTCCCTGCATCCATTCTGTCTAGCCCTGTCAGAATGTTATAGGTTTCAATGAGGTCCCCTCTCATTCTTCTAAACTCTAGTGAATACAGGCCTAGTCGACCCAATCTCTCCTCATACGACTGTCCTGCCATCCCAGGAATCAGTCTGGTGAACCTCCGCTGCACTCCCTCTATGGCAAGTATATCCTTTCTTGGGTAAGGAGACCAAAACGGCACACAGTACTCCAGGTGTGGTCTCACTAAGGCCCTTTACAACTGTAGCAAGACATCCTTGCTCCTGTACTCAAATCCTCTTGCAATGAAGGTCAACATACCATTTGCCTTCCTAACTGCTTGCTGCACCTGCATGTTTGCTTTCAGTGACTGGTGTACAAGGACACCCAGGTCCCTTTGTACATCAACATTTCCCAATCTATCACCATTTAAATAATACTCTGCCTTTCTGTTTTTCCTACCGAAGTGGATAACTTCACATTTATCCACGTTATACTGCATCTGCCATGTATTTGCCCACTCACTCAACTTGTCTAAATCGCCTTGAAGCCTCTTTGCAGCCTCCCCACAACTCACAATCCCACCTAGTTTTGTGTCGTCAGCATTTAGGACAGATCAGCAAGTTCTTTTGCTACGATCAGTATGTGGAATGGACTCTTGGTTGGAGAGGTTGAAGCAGAAAGTCCAGAATCTTTTAGGAAACAACTGAATGTTACAATGGGATGACGTTGGGGTCTTTCTGGGTGGATGAAAGATGTGCCAATTGGCCTTCCTCAATCGGGGAACCAGTAATAATTTTTTTTTTAATTTGTAAGTGTGTACAAACTGGACACCCTTTTGTTTTTAAAACAGCTTTCAGGCCATCAAGTGGAAGGTTGACATCATCCATCAGCCCCAGTTACCTCACTAAAATAAATGAGGTTCAGCATCCTTTCCCAGTACGGACAGCATCCAGAGTGGAAAAATCACAAGGCACCCATGAAGAAAAAAAATAAAAGTTTACAAAATTCCTGACACTTGGTTGCTGTAATCCTCGAACCACTGTTCTTTCCCCCCAGGACTACAACCTTTTCCTTGCAAAGCTTCCAGGTTAAGTGGCAGTGGAAAACTAGAGACAGCAAAGTAGAAACTGTGAGAAGATCAGGGTACAGATGGAAGAAAGAACTCAACAGGGCAAAGGGTAAGCTAAATCTGTATTTTTTAAATTAATTCTCAAGATATGGGCATCAGAGTCAAAGCCGACATTTAGAGACCATCCTTAGTCGCACGAGGTGGTGACGGTGGGCCTTCTTGAGCTGCTGCAGTTTGTGTGGTGAATGTGCTTACACAATGCTGCTATGTAGGGAGTTCCAGGATTTTGGCCCAGCAGCCTTACATGTCCAATTGAAGTAATCTTGAAAGGCCACCGTACTGTAACTTTGTGGATCTATAAAACGGCGGTCAATACGGATTCAAAATTAACTCAGTAACTCCGAGGCTCTATGCGATGCTACTTAAATGGGCCGTATTTCGCGACCCCTTACGGGTGCGTACCCGCCCGTAGGGGCCGCACAAGTGTCGGGTTTAGGCATGCGACGTGCACGTGCTGAAACCAGACACTTGCGACCTGTCAAGAACCTTCTTGCGCTATTTGCACAACTTCCGCCCGCTGAAAGGCCGTGGAATTGTTACGCTGTAAGGCTTGCTTTTACCAGCATAAGAGTTTTTTAAAAATAGAAAAATAAAATTATCACTCCAAAAAGGTAAGTTTATATTTAGCCCCGTTAAAACATACATTTTTCCCCAAATTTTTTTACTTTTGTTTAAAATATTTAATTAAATTACATTTTAATTAATTTTATGTATGTACAGGTAGACTATCCTTTATCCGAAAACCTCGGGACCAGCCGAGTTTCGGATAAAGGAGAATTTCGGATTTCGGAAGGTGGGTCGGCGGGGGTCTGCGGGGGGTCGTGCGCACGACTTACGCTGACGCTCAGCGTAAGTCAGTCGGGGTCGGCGGGGGTCGCGGTTGTCGGGGCCGGCGGGGTCCGCGGGGGGGGTCGGCGGTTGTCGGGGCCGGCGGGGTCCACGGGGGGGTCGGCGGTTGTCGGGGCTGGCGGTTGTCGGGGCCGGCGGGGTCCGCGGGGGGGTCGGCGGTTGTCGGGGCCGGCGGGGGGGGTCGGCGGTTGTCGGGGCTGGCGGGGTCGGCGGTTGTCGGGGCCGGCGGGGGGGTCGGCGGTTGTCGGGGCTGGCGGGGTCGGCGGTTGTCGGGGCCGGCGGTTGTCGGCGGGGGGTCGTGCGCACGACTTACCCTTTATCCGAACTTCCAAAACTGGAACCCTCTAAAAACCGAAGGTTTTTTCGTTCGTACGCACGACTTACGCTGAACGAAAAAACCTTCGGTTTTTAGAGGGTTTCGGTTTTCGGAAGTCCGGATAAAGGGTAGTCTACCTGTAATTAAAAAAAAGTAATGTGTTCGTGTATTTTTTAAGTCATCCCCATTCAAACTTATGACAGTTCCGTAAGTATGAATGGGGATTCCCTTCTTTCATTGGTTGGGCTGGCCCACGTGATCCCAGGGGCACTTGCGAACCGCCTGCGCCCCATGGATACGTGGGCCTCCATGTATTTCTACCAAGAGAGGCCCAGGATCGCAAGCCTCTGTATCTCCCGGGCCACCAGGTAAATGCGTAGAAAATTTGTTGATCGGAGGCATCCGCTCGCGGGAAGCCTCCGATCCCAAATTCAGGCCCGATGTGTTTAAAGAAGACATAAGCACTTCAAACAAAAAATAAAGTAGAGTACTAACCTTGCAAAACCCACAGCGTGGTTTAAGCAGTCAGCCAGTGCAGTTTGCCTCTCCTCGTCCTGCTCGGTTAGCAGTTTCTCCAAAAACACCTTGAACTTCTCCATTAGTGGAGTGAGCAAGTCCCTCATCAAAGCCTGCTTCCTCTCTGCCGGATATTCACTATTCACAATTAGCACGCCGGCTGCTTCATAAATAAACAGTTGATCATCGCTGCTCAACGGGGTCTGCAAACCGTTCTCCTGGAATAGACCAATGCAAACCCTTACAACTCAACAGAAAACTTTATTGAAGCAACAAACATTAAATTACGTATACTGAAGAAAATGTTTTCAAAATAGATTCTGGCATTTTATTGGTCTGGAGAGTGAGGGGAAACGTCTGCTTGGGAGCCTTGCTGCACTGTACGCAAACATTCCAAAGCACCTTTAATGTGGTAAAACGTCCCAAGGCGCTTCACAGGAGCGATTATCAAACACAATTTGACACCGAGCCACATAAGGAGATAATAAAAAAAAATTAAATCTGGAATAAAAAGCTAGTAATGATCATGAAACTACCGGATTGTCATAAAAACCCATCTGGTTCACTGACGTCCTTTAGGGAAGGAAATCTGCCACCCTTACCCGGTCTGGCCTATATGTGACTCCAGACCCACAGCAATGTGGCCGACTCTTAACTGTTCTCTGAAACGGCCTGGGGAGCCACTCTGTTGTATCAAACTGCTAGCACTGTGGGTGTACCTCCACCTCACTGACTGCAGTGGTTCAAGAAGACAGCTCACTACTACCTCCTAAAGGGCAATTAGGGATGGACAATAAATGCTGGCCTTGCCAGCGATGCCCACATCCCATGAATGAATAAAAAAAACATGTTCGGACAGGTGACAGAGAGAATGGTTTGGATGATGGGCAAGGCGCCCGGTACATTTCTCTAAAGCCTCCCCCCTCTCCAAAAGGCTTTCACCAATACCGGAGATCTTGTACAGCAAGAGTTCAGCTGGCAGCACTCAACTCTCAGTGAGAACGGTGTCGCTTCTGCAGGACCTGGGCACAAGTCTAAGATAATACTTCAATGCGGCACTGCGGGAGTGCTGCGTTATCAGAGGTGCCGCCCCTTCAGCTGACGCTTAAACCCAGGCTTCACCCCCACCCCCCCCCCATTCATGCCTCAAAAGACCACCTTCGATTGCACAGCCAAATAATTCTCTTAAACGTTTATCAAAAGCAGTGTGGAACAGTGCTTTCTTGGTCCTAGACTCCAGGCTGAAAGCTTTTCTTGTTCCTCCCCCCTTCCAATAAACGTCAAGATTTCGATGCATTCGCAGTGCGTAGTCCTAGTAAGAGATTTAACCTCTTTCAGAATACCAAACGAAAGACAACTCAACACTCACAGAAGGAGAAAGCACCAGCAGATCTTGTATTCTGTTCAGAATATCCTCTATGTAAGGATTCATATGCTTACTGTAAGAAAATGAAGCCAGTTTAGAAACAGTAACATTTACAAGGCAGCTCATAAATTAGTGATGGGTTTTTTGTTGCTGTTGTGAGCAGTAACGTTATTTGCTCCTCTTTCCTTGGGCCATACACCAACTGTAAGGGAGGCAAGAACTTGCTTCTCGGCCTCACCAATATCACGACTCGGCCCCCAAAAGGTGTACAGCCACAGCCAGTGATGGGGAGCACCTGGATTCCACCAGGCACTGCAATGGAGTGGGAACGATTCGGAACTAAGAATGTGGGTTTGTGCCCCCTTGGTGAATTTAACTTGTAAAAAAAAATTTATGCCCCATGATAAATATTTTTGCTATTATACGTTACCAAGGACTAAAGATCAAATAAAAACAGCGGAAAGAGACTTAAAACACAGGAATGCTATAGGAATTACTTACTTTAAAGATTTAATGAACCTGGAGAACAGGTACGCTGTCCTACTTCGCACTTTTGGACTATTATTACGCAGTCCTCTGTGGTCTAAAAATGCCATCTGCATCAAAAGTCATAATGAAAACAGATTTTCAAAATGCAAATCTGATGTTAAATTACCAAGTCTAAACAAAACAACGATTCTGCCCCAAGTGTACAGTAATCTGTAGTATTCAGGATAAATGCCAACCTAAGAGGTTGTTTTGGGCATATTAGTACATTATATTTTAGACGTTTTAAATGCTCACAAGCAATGCTCCCTTTAAGTGAAGCCTGCGTTTAAATAGGAAAATCCACGCATGTGCAGTATTTTGAATGGGCCGTGCACCCAAAAGATAAATTAAAGTGAACATTGCTCATAAGTTTATAAAAATTAATAGATTTTTCATATAGAAAAGGAAACAACTCAAATTACTGACAGTAAGAGCGGGGGAGTGGAAGATCCCTTGCGGCGAGTTCCCCTGGTGTCAATATTCAATTGAGTGTGAGCGAGAGAGCGTGAGAGAGAGAGAGAGAGAAAAAGCGCACGGGAAAGAGAGAGCGTGCGAGTGTGTGTGAGGAGAGAGAGAGAGAGAGAGAGAGAGAGCGTGTGAGTGTAAGAGTCTGAGGAATTCAGGAGTAACTTCTTTACCCAGAGAGTGGTTAGAATGTGGAACTTGCTACCACATGGAGTGGTTGAGGTGAATAGCAGAGATGCATCTAAATGCACAGCTAGATAAACACACGAGGCAGAAAGGAATGGAAGGGTATAGTGATGGGGTTAGTTGAAGGAAGGTGGGAGGAGGCTCGTGTGGAGCATAAACGCCAGCATAGGCCTGTTGGGCTGAATGGCCTGTTGTGCTGTGAATTTATGCAACTTGCTATTCATCCAATGATTGTTTGCTGTAGAGCCATTGCTGGTACACTCGTCTACTTGTTCCTCACAGGCACCATTGCAAGGATTCAAGTCAGAACCAAATTAAAGTTTAAAAGAAAAGTGTATGGTACAGCAGACGGCTGCGCCAATGTGCCGTGCCACAAAGCAGCAAGACGACTGTTAACGGCACTTTGCAGGTTACAAATCGAACTGTACGAAACATAAGGTAGCCTTTTAACGCTTTAATATTTTTACTAAAAGTTGCTAACCTAACGTTCATATGATTTTAACATTTTACTTTGAATCACGATAATGACATGGGGATGGCTGAACAAATGTCCGTTCCCCGGCTGCAATTCTCTGCACACCAAGTTCGGAATTTGAGCTCTGCTGTCTGGGGAGAAGACAGAGGCCAGGCTTTTCCCCACAGGGAAAGTGAACAACACGTGGCAAAAGATCACTTGAGTATTTGGCAGGGAAAAGGGGAGAATAATTGATAGTGAGGTCAAACTATTAAAAAAAAGCTGATATTTGGAACTTTTATAAAATTACTCGCAACAGTACAGCACAATCTTGGGTTTATTTCTCGAGAACAAAAGTAGCTGTGGAATGGGATTAGAGTCGCTCATTTTAGTTGAAGAGCTAGCACAGGCAGGATGGGCTGAACGGCCTTTGGAGCTGTAATTCCTGGAGTTATGCGTTTGTCAGTCACCAAACATTGACAGAATTTTTAACTTAATCATCCAAAGAATGTCACATTTTTAATTAGTCCCTGCTGTATAATCCATATTCTGTGCCTTTTTCTTGTTGCCATCTCGTGCCCTTATTGTAACATTCTTGCTTGAAGTAAAATATCAAATTACTGAACATTGATTAAAAGCTTTAGCAAAAACAGAACCAAATATTAAAATCCAAAAAGGTTACTTCGTGTTTCGTAGAATGCTATCTGCAACCGGCAAAGTGACATCAACGCTACTCAAATTCGAGATATTTCCTTCCACCTAGTTCTTGCGTTATTTAGAAATACGCTAAACCGATCAATAAACGAATGTGCGCTACAACAGGTCATCCATTCTCCCTTGGAAACAGACGCGCCATCAGAATTTTTACACAGGATTACATTGGATATACGGCACAGAAACAGGCCATTCGGCCCAACCAGTCCATGCCGGCGTTTATGCTCCACTCGAGCCTCCTCCCGTCTTTCCTCATCTAACTCCATCAGCATAACCCTCTATTCCCTTCTCCCTCATGTGCTTATCCAGCTTCTATACTATTCACCTCAACCACTCCCTGTGGTAGCGAGTTCCACATTCTCACCGCTCTCTGGGTAAAGAAGTTTCTTCTGAATTCCCCATTGGATTTCTTGGTGACTATCTTATATTGATGGCCTTTAGTTTTGCTCTTCCCTACAAGTGGAAAAAATTTGTAGCACTTTCTTCCCCAATGTGTTTTTGCTTTCAAAGTCTTTTAAATACAGAAAAGTGCTACATTAAAAAGCGCACCTTCAGGCAACAACTCGAAAGAAAACATTCCAATACTCACTGGGTTAAAGTCATATAACTGACGGCAGAAACTAGCCTGTGAGTACAGTGCCCTGGAGACTATACCCATTAAGCAATTCTTCTAAGTTTAGCAACAGATCAGTTTCTCAACGTTCCCACCCCCTCCCCACATACCATTACTGAGATTCCGTACACTTGGTTCCGTCTGTGGACAAATCTAAAGGAGATTCATTTAGCAAATGTTCTGCTTACACTACATCATGACCAGAGGTTGTACCTAAAACTCACCAAAACAGTAGGAATGTGTTGTGGTTCTACAGTAAAAAACTTCTCGTAGCGAACTACTGTTTCAAAAAACTCCAATGTAACCGACGTATGCTGGTACTGACTCACTCCAGATGTCACCAACTATAGGGACAGAAAAAGTGCGTTATATTTCAGAAATTAAACAGCAATCATTCATTCATTTTGGTCCATTCCGAGAGCACTCAGGCCAGAGAACAACCTGCTATAAATGGCACTTCGCTTAATTTTCCACTTTGTTATGTGGGTTGGTAAAAGAAGTAGCACGCCATCATTGCTACAAAGCATCCTTTCAGCAGAGTACGGTGACCATTCAGTTTCCCCTTTCCCTAAAGGAGCCACCCCCAAACTGGCAATAAACTCCATAGGAACTTACAAAAGGGAATTGGACATGTACTTGAAGAGGACGGATTTGTAGGGTTATGGAGAAAAGGGCTGGGGTGTGGGACTAAATTGGACAGTTCTTTCAAAGAACAGGCACGATGGGCCGAATGGGGTCCTTCTGTGCTGTAAGATTCTATGATTCTAAGTGAACGAGCGACAAGTATACTCAACGCTCCAATCGGACCCTTCAATTGAGAACCAGATGCTCTCTTTACAACGTGCACACACGGAGGTGCAGGGCAAAACTATAGTTTCTAACTAACTGATTTGCAGCTGGATTAACAAATGATCCTGCAGCATTTCAGGGTCGATGCTGAGAGGTTGTTTCCCCGGGCTGGAGAGTCCAGAACTAGCAGGCATAGTCTCAGGGCAAGGGGTTGGCCATTTAAGACTGAGAGGAGGAGGAATTTCTTCACTCAGAGGGTGGTGAATCTTTGGAATTCTCTGCCCCAAGGAGCTGTGGATGCTGAGTCATTGAATATATTCAAGACAGAGATCGATAAGAGTTTTGGTTACTAAGGGAATCAAGGGATATGGGGATAGGGCAGGAAAGTGGAGCTGAGGCCGAAGATCAGCCATGATCTTATTGAATGGCAGAGCAGGTTCGAGGGGCTGAATGGCCTACTCCTGCTCCCAATTCTTATGTTATTTGAAGGCGATAACACCAATCTTACATTTAAGGCGATTGCTTACAAGAGCATGCATTCGCATGCATGCACACACAGAATGCTTCATCACTTTCTAAAAAGTATTAGATTTCTTTGCACTTCACTCCACTCTGCTCCCCCCCCCCCCCCACCCCCCCACAAAAACAGATCGGACAAACTTCTAAGTGACTTTTTTTTTTAAAAAGCAAGCTCCCGACCCATCCTAATGCTCAGTTTGGGTAGATTACGAGGTGAAACACAGCATTGCTAAATACTCAACTGTGTGCATCATCTCCTGCAAGACACTGGCTTTTGCACTGTCTCCAGAGAAATGCGCACCGTGGGACACTGGGATAGCCTCTCCCAGCATGAATAGCAGCCTCAGAACCACTTCCACTTCCATGAACCTTATATTCTGCCAGTTCCTGAGGAGGAAAGAAAAGTTGTAAGTTTACCTAGAGGTTACAAAAGTAAAGCGCAAGTCAGATTGTGCAGCATAAATTATCTGCATCAGTAAATCCACACTTGTTCAGATCCGGTTATATTACCGCAAAGTATTCTGTAAGTAATGTTTATCAAATCATATGGTTTATGTAATGACAACCCAGCTCATGGAACAACTGTACAGTCCTAAATCAGATGGGCTGGCGATCGACAGGCTCAGGCAATGTGGGAGCAACTTTTCCCCCTTAGCCAGTGTACACGCACAAATATTCCCAAATTGTACCTGCAATTTATTTTAGGAGGGGAGTCAGCTAGTTGGCACAACCAGGTACAATTAACAAAATAGCAGATAACGCTGGAAAAACTCAGCAGGCCAGGGCAGCATCCGTGGAGAGAGAAACAGAGTTAACGTTTCAGGTCGAGAAACAGAGTTAACGTTTCAGGTCGAGAAACAGAGTTAACGGTTCAGGTCGAGAAACAGAGTTAACGTTTCAGGTTGAAGACCCTTCGTCAGAACTGGGGGAAAAAAGCAGGAAATGGAAAGCAGGTTTGGGGGCTGGGAAAAGGGGGAGGGGATGAAAGAACAAAAGGAAAGGTCAGTGATAGGATAGAAAGCAGGAGAGATTAAGAGACATTGAGAGATTAGCTGCCAAAAAAAACTTGAAAAAAAAATGATAGGAAGGGAAGGTAGCAACAGAGTCAATCGGAATCCCTGTTGCCGAGTGCGTGCGGCAGCAAGTGAAGGTCAGCTTGAGTGTGAGCGTCTGCACAGGGCAGGTGACGATCGATGGCCGGGAGAAAGTGCCACAGGCAGATATGGTGTACGTTGTTTGCTTGTTGATGTTCCCTTCAGACTCTGAAGGTCGAAATGCAGCAGCTTTGAGGATCCGAGCAAAGATGGTCCGAAACTTTTACAGCTCCGCTCCAGCCATGGCAGGCAGAGGACCGACAGCCCAATCGGTGTCTCTTCAACATCGTCGAGGATAGACTTTGAATTCCAGTATCTGGAATACACTGGCCTGCACAGCTTTGGATCATATACTGAGTCCAGAAGCAAGGTAGGCCAGTCAGCCCAATATAAGACCCTGCTATTCTATTACAAAAGCAAAATACGGCAGCCGTGGGAAATCTGAAATAACAACAGAAAATGCTGGAAACACTCAGCAGGTCAGGCAGCATCGAGGAGAGAGAAACAGAGTTAACGTTTTGAGTCGGGGACCCTTTGTTCTGACCATAAGGGTGACCCCGAGCTTCCGGTCGCCTGTCACTTTAATTCTCCACTGCACTCCCACTCTGACCTCGGCCTCTTACACTGTTCCAATGAAGCTCAACGTAAGCTCGAGGAACAGCACCTCATCTTTCGATTGGGCACTTTACAGCCTTCTGGACTCAACATCGAGTTCAACAATTTCAGACCTCTGCCCCTATTCTTTCAGGCGGCAGCTGTTGATGATTCTGCCATCTCCATTTGCAACATTTAATCTCTCCTGCCTTCCGTCCCATCACAGACCGTCCCTTTTGTCCTTTCCTCGCCTCCGCACCTGCTTAAAATCTGTTCCATCTCTAACTTTTTCCAGTTCTGACGAAGGGTCACAGACCTGAAACGTTAACTCTGTTTCTCTCTCCACGGATGCTGCCTGGCCTGCTGAGTGCTTCCAGCATTCTCTGTTGTTATTTTAACTATAACTTTATTAGGTTGTGGGAGATGTTGCTTCAACCCAGCCAGTGATCCTTGGTTGAAACAGGAGTAAAAAAAAAACATTGAAACAGCAAACTCTGCCTCCCAACTGTTCATGTTATGTGGGGAGCTTGAAGACATTGGCGACAGATTAACAAAACTCAAAATGCAATTACAGGTAGAACCCCGGTAATCCAGCACCCAATGGTCCGGCACCTTCAGTGGTCCGGCACGAGGAAGGTCCTGCTGTCACATTCCCTCCCTGGGCTGGGTCCGGCTCGGGTCCGCCTCCGGGTCAGGATCAGCGCCTGGACCGCGCAGCATCACCAACGGCTTGGCGGAGCCCGAGCCGCCCGTGGGCAGCGGCGGCACAGGGAGGGCAACAGCAGGAAGAGGAGGAGCAGGTGGTGGCGGTGTTTGTGGTGACTTTCGACACCTTCAGTGGTTCGGAATTTTCAATGGTCCGGCACCAGCCTGGTCCTGAGGGTGCCGGATTACCGGGGTCGTACCTGTACCCCCGTTTCCTTTCCTCTCTCTCGTTCGGCCATGCTACTCAAGTGTAACCCAGGGTGATGGGCCCTATAATTTTCCATCTGGATAAGTATCGAGCCTGCACTTGACGAGGACCCGTAGTATCGGTAATTACACTTGTCGATAACTGGTCTTGTGCAGAAATTCTAAGCATAGACACACATCTCAACCTGCTGGAGCACCACTGCACTGCATCACCAAGCGCCCCTTAAGTCACAGAGTTACGGTTTATGCACTAACTACACAAAAACTTCGGTCTGTTTCAAACGAGGGCATCACTCGCATTAGTGACACTTACTCCAGCGTCGTGTTGAAGACCCTTCGGACAGCAGCTAAAAGTAACTCGGGCGAAACTTGCGCCAATCTGTCCAACAACAACTTCAAATGTTTTCTGTATTCAAGGAACATGGCTTCATCTTCACCCTAAAGCCAAAATAACAGAGAAAGAGGAAAAAAAAGGTGTTGGGTGCACAACAGGAAGGTGCTTTATTACATAAAGATCACAGACGTAGATTTGATTCAGAACCATTCCCAGTGAAACCAACCTGAACACTCTCTTCTAGTCAAACTAGCAATGCAGACGGTGATATTATGCAGGTTGAGTAGAAAACAAATCGGATAGAAACAGAACGTATAACGCCCTCAGTGGGATGTTAATTTGCCTATGTAAATATATCTCAAGTGCTCACATTTCAGGTTTCTCTTCTTGACTCGAGTGTACTTGATGTGGACATTGGGTGTAAAAGGATTTTTTAAAATTCATTTATGGGATGTGGGCGTCGCCAGCAAGGCCAGCATTTATTGCCCATCCCTAATTGCCCCCGAGAAGGTGGTGGTGAGCCGCCTTCTTGAACCGCTGCAGTCCTCGTGGTGAAGGTACTCCCACAGTGCTGTTATTAGGGAAAAAGTTCCAGGATCTTGTGACGATGAAGGAACGGCGATATACTTCCAAGTCAGGATGGTGGCATAGTGGTTAGCACTGTTGCCTCACAGCGCCAGAGACCCGGGTTCGAATCCGGCCTCGGGCGACTGTCTGTGTGGAGTTTGCACATTCTCCCCGTGTTTGCGTGGGTTTTCTCCGGGTGCTCCGGTTTCCTCCCACAGTCCAAAGATGTGCGGGTTAGGTTGATTGGCTATGATAAATTGACCCTTAGTGTTAGGGGGATTAAATACGTGGGATTACAGGGATAGGGTGGGATATGTGTTGGTGTAGGGGTTACGGGGATCGGGTGGGATATGTGTCGGTGCAGGCTCGATGGGCCGAAATGGCCTCTATCTGCACTGTGGGGTTTCTGTGTTTCTGTGTGTGTGACTTGGAGAGGAACTTGGAGGTGGTGGTGTTCCCATGCACCTGCTGCCCTTGTCCTTCTGGGTGGTGGAGGTCACTGGTTTAGGAGGTGCTGTCGAAGAAGCCTTGGCGAGTTGCTGCAATGCATCTTGTAGATGGTACACACTGCAGCCACGGTGCGCCGGCGGTGGAGGGAGTGAATGTTTAAGGTGGTGGATGGGGTGCCAATCAAACGGACTGCTTTGTCCTGGATGGTGTCGCGCTGCGAGTGTTGTTGGATTGCATTAGTTCTACCATTAATTATTTTTATTCAATAGCAAGTCGCTTTTGAAAATGAATCAGCAAAGACCAGGAGCTGGAAAGTGGGATGAGGCTGGGTAGCTCTCTCTCGGCCGGCACAGACACGATGCGCCGAATGGCCTCCTTCTGTGCTGTGAACTATAATTCTATAAGAGAAGAACTAAACAAAGGCATAATTATGCATTTTGTTAAATGCCTTTTATTTTCCACTTGGAGTAAACTGGATTGAAAATGTACAGGTACTCTCCCTCCTCTCCTTAAGATACAGGGTCCCTGGCCGGGGTACGGTTCCAGAGTCATCCTCCACTACCTCACCCAAGCTGCCATTATTCACGGGTATACCTCAACAGGCTATCCGACTGTGTAGAATGTCACCGCCAAGTCCAATCCTGTGTGCACACATACAAAAGGCAAAATACTGCGGATTCTGAAAATCTGAAATAGAAATAGAAAATGCTGGAAATACTCAGCAGCATGTTTCTCTCTCCAGACACTGCCTGACCTGCTGAGCATTTCCGGCATTTTCTGCCTGTGTACACACACTTCACTTGTTTTGTGATCAGTAATGGGAATCCAAGCTGATTATTTTTCCTTCCCCAACTATCTACAGCCTGGCTGTGATCAGCTAACACGGTATAAAGCCACGATCGAACCTGGTATCTCCCTGGTCTGTAAGAGTTGATGAGAGAGACTTCACCTGTGAACCAGTGGGACAGATCTAGTGTGCTAACTTTCGACCCGATCTACAGCCAGGCTACGATCAGCTAACACAGTGCAAAGCCATGATCGATTGGGACAGATCTAGTGTGCTAACTTTCTGCAAGTGTTGATTAGAGTGAGCAGTTTTGCAAATGAATACATTACTGCACGGTGGACTTATGAGCAAAATAAGTTTTGCCTAATAAAAAGATACAATTTCATTATACAGGAAACTTTCGATTAATCGGCCCCTAAATAACCGGAACGCTCTATCCACCGGCAAAATTCAGGAGTCGGTTCAGATAACTTCTATTACTTTTTTTTTTACTCCATTTGGTGCTGTGCAAGGGTGTAGCTTCGGCTGTTGCTAAGCTACAGAGACGCTTGCAACTTGTGCCGATTGTTTTGAAGCTGTTGCAACAGGGTTTGTTGCTTTATACGGAGCTCTGAGCTCCGTATCTCTCACTATAGCGTTCGGTCGTCCGGCATTGTTGATGAACCGGCACCAGGTCGGTCCCGTCCGTGCCGGATACCAGAAAGTTTCCTGTAGTGAAACATTATGCATTTGCACTCAATAGAATCATAGAATAGTACAACACAGGAGGAGGCCATTCGGCCCACTGAGTCAGCGCCGGCGAAGAACGGTGCAGTCAGTCCCACTCCCCCGTTCTTTCCCCATATCCCTGCAATTTTTTCTCCTTCGAGTATTTATCTAATTCCCCTTTGAAGGCTATTATTGAATCTGTATCCACCGCCCTATCAGGCAGTGCCTCCCAAACCCTAACCACTCGTTGCGTAAAAAAGTTTTTCCCTCATGTCGCCTCTGGTTCTTTTGCCAATCACCTTAAACCTGTGGCCTCTGGTTATCGCCCCTTCAGCCATTGGAAACAGCTTCTCTTCATTATCTAAAAATGCTTCAAGATTTTAAACACCTCCATCAAATCTCCTCTTTGCCTGCTCTGCTCCAAGGAGAACAACAAGGTGATTAAAATTTTATTCAATACAAAATACCCAATGACCCCAGGGTCGACACGTTTTGAAGGGCACAATTTTCTTACCTCATTTTCAAAATTGTATTCTTCATCATAGGTTAATTTCTTTATAACGGCATGCATAATCGCCTACATTCAGAAAAAAAATGATCAGCGAATAGAAACAAGTAACTAGCTCCTAAAACGTATAACGAGACACAATTTTTAAAAATTTAATACAAGCACGTGTAGTTTACCTCAACATTGGCCTTTTGCTGTTCAGTCAGGGCAGGAAGCTGGAGAGAGAATTGCATTTAAAGTTTATGAATGGAGATCTCTCTCACTACGCTGATTATATCATTTTGTAAATGCAATCCAACATTACTACAAAAAAAGTCTGCACAGCATTATAGCACACAGGTTCACAGTCAGTGTCCACTCTCAGCTCGGCAGTCAATGGAAAGGGAATATAAGAACATAAGAAATAGGAGCAGGAGTCGGTCATACGGCCCCTCGAGCCTGCTCCGCCATTCAATAAGATCATGGCTGATCTTCTACCTCAACTCCACTTTCCCGCCCGATCTCCAGATCCCTCGATTCTCCTGGAGTCCAAAAATCTAGCGATCTCAGCCTCGAATATACTCAACGATTCAACATCCACAGTCCTCTGGGGTAGAGAATTCCAAAGATTCACCACCCTCTGAGTGAAGAAACTTCTCATCTCAGTCCTAAATGGCCGACCCCTTATCCTGAGACTGTGATCCCTGGTTCTAGACTCTCCAGCCAGGGGAAACATCCTCCCTGCATCTACCCTGTCAAGCCCTGGAAGAATTTGATATGCTCCAATGAGATCACCTCTCATGCTTCTAAACTCCAGAGAATAAAAGCCCATTCTACTCAATCTCTCCTCATAGGACAATTTTGTCTTTAACATTTTTCCCTATTCTGGCCCTATTTGCTGGTGCACTCTTAGGCTTGTACGCTCTGTCCCTTCCTGTCACACTCTGGTTTACATTACCCCTATCACTACCCTGCACTATTGCCTTATCCTTTCTCTTTAACTTTCTAAATTTCCCCTCACCTGACCCCCCTCCTCCCCACTATTTAGTTTAAAACCCTATCTACCGCCCTAGTTATTCGATTCACCAGGACACTGGTCCCAGCATGATTCAAGTGAAGCCCATCCCAACGGAACAGCGCCCTCTTTCCCCAGTACTGGTGCCAGTGCCCCATAAAAGCCTCATCATCCAGGCACACTCGCATGCAGTCAGCTAAAGAAAAGCATTGGTGGCAATGTTCCCTGCAAGCTGCGCTTTGCTCTGTGCGGCCTGTTTCTTTCAGTGCGCGGTCCCTTTAAATTTCCACGCATGTGCGTTTAAAAAAAAATTCTTTCATGTGGGCGTCGCTGGCAAGGCCAGCATTTATTGCCCATCACTAATTGCCCTTGAGAAGCTGGTGGTGAGCCGCCTTCTTGAACCGCTGCAGTCCGTATGGTGAAGGTACTCCCACAGTGCTGTTAGGGAGGGAGTTCCAGGATTTTGAGCCAGTGACGAGGAAGGAACGGCCGATATATTTCCAAGTCAGGATGGTGTGTGACTTGGAGGGGAACCTGGAGGTGGTGATGTTCCCATGCGCCTGCTGCCCTTGTCCTTCTAGGTGGAAGAGGTCACGGGTTTGGGAGGTGCTGCCGAAGAAGCCTTGGCGAGTTGCTGCAGTGCATCTTGTAGATGGTACACACTGCAGCACTTACAATGGGGAAGCTGGTGAGCGGCCTGTGCGGGACCATTCCCATTGCAGAGCAGCCACACAGCTTAGAGGGAACATTGCTCGATGGTGGTCCTGCCCTCCCTCAGCCTAGAATGCTGAACGTGATTTTTTTTTAAAAATTTAAAATAAAAAGACAGGTGAAAGGGCAAAAAGATAACCTGCGAGAAAAGTTCCTATCTTTATAAAAATTATCTTTGTTAAGAGTTGAATCATGTATAATAAAATATAGCAGAATTTCGTAACCAGCAAGTGACAATATATCAGAAGGTGGGATCAGTATCGATGTTCCCTCTGATTTTTTTCTCGTGCGCGGTCCCTTTAGATTTGCTGCACGGTGTCTTTACCGGTAGCAACAGCTGGTGAGCGGCCTTCGTGGGACCTCTGGACCGGAGCGTGGCCGCGCACCTTAGGGGGAACGGTGATCAGTATGCAGGTATATCATGCAAAAATTAAACTGCGTACTTGTCACACACGACAGCAATACTAAGAAAATGGCCACTTCACCATTTCCTTTGCAGGCATGAAACACTGCCCAGTTCATGAAATACAGATGCCGCACAACAGCATGTGAGTATCAGTCCCTGTTTAATGACAAAATTGAATTGTACAACCACTGCCATTTCCCTCAATTAAGAAATGCCAAAAAAAAGTATTCTAGATAGCTATTGAAGCAACAAAATTAAGATTTTTTTTAAAACAGAACTCAATTTAAAAAGTAAAATCTGGCCATGCTTGGTGAGTTTAAGCTTACGAGGGCAAAAGGTTTCAAGCTTAAATTCGTGCACAAGTGAACACAATATTCAAACTCATTACATACTGATTAACAGGATAAAAAAAAACATTAAATCTCTGATTTAATTCTGGTTATTTAAAATGCAAGATCTAATCAAGTTTGCCCAGTTAGGTTGTTATAGGGTATAATGGTCAACTTATATTTTTTGTTAGTGCAAAGAGACCACTTTTAACTCCAACTCTTTTTTTGCTTGTTCATTAACGTTTTCCATCATACCTTGTTCAGGTTTTTACATAGAATGTACAGCACAGAAACAGGCCATTCCAGCCCAACTAGTCTGCGCTGGGGTTTATTCTCCACACGACTCTCCGCCCATTCCATCCACCTCATCTCAGCATATCCTTCCATTCCCTTTTCTCATGTACCCTCCTAGTTTCCATTTAAATGCTTCTAAGCTATTTGCCTCAACCACTTCCTGTGGTAGCGAGGTTCCACATTCTAACCACTCTCTGAGTAAACCAATTTCTCCTTATTTTGTTATTGGATCTACAGGAAACTTTGTGCTATCCGGAGGGTGAATGTCCAGCAACTTCGATCTAACGGCAGAAATCAGCAGCCGTTTTGGTTAGGTTTTTTTTCTTCTCCTAGCATTCTTTTCACAGGCAGGCTCTGGAAAGCGTCTTTGTCGCTTAGCAACAGCTTCAGAGACGCTTCCAAGCTACTGGGCCGAGTGTTTACAAGCTGTTGCTGAGCAGTGTTTGCGGTCAGACACGGCAGGCTCTAGAAAGCGTCTCTGTATCTTAGCAACAGCTTCAGAGACGCTTCCAAGCCACGGGCCGAGTGCTGACAAGCTGTTGCTAAGCAATAGTCTTTGTTGTCCGATACGGAGATGAAAAGCTCCTATCTGATAACATTGACGCTGGTCTATCCGGAAGTTTTGAGGCAACGGCAGTAGCTCGGTCCCGTGGGTGCCGGATAGCACAAAGTTTCCTGTATTTAGTAACCGTCTTGTATTTATGGGCCCCTAGTTTTGGATTCTTTCACAAGTTGTTCTGTCGGTGAATATTAAATGATATCCCAAAGTTAAAAGCTAACCAAATACTTGATCCATTTAAATGCAGCTCTTGAGATGCTCATTTCACACCCGGCTGAAGATTTGAGGAAAGGTTGCTGGCAAGTTTAATCTATTCCAGCAAAGTTCAGGAACATCCTGCCACCCAAGCATTTTCCACTTACGCCACTGTCTGAGCACAGGCCAACATTAGTCAGCTCAATGCCACAGAAAAATCAACCCAGGCACACTTCAAATTAGCAAAAGATGGAATTGGGGGGGGGGAAGTAGACTACTTGATGCAGCATTAGATAAGTCAGTAATTCATCCGGAAATCTTTCGACTGCGTACAAAGGCAGTCACAAACCTTTACTATGGCACACACAGAAAAAACCCAAACACCAACTCCCCTCAGGTCATCCAACTTACTTGTTTGAGCGTGTGAAGATAGTCGTAACAGAAACCAATTATATTAGAGGAGATATCGTCGTCTTCGTGCACAAGCAGCTTAAGCAGGAGAGGCACTTTAGCTTCCACAGCCTGAAGTGTCACCTGGCTGTTCTTCACATCCCCTGCTTTCACCAATTTACTCCAACTGGTTATCAAGGCCTGGCCCATCCCATTAACCAGTTTGGAAAACCTCGCCAGGAAGTCAACATCTTCCTCCTGGACAAAAGAATAATCAAATTATCTCGATGCGCTGCAAAAGGATGCAACTAAAGTTGCTGTTATATAGAGGAGATAAACCAGATAAGTCCCTCCCAAAATTTAAAGCTTTGGCCCATTGCACTGCATCAACACCGCTTCTTAGTTTGTGTTACCGACAACACATCATCAAGAACGAGATGCCTAGCACTGAATGGTCCCGAGTCCCTCTCCAGAGCAAACTCCCCATTGCCCCGTTCAAAATGTTTGTTGCAAAGGCAGAAACCATCAGTGTTTCTGATCCCCCATTTGCTCTAGCACCATACCTAAAGCATTCTGACAATGCAACAACAGTCAAGATTCACAAATCCCCTCCCAAACATCTTAAGTCACCTTTACATTACCCAACCACTTTTCAGTAGAAGCATTTGGCAATGACCTTGGCTCCTGGTGTGGATTCTACAGCCATGGCAACAGCAACGGTTTCAAAGTTGCAACTGAAATCCACCATAATTTCCCTGATGGCAGGGAAGGTCTGTGCAGGCGAGTGATCGAGAAACTGCACCACTGGCCTGCGTGGCCTGATCACCAGAAATAAAATGAAA
This sequence comes from Somniosus microcephalus, assembly GCF_052327205.1. NCBI lineage: Eukaryota > Metazoa > Chordata > Chondrichthyes > Squaliformes > Somniosidae > Somniosus > Somniosus microcephalus. Next base: position 92,709,583 of record NC_141002.1, on the reverse strand, counting down.
GCCAGTGGGCTGTAGGAATTCAGGTTAAACCACCTCTTTAGGTGGCTCTCGTCACACTCCAGGGCAGTACCTTCACCACACGGACTGATATGGGTTCAAGCCGGCGGCTAACCACCACCTTCTCGAGGGCGACTATGGATGGGCAATAAATGTTGGCTTTGCCAGCGATGCCCACATCCCATGAATAAATAAAAGTAACCCTCATAATATATATATTAAAATAAATAAAATCAGGGAGCATAGATTTAAAAGTAATTGGTCGGAGGATTAGAGGGGAGTTGAGGAGAACTTTTTTCACCCAGAGGGTGGTGGGGGTCTGGAACTCACTGCCTGAAAGGGTGGTCGAGGCAGAAACCCTCATCACATTTAAAAAGTACTTGGATATGCACTTGAAGTGCCAAAACCTACAGGGCTACGGACCAAGAGCTGGAAAGTGGGATTAGGCTGGAGAGCTCTTTGTCGGCCGCCACGGACACAATGGGCCGAATGGCCTCCTTCTGTGCTGTAAATGTCTATGATTCGATCTCATTTACCATAACGGTATTGCCACAGTGCTAATGGTAACCACGCTTACAAGTCATAAATATCTGTCGTATTACAACTGTCAAACTATCAGAGGGAGCCCATCCAAATACAAAGAAAAATGAATACTTGCTGTGATTGTACTGTAGCACGGACCTGCTCAGTGTTGAAGAAGCCAGAAGCCAGTAGCACCTGACAAAGCGATTCTACAAGTTTAGTCTTATCAATAGGATCCATGCCTTTATTTACTATTTCAAATAGACAGTCACAGGCTTCCTCACGGAGGACTTCCACTGACATGTGACTGAGCAACACATTTACAAACCTAGAAAAGAAATAGAAAAATAATTGAGAAATTGGTGCACGGACTGAGTGCTATATACAAGCACACACAATCTAAGTATCCTACAGTAAAGATTTCCTATTATCGTTCATCTTCCCCGTCATACAATGCAATAGTGTAAACTCCCCAACCTGTAACGCCACTGCCAGTAGGTATGCCTGGACAAAAACCACACGGCAGTGCAGCAATAGTCTCGGGATTGCAGCGACACTTGTTCGGACCCTCCTGGAGGGTCTGCTCCTGGGCCTGGCAAAATCCACAGGGTCAAAATCCAAAAAGATCACCACGGCCGGTCTCTTCAACTGCTCTCTCGTGCGTGCCCAGGTGACCATATGGAGTACGAGAACGCAGTATCCAGTGGCTCACTCGAAGCCTTCCACAACTGGTAGGTGCAGCACCACTCTGTTTAATTAGCTGAAGTTACCACGTTTTTAAGTTTATACAGATTGCCTGTTGTTTATTACTAGTGCCCTCCCTCTGGAGGCATTGCTTCACTCAGAGGGTTGTGAATCTTTGGACTTCCCTGCCCCAAAGGTTTGTTGATGCTCAGTCATTGAGTAGATTCCAGGCGGAGATCGATAGATTTTTGGATTCACAGGGGAATCAAGGGATATGGGGATAGGGCAGGAAAGTGGAGTTGAGGTCGAAGATCAGCCATGATCTTATTGAATGGCGGAGCAGGCTCGGAGGGGCCGAATGGCCGACTCCTGCTCCTATTTCTTGTTACAGTAAACTCTTTCGTATCCGGCACCTACGGACCGGGATGGTGCCGGTTGATGAAAAATTCCGGATAAGAGAGAGGTAGGCAAATTTTTAAACACAAAAAAAAATAAAAACCACTGACTAACTCGGCCACCGCGGGAAACTGGGACAAACGAAAAATGGATGGATTCGGCAAGATTACCAGTTATCTATTTTGCCGGTTATTAAAGAATTCCGGATGATGAAGTGCCGTTTAAACGAGTTTACTGTATGTTCTTATACCCTCCCTCTGGGGGAAACTTGCCCTCCCTCTGGGGGAAACTTGCCCTCCCTCTGGGTGGCAATTCTTTTCACACAGACGGGAGAAGATACTTGCCTGGACTGCATTTACTGTTTGTGTAGTTATTACAATAGATTTTAATTCAAACAATATTTTACATATAATTTCTACTTCAGACCTAAATGACGGATAGATTTTGAATTAAACCAGATAAATACACAAACATTAAAAGGGAAATGTTATTACAGTACTGTATTTTTTTTTTAAACAAAATTCAGAGATATTCAATTTTACTTGAATACTGAATTTTGGAAACACCGTTACCCCTAGGCCCAGGACACCACTGGGCCCTTCTCTCTCTGCTCCCCATTATTTAAACAACATAGAAGCATAAACCAATGTAGTCACCATACAGAAGATGACAAGTAAATGGAGAAACATACCATCAGTAAAGTTTAAAGTAAGAGCAGGCGATTCTTCACTGCCAGCCACACCATTTCAGGACAATTCGCGGGTTGACTCTGCAATAAGAAGACCATCTTGCTCTGTAGCAACCTAACTTCCTCTCCTGGACACCCTAATATTCAATGCCGTAGGCAAAGACATACTTAACTTTCACAAAGTATCAAAAAAAGTGCACTAGTTTTGGTTTGAACCTACAGATCTCATAGAAACATAGAAGATAGGAGCAGGAGTAGGCCATTCAGCCCCTCGAGCCCGCTCCGCCATTTAACGAATCATGGCTGATCATCCAAATACAGTGCCCTGTCCCTGCCTTCTCCCCATATCCCTTGATCCTTTTAGCCTTAAGAAATATATCTAACTCCTTCTTGAATATATTTAATGAATTGGCCTCTACTGCCTTCTGTGGTAGAGAATTCCACAGGTTCACCACTCTCTGGGTGAAGAAATTCCTCCTCATCTCTGTCCTAAATGGCTTACCCCTTATCCTTAGACTGTGACCCCTGGTTCTGGACTCCCCCGCCATCGGGAACATCCTTCCTGCATCTAGTCTGTCTAGTCCTGTTAGAATTTTGTAAGTTTCAATGAGATCCCCTCTCATTCTTCTAAACTCCAGCGAGTATCAGCCCAATCGACCCAATCTCTCCTCATACGTCATTCCTGCCATCCCAGGTATCAGTCTGGTGAATCTTCGCTGCACTCTCTCCATGGCAAGACCATTCCTCCTCAGATAAGGTGACCAAAACTGCACACAATACTCAAGGTGTGGTCTCACCAAGGCCCTGTACAGCTGCAGCAAGACATCCTTGTTCCTGTACTCGAATCCTCTCGCTACGAAGGCCAACATACCATTTGCCTTCTTAACCCCCAGCTGCACCTGCATGCTTACCTTCAGCGACTGGTGCACAAGGATCTCCGATTTCTACTACAGGCAATGTTTGAAACCAGGGACCAGACCAAATCATAGCCCCCCCACCTCCCTTTCCCTTTTGTGTCCCATGCACAACATTCCTTGCTTCCCCCACCCCCCTCCCCACTGGGCCACTGCAGAGCGACCTGGTGAAATTTGAAAAACTAAAGCATTGCGCACACACGGGATAATTTCTGTCCAATACAGCTTTAGTTTAATTCAGTTAGCCCCACAAAAAAGAAAAATACCGCCCAGGGAAGCACACTCGCCAGTGGGAAGAGAGATGAGGGAATTTTTTTTTTTTGTTAAGTAGAATTTGGGAGTGAAGCTTGCTTGACTGATAACAGCCAGAGAACTCCCAAGCTCAAGTTTTCATCTGGATCGACCCCACGAGGTCCAACTTCAGGTTTTTGCTACGTGGGCCTGGTAGATTTTGTTTGTCAAAAGAAAAGATTGTGCAAACTAGAAAAAAAACACTTGCATTTATAATCGCACCTTTCACAACCTCCGGACGCCCCAAAGCACTTCAGTCAATGAAGTACTTTCGAAGTGTAGTCGCTGTTGTAATGTAGGAAATGCAGTCAATTTGCCCACAGCAAGCTCCCACAAACCGCACTAGTGTTAAACGCTGAACCAATCCAATTACCTCTGCCCACTTCTCTGAAGGAAGCAATGCACACCAATGATGGAGTGTTACACGAAGAATTCGAATGGGTCCTATTCGTATAAACACAAAGTCGCTTTTTCTTTTACAAATGTTTACAATTTTAGTAGAAAACAAAAGCGTTCAAAAACCACGTACCTGTCATTTGCTATCAGATTCAAGTCAATCCAGGAGACAAAGGCTCCTACAACCTCAAGGCACTGGCATGTTAGTTCCGAGTTGGTTTGCTGATAGGTGTGCAGGATCTGATACCATGACTCCACGAGATTTGGTATACATTGCTCCCTCATTGCATCTTTTATTAAAGTGTTTCGCCTACACTCCTAGTTACAGAAAATATATATTTTTAAAATCACTATACAATTGTTCTAATAAAGCAATAAGACTTGCATTTCTGTAGCGCCTTTCACGACCACCGGACGTCCCAAAGCGCTTTACAATCAATGAAGTACTTTTTGAAGTGTAGTCACTGTTGTAGGAAACGCAGCAGCCATTTTGCACACAGCAAGCTCCCACAAACAGCAATGTGATAATGACCAGATAATCTGTTTTAGTGATGTTGATTGAGGGATAAATATTGGCCAGGACACTGGGGAGAACTCCCCCTGCTCTTTTTCGAAATAGTGCCATGGGATCTTTTGCGGCCACCCGAGGGGGCAGACAGGGCTTTGGTTTAACGTCTCATCCGAAAGACGGCACCTCCGACAGTGCAGCACTCCCTCAGCACTGCACTGGAGTGGAGTGTCAGCCTAGATTTTTGTGCTCAAGTCTCTGGAGTGGGGCTTGAACCCAGAACCTTCTGACTCAGAGGCGAGGGTGCTGCCCACTGAGCCACGGCTGACTGCAAAATTGCAACTTTAGAAGCCTGTCGTGTACTTTAGTGGCAAACAAACTACTACAGATTACACCTATGGAGGATGAAATTCATGCTCACCATTCTTACCTCTGCTGTATGAACAATGTCCCGATCTACGACTTCTGCATCGATGGCCATAAGGATTCGCAGATAGAGATCGACTCCCCGAGGGTTAAGGCCAACGACTGAGAGAATATCAAAGAAGAACTTGGGCCACTTGGTAAGATACTCCGTTAAAAAAAGCAGTGCAAAGACTTGAGCCGCTTTGTTGCGAATAAAAGTCTTCTCCGGGTGCGGGTTTACCATCTGTGGAGGATAAAGATAAACACGAAGGATTCAATAGTTAAGAGGACGCTCGGCAGCAGACCATAAAGCACAGAATCAGGAGCTTGTGACACAGCTTGATGAGGAAGTCAAAGTGCCATTTAGGTCGCAGTTAATAAATTATGGGATAGCAATTTAGTAAAGTAAGTAACAGAACCAATTTTAAACAATCTGAACAGATCCAGATTTTCCCTCTGTATCTTTGATATCATAGAGCACAAAAAGGAGGCCGTTCTGCCCATCGTGCCTGCTCTTTGAAAGAGCTCTCCAATTAGTCCCACTCCCCTGCTCTTTCCCCGTATAATAAACTTAACTGTTCAACGGTTACTTGCAAGAATCAGACAATTTTCAAAACCCATACATTCCTAGATACCTGAAGAGCTTCAGGATTTTGTTTAGTGTAATAATTATAGACAGGACAATCACACTACTCACTTGAGCCTGAAGCCAGGTCATCATGGTTTGTCTAATGAGTTGATGTTGTGCTTCAGTCAGAACAGCATACCTGCAACATTTTTAAAAACACTCACTTTCTGTACACAACATTCACATTTACAAGGCATAGCTAAAACAATAAAAATTCAGGTGAGTGGACTTTAAATATCACCATAGCTTGCACCAGGTAGCCACGCTGAAGTGCCACAGTATCCCACAGACACCAAAATCTGTAAGACCATACATCTTAAACATTCACTCCCTCCACCACCGGCGTACCGTGGCTGCAGTGTATTCCACCTACAAGATGCACTGCAGCAACTCCCAAACCCGCAACCTCTAGAAGGACAAGGGCAGCAGGCACATGGGAACACCATCACCTCCAAGTTCCCCTCCAAGTCACACACCATCCTGGCTTAGAAGTATATCGCCGATCCTTCATCGTCGCTGGGTCAAAATCCTGGAACTCCCTCCCTAACAGCACTGTGGGAGAACTTTCACCACACGGACTGCAGCGGTTCAAGAAGGCGGCTCACCACCACCTTCTCAAGGGCAATTAGGGATGGGCAATAAATGCTGGCCTTGCCAGCGACGCCCACATCCCAGGATCTGAGTGAACATTTTATTATGTGGATTTTTTTAAATTAAAAAACAAAGACTTGAATTTCTTTCGTGCCTTTCACAACCTCAGGATGTCCCAAAGCACTTTACAGTTAATGACGTCCTTTTGAAGTGCAGTCACTGTTGTAATGTGGGAAACGTGGCAGCCAAAACTGCGCACAGCAAGCTCCCACAAACAGCAATGTGATAATGACCAGATAATCTGTTTTTAGTGATGTTGATTGGGGGATAAATATTGGCCAGGACACCGGGGAGAACTCCCCTGCTCTTCTTCGAAATAGTGTCAAGGGGTCTTTTCCGTCCACCCGAGAGGGTAGACGGGGCCTCGGTTTAACGTCTCATCCGAAAGACGGCACCTCCGACAGTGCGCTGCTCCCTCAGCCTAGATTTTTGTGCTCAAGTCTCTGGAGTAGGACTTGAACCCACAAGTTGGAGCCGAGCGTACTACCCACTGAGCCACGGCTGATGATCTATTATAATCAATTATAAAGGGCACACCACAGGATACATACAGCGGAGTCCACCATACCCAATTTCCCGGTCAACTTTATAAACATCAAGCTCCCATTAAATGCAAGTAACTATTAGAGTGTCACTGCTGCTGACGGCCTTGTCTCTCACTGGGAGCAAAGAATGAAGACATGTAGCTGAAAGCTCACCTCCAAGTACATAGGTTAAGTTTATCCTTCAAAATCCAGATTTTTTTTTAGTATTTTGGTTATGTGCAGCTAGTTGCAGTAAGCAATGACCTTCACGCTCGCACTCGAAATTTCCGCTTCCATCTTTATGTCCACAAGCGTGACCCTGAGCTTCCGGTTGCTTGCCATTTTAATTCTCCATCCCACTCCCACTCTGACCTCGGCCTCCTGCACTATTCCAGTGAAGCTCAACGGATTCTCGGGGAACAGCGCCTCATCTGTCGATCAGGCACTTTACAGCCTTCCGCACTCAACAATTTCAGATCATAACCACCGCTCCCATTTTTTCGGCTGCGGGTAATGATTCTGCTGTTCATTTCATCTCTCCTGCCTCCCGCCCTATCACAACCTTCCCTTTTGTTCTTTCCTCCCCTTCCCCCAGCCTCCGTACTTGCTTAGAACCGGTCACATCTGCAACATTTTCCAGTCCTAAACATTGACTCTGTATCTCTCTTTACAGATGCTGCCTGACCTGCTGAGTGTTTCCAGCATCTCCTGTTGAGATTTCGGATTTCCAGCATCCGCAGTACTTTGCCTTTCCATCTTTATGTCCTCAGCCAGGAAGTTCTGAGAGCCATGCCAATCACACATTTCCCAAAATCAGATTGAAATGAGTCATGTGAGAATCCATGGATATAAAAATGCCGTGTCAAGCAGCCCACAGATTCAAACATTCAAAACAGACAAGAACGAAAAGGGGAAAAGAAAAAACTCACAACAAGGGCACCAGGACTTGGCTGGTTAGTAATTTTGTTCCTTCCACGACATTATTTCTACCTTCAATGTGCACTATCATGATTCTGTATTCAAATATCAAATTTATGGGTCCAAATTCAGAAATGCGCTCAAAGTGCAACAGAATCACGGAGCACAGCAGGAGGCCATTCGGTCCACTGTGCCTGTGCCGGCTCTCAAAGAGCTATCCACATAGTCCCAGTCCCCCCGCCACCCCCCCCCCTCTTTCCCCAGAGCCCTGGACATATTTTTCCTTTTTAAGTAGAGATCCAATTCCCTTTGGAAAGTTACTATTGAATCTGCTTCCACCACCCTTTCAGGCAGCGCATTCCAGGTCATAACTCGCCCCGTAAAAAAAAATTCTCCTCACCCCTTGGGCTTTTTTGCTATTTTAAATCTGTGTCCTCTGGTTACTGACCCGCCCGCCGGGGGAAACAGTTTCTCCCTAAAACCTCGATCAAAACCCCTCCTAGGCAGACAATTCTCCCAATCTTTAGAGAATGTAACATAATGCCAGCGGTGGCACGGTCGTGTCTCCACCAGTGAGAGATGGTAATTGCAGCATGACAGCTTCCATTATAAAGGTGGATACAGGAATTTATAATGGAAGAACGATCCCAGGAAGTGCACACAGACACAAGGCTATGTAGATTCAAAGATTAAAACATTGCAAAACGTCAATATATCAACCACAAAGTAAAAAACAATGATTAAGACATTGATAAGAACTGCTACAGAAAGTAATGCTGATGGATGTTTTCCAATTTTCTGTGTTACTTTCACCCTGATCACATTTCCTCCGTCGAGACCATTCACTCAAATGCAATATTGAGCAGGATCAGGCAATTTCAGTGTCACTTACAACTGCCATGCGTCACCGCTAAAATCAGCATGCCCAGTACAGACTGACAGAAAACACCATCCCACGAGCAATTAACAACTAGGGAGTATTGATATTTCTGTAGACATTAGCAACCTTATCAATATAGTGCTTTCATCTTAATGAACTCAAAAGTAGAATCAATACACACACACATTATATATATAGCACATATATGGCACACTCTTACCTGAATTTAATTTGATGTTCCAATACTTGAATACAAAAGAACTTTACATGGTCATCGCTGTGGACAAGAAAAACAATTGCATTGATTTTTTTTTGTCGAGGCACAACACTAGTTGTTCATGACCCTCACTCACCCCAAACTCTGAAATTCTACGACCTCCTTAGCTCGCAATACGACCCTTCCCATTTACCTCCAACGCAACATTAAGCTAAAAATCTAATTTCCGCAAAACGAATGCACAAGTGCCTACCTGTATACTCCTTGTGCTAAAGCTTCCGCACACACTTGCCATGCGTCCCGGGACACCTTCAGCTGTTCAAAATATGCCAATGCCTAAAGAATGGGTTCAAAGAAAAATACACGGTTTGATATTTTCATCCAGGATTATACACAAGGAGCCTTGATCTTGTGCTTCCCCCAATTTGCCCCTCTCAAGATGCTGACCCTTCCTGGGTTATAGATCCACAAGCCTGCCCACACTCCCAAGCGAACACTCTCCATGTGTGCACCCAGACAGTGACCCTCAAAAGGCTATTTAACTGTGGACCGCACCTTGAGTATTGTGTGCAGTTTTGGTCGCCTTATCTGAGGAAGGACGTTCTTGCCATGGAAGGAGTGCAGCGAAGATTCACCAGACAGATACCTGGGATGGCAGGAATGACGTATGAGGAGAGATTGTGTCGATTGGGCTTATACTCACTGGAGTTTAGAAGATTGAGAGGGGATCTCATCGAAACCTATAAAATTCTGTCAGGCCTGGACAGACTAGATGCAGGAAGGATGTTTCCGATGGCCGGGGAGTCCAGAACCAGGGGTCATAGTCGAAGGATAAGGGGTAAGCCATTTAGGACTGAAATGAGGAGGAATTTCTTCAGAGAGTGGTGAACCTGTGGAATTCTCTGCCACAGAGTGCGGTGGAGGCCAGTTCATTAAATATATTCAAGAAGGAGTTGGATATATTTCTTAAGGCTAAAGGGATATGGAGAGAAAGCAGGGACAGGGTACTGAATTTGGATGATCAGCCATGATCTCATTGAATGGCAGAGCAGGCGCGAAGGGCCTACTCCTGCTCCTATCTTCTATGGAAGGCATCACAGCTGAGCCCTCTCCGCACGCACGCACGCACACACACGAATCAATGCGTAAAACCAAAGCAGTAATCACGGCTTAACTGTGACTCAGTTGGTAGCACCCTCATCTCTGAGTCAGAAGGTCGTGGGTTCAAGTCCCACTCCAGAGATTTGAGCACAAAAATCCAGGCTGACCGTCCCAGTGCAGTACTGAGGGAGTGCTGCACTGTTGGAGGTGCCGTCTTTCAGATGAGACGTTAAACCGAGGCCCCGTCTGCTCTCTCAGGGACTATGTTGAAGAGCAGGGGAATTCTCCCTGGTGTCCTGGCCAATATTTATCCCTCAACCAACATCACTAAAACAGATTATCTGGTCATTATCAGATTGCTGTTTCTGGGAGCTTGCTGTGCGCAAATTGGCTGCCACGTTTCCCGACATTATGAAATGACTACACTTCAAAAAAAAAAAGTACTTCATTGGCTGTAAAGTGCTTTGGGACATCCGGCGGTCATGAAAGGCGCTACATAAATGCAAGTCTTTTTTTCTTTTTCTTTTTTAACCACGGGGTTTACGAAGGCCAACTGCAATGCCCGAACAGGTGTCCTGCCCGAGATCAGCTAATCCTGCGCAGACAAATAATCATATCTGGGGCCTTCGGGTACGCATGACTTGGAGGGCGGCCAGGAGAGTGGAATCAAGAGGTAACAAAGGCATAGGCGAGGATTTCCGCAGATGTTGAGGCAGGGGTGGAGGCGGGCGAGGTTCCGCAGGTGTTGAGGCAGGGGGTGGAGGCGGGCGAGGTTCCGCAGATGTTGAGGCACGGGTGGAGGCGGGCGAGGTTCCGCAGGTGTTGAGGCAGGGGTGGAGGTGGGCGAGGTTCCGCAGATGTTGAGGCAGGGGTGGAGACGGGCGAGGTTCCGCAGGTGTTGAGGCAGGGGTGGAGGCGGGCGAGGTTTCGCAGGTGTTGAGGCAGGGGTGGAGGCGGGCGAGGTTCCGCAGATGTTGAGGCAGGGGTGGAGACGGGCGAGGTTTCGCAGATGTTGAGGCAGGGGTGGAGGTGGGCGAGGTTCCGCAGATGTTGAGGCAGGGGTGGAGATGGGCGAGGTTCCGCAGATGTTGAGGCAGGGGTGGAGGCGGGCGAGGTTCCGCAGGTGTTGAGGCAGGGGTGGAGGCGGGCGAGGTTCCGCAGGTGTTGAGGCAGGGGGTGGAGGTGGGCGAGGTTCCGCAGATGTTGAGGCAGGGGTGGAGATGGGCGAGGTTCCGCAGATGTTGAGGCAGGGGTGGAGGCTGGCGAGGTTCCGCAGGTGTTGAGGCAGGGGTGGAGGCGGGCGAGGTTCCGCAGATGTTGAGGCAGGGGTGGAGGCGGGCGAGGTTCCGCAGATGTTGAGGCAGGGGTTGGAGACGGGCGAGGTTCCGCAGATGTTGAGGCAGGGGTGGAGGCGGGCGAGGTTCCGCAGGTGTTGAGGCAGGGGTGGAGGCGGGCGAGGTTCCGCAGATGTTGAGGCAGGGGTTGGAGACGGGCGAGGTTCCGCAGATGTTGAGGCAGGGGTGGAGGCGGGCGAGGTTCCGCAGATGTTGAGGCAGGGGTGGAGGCGGGTGAGGTTCCGCAGATGTTGAGGCAGGGGTGGAGGCGGGCGAGGTTCCGCAGGTGTTGAGGCAGGGGTGGAGGCGGGCGAGGTTCCGCAGGTGTTGAGGCAGGGGTGGAGGCGGGCGAGGTTCCGCAGATGTTGAGGCAGGGGTGGAGGCGGGCGAGGTTCCGCAGGTGTTGAGGCAGGGGTGGAGGCGGGCGAGGTTCCGCAGATGTTGAGGCAGGGGTGGAGGCGGGCGATGTTCCGCAGATGTTGAGGCAGGGGTGGAGGCGGGCGAGGTTCCGCAGGTGTTGAGGCAGGGGTGGAGGCGGGCGAGGTTCCGCAGGTGTTGAGGCAGGGGTGGAGGCGGGCGAGGTTCCGCAGATGTTGAGGCAGGGGTGGAGGCGGGCGAGGTTCCGCAGGTGTTGAGGCAGGGGTGGAGGCGGGCGAGGTGCCGCAGGTGTTGAGGCAGGGGTGGAGGCGGGCGAGGTTCCGCAGGTGTTGAGGCAGGGGTGGAGGCGGGCGAGGTTCCGCAGGTGTTGAGGCAGGGGTGGAGGCGGGCGAGGTTCCGCAGGTGTTGAGACGGGGTGGAGGCGGGCGAGGATTTCCGCAGATGTTGAGGCAGGGGTTGGAGGCGGGCGAGGTTCCGCAGGTGTTGAGGCAGGGGTGGAGGCGGGCGAGGTTCCACAGGTGTTGAGGCAGGGGTGGAGGCGGGCGAGGTTCCGCAGGTGTTGAGGCAGGGGTGGAGGCGGGCGAGGTTCCGCAGATGTTGAGGCAGGGGTGGAGATGGGCGAGGTTCCGCAGATGTTGAGGCAGGGGTGGAGACGGGCGAGGTTCCGCAGGTGTTGAGGCAGGGGTGGAGGTGGGCGAGGTTCCGCAGGTGTTGAGGCAGGGGTGGAGGCGGGCGAGGTTCCGCAGGTGTTGAGGCAGGGGTGGAGGCGGGCGAGGTTCCGCAGGTGTTGAGGCAGGGGTGGAGGCGGGCGAGGTTCCGCAGATGTTGAGGCAGGGGTGGAGGCGGGCGAGGTTCCGCAGGTGTTGAGGCAGGGGTGGAGGTGGGCGAGGTTCCGCAGATGTTGAGGCAGGGGTGGAGGCGGGCGAGGTTCCGCAGATGTTGAGGCAGAGGTTGGAGGCGGGCGAGGTTCCGCAGGTGTTGAGGCAGGGGTGGAGGCGGGCGAGGTTCCGCAGATGTTGAGGCAGGGGTTGGAGATGGGCGAGGTTCCGCAGATGTTGAGGCAGGGGTGGAGGCGGGCGAGGTTCCGCAGGTGTTGAGGCAGGGGTGGAGATGGGCGAGGTTCCGCAGGTGTTGAGGCAGGGGTTGGAGGCGGGCGAGGTTCCGCAGGTGTTGAGGCAGGGGTTGGAGGCGGGCGAGGTTCCGCAGGTGTTGAGGCAGGGGGTGGAGGCGGGCGAGGTTCCGCAGGTGTTGAGGCAGGGGTGGAGGCGGGCGAGGTTCCGCAGATGTTGAGGCAGGGGGTGGAGGCGGGCGAGGTTCCGCAGATGTTGAGGCAGGGGTGGAGGCGGGCGAGGTTCCACAGGTGTTGAGGCAGGGGTGGAGGCGGGCGAGGTTCCGCAGATGGAACGAGGCAGTTTTGATAACCATTTGATTTCTCTGCCTTCCTGTGGAACAGCACCACGCTTCCCAATGGGTTGGCCAGGACTGGAGAAATCATGTGTACAAGCCAGTGCCATACCACTTTATCAGCTTAGCGACATTTAAATCCGAACATCTTGTGAACCTCAAACTTAGAATCAGGAAAAACAGCCCACCTAGTTCTTGCATATATAATCTAACAGCAGAGAAATATTTAAAAAGTCCTCCCATTTGAATATGAACACAGACAGACTTGTATTCACAGAGAGCCTTTCACAACCACCAGACATCCCAAAGCGCTTTACAGCCAATGCAGTACTTTTCTGAAGTGTAGTCACTGTTGTAACCTAAGAAACGCGGCAGTCAATTTGCGCACAGCAAGCTCCCACACACAGTCATGTGATAATGGCCAGATAATCTGTTGTAGTGATGTTGAATGAAGGATAATTATTGGCCAGGACACCGGAGAGAACTCCTCTGCTCTGCCTCAAAATAGTGCCCTGGCAGAGGGGACCGCGGTTTAACGTCTCATCCGAAAGACAGCACCTCCGACAGTGCAGCGCTCCCTCAGCACTGCACTAGAGTGCCAGTATAGATTTTTGTGCTCAAGTCCCTGGAGTGGGACTTGAACCCACAACCTTCTGACTCAGAGGCGAGGGTGGCAAAAACAGGAAGGCAGATTATCTGAACGGCAATAGATTGGGAGAAGGCGAAGTGCAACGAGACCTGGGTGTCCTTGTGCACCAGTCGCTGAAGGTAAGCATGCAGGTGCAGCAGATGGTTAAGAAGGCAAATGGTATGTTGGCCTTTGTAGCGAGGGTTTGAGTACAGGAGCAAGGATGTCTTGCTGCAGTTGTACAGGGCCTTGGTGAGACCACACCTTGAGTATTGTGTGCAGTTTTGGTCGCCTTATCTGACGAAGGATGTTCTTGCCATGGAGGGAGTGCAGTGAAGATTCACCAGACTGAAACCTGGGATGGCAGGAATGACGTATGAGGAGAGATTGGGTCGATTGGGCTTGTACTCGCTGGAGTTTAGAAGAATGAGAGGGGGTCTCATTGAAACTTATAAAATTCTAACAGGACTAGACAGACTAGATGCAGGAAGGATGTTCCCGATGGCCGGGGAGTCCAGAACCAAGGGTCACAGTCTAAGGATAAGGGGTAAGCCATTTAGGACAGAGATGAAGAGGAATTTCTTCACCCAGAGAGTGGTGAACCTGTGGAATTCTCTACCACAGAAGGCAGTAGAGGCCAATTCATTAAATATATTCAAGAAGGAGTTAGATATATTTCTTAAGGCTAAAGGGATCAAGGGGTATGGGGAGAAGGCAGGGACAGGGTACTGAGTTTGGATGATCAGCCATGATCTCTTTGGATGATCAGCCATGATCTCATTGAATGGCGGAGCAGGCTCGAGGGGCCGAATGGCCTACTCCTGCTCCTATCTTCTATGTTTCTATGTGCTACCCACTGAGCCACAGCTGAAAATATATATAGCAATCCAAACTGCAGCGTCTCAGTATAAACTAGGAACTGGGCACTTTAACAGGACACAAGGTTTGAGATTTAGCAAGAGCTTAAATTTCCACAGGTTTTTATTCATGAATTTTCTAAAATTAGCATATACATCCCAAACTCCAAATGTAGATATCACTTGAATAAAATACACATTTAACATCCAATAATACATTATTTATATACATCGTACAACAACTATATTGAACTGGTGACTCATTTGTGTAACATTTATATTGCAGTTGTCGGAATAAATTTTCTATAGCCCTGCCGAGTGACAAAATATTAAAGCAAAATACTGCGGATGCTGGAAATCCGAAATAAAAACAGAAAATGCTGGAAAAACTCTGTGGAAAGAGAAACAGAGTTAATGTTTCAGGTCGATGAAAAAGTTATAGCGATGTAACAGTTTTTAAACAAGTTCAGAGGCAGGGAAAGTGGGGAGGGGGAGGAAAGAACAAAAGGGAAGGTCTGTGATTGGGTGGAAGGCAGGAGAGATTAAATGACAAAGGGGAGGATGGTGCAAGGCAAAAGGAGATGGTAATGGGACAAGTAAAGAAACAAAAGATGGGTCTAGAGGAGGTGTAAATGGCAACAGCAGAATCAGCAACTAAATGGGGGCAGAGGTTATGATCTGATATTGTTGAACTCAAACATTAAAGACCCTCTGGACAGAACAGAACTACATTACTGATCATCCAGTATTTTATTTCAGCTGACTTAACTCACCCGCCGTTGCTCCTGGGCCTGGCTAGAAAAGCCATCAATTGGTCCAGGCAGCGGGCGGTCGAGGGGGTCGTCCAGCCAGATTGCCTCCCTCTCTTCCGCGGCCATGTTTGCGCCCGGGTGGCCCTGGAGATGGAGCACGCGGTGTCCGCCGGCACGCTCGAGCACTTCCGTGACCGGTGGGCGCCGCGGGGACTGGAGTGCATAATTGGATTGGATAACCAAATTTTAATTTAATTTACTAAGGATTATTTAAGGTTTTATTAGTTACAGCCTATTTGTTTATTTTTGACTGGTCCTACCAAAAGAGAGAACTCACCCGCTGTCTGAAACTGGCATCTGCATTTGGGTTCAAACCCAAAAGAGCTTGTTCATCCATCGTTGTCAATCACCTGTTCTTGACAGTCGGTTTGCTCGCTTCCCATTTACAGGCTACAGGCATCTGGCAACAACAACACAGCAGGTGATCAAACACAGCAGCAACACTGCACTCGGCAGAAACAAATCGACACCCATCTTCCTACAGATTCTAGCTATTTGAGCCAGGATGCCCACACATCAGAATGCAGTCAGTTCTGCCACCGTCTCAAAACATTTTTCAGTTTCTGTGGCTTTGCTGGAACAGGATGCTGCTTCTGCGCTGACTGATGCAATAGCTCGACTTCCTGAGGCAACTGTTCCTTCAGCATCTGTGCAAGTGAAGATGCAGATAGAGGAAATCAATGTTTTAAAGTAGTCGTGGGAGGGCCTCCTCAGCCTCTTTGTTCCAGACTAGGAAAAGGGGAGGGAGGGGGAATATAAAACCACAGCGAAGGTGCTTTGGCAAGTTGCAATACATTAAGTTCGATTTTAATAACGTATATAAAAGAAAAAAAGTCTCGCATTTATATAGCGCCTTTCACGACCACCGGACGTCCCAAAGCGCTTTACAGCCAATGAAGTACTTTTTGAAGTGGAGTCACTGTTGTAATGTAGGAAACACAGCAGCTAATTTGCACACAGCAAGCTCCCACAAACAGCAATGTGATAATGAGCAGTTAATCTGTTTTTAGTGATGTTGATTGCGGGATAAATATTGACCAGGATACCGGGGGATAACTCCCCTGCTCCTCTTCGAAACAGTGCCGTGGGGTCTCTTATGTCCGCCTGAAAGGAGACGGGGCCTCGGTTTAACGTCTCATTCGAAAGACGGCACCTCTGACAGTGCAGCACTCCCTCAGCACTGCACTGGAGCGCCAGCCTAGATTTATGTGCTCAAGTCTCTGGAGTGAGACTTAAACCCACAACCTTCTGACTCAGAGGAAAGGGTGCTACTCACTGACACTTTTAGATCAATAATTTATGGGTGTAAAATGGAAGTGGATCAGATATTGATGGGAGTGGGTCTCACTCACACAGACACACACACCTCCATGCTACCCTGACTAGTGTGTATCCAGCAACCAGTTTATCACCATGTCAATGAACAGTTACCTGGGGGGGGAGGGGGGGTAAAGGACAGGGGACTGAGGGGGGTGGGATATAAAAGGCCAGGGGACTGAGGGGGGGGGGGATATAAAAGGCCAGGGGACTTGGTGGTGGGGGGGGGGGGGGATATAAAAGGCCAGGGGACTTGGGGGGGGTAAAAGGCCAGGGGACTTGGGGGGGGGGTAAAAGGCCAGGGGACTGGGGGGGGGGGGGGGGTAAAGGCCAGGGGACTGGGGGGGGGGGGGGGGGGGGGTAAAGGCCAGGGGACTGGGGGGGGTAAAGGCCAGGGGACTGGGGGGGGGGTAAAGGCCAGGGGACTGGGGGGGGGGTAAAGGCCAGGGGACTGGGGGGGGGTAAAGGCCAGGGGACTGGGGGGGGGGGTGGTAAAGGCCAGGGGACTGGGGCGGGGGGTGTAAAAGGCCAGGGGGCGGGGGTGTAAAGGCCAGGGGGCGGGGGGGTTTAAAGGCCTGGGGGGGGAGGGGTTAAAGGCCAGGGGACTGGGGTTTAAAGGCCAGGGGACTGGGGTGAAAGGCCAGGTGGCGGGCCCAGCTCTCTCAGTGGAGCCTGTTCCCAGAGAGCGGTAAATGCACCGATTTCCCTCCCTCTCCACCTCAGTCACTCACTCTACCTTCCCACAGCCGCCGCGCTCATCCCCCGGTCTCACCACCTCGCCTCTGGCCGCGGCTCCACAGGAAGTCGCCGGCGGAGGGGTGAGAGGGCGGGGCGTGCTCGGGTCACGACCTCCGGAACTGATTGATTGCGTTAAAAATCGCTTGAAAAGAACTTGAAAAAATGAGATCTTTCCACAAAGATCACTAAAGGTGGAGTGGAGCAGGCGGGCGCCGCCGGTGAGCGGATTCCCGCTCCTTTGGCCGCAAGCTGTCAACCCGTGGAAGCGGCTGGATGAGAGCGGGCACCTGATTGGTGCAGAGCGTGAATCGTCATCAGGGTGCGATTATCCCTTTTCCGCCACAGAAGTCGATTGGGTTTGCGGCGCCAATTTTTCCAGCAGTCAAACGAGAAGAGATTTTATTTTCAATATATCTCTCTCCCTCCCTCTCTTTCTTAAAATCTGTCAACGGGCCTGTGGAGGTTTCAGCCAATCAGCTGCCGTCTAGGATCGTCATTTCCGGCCGGCCGAGGGGGGTGACCGGGGTCGCCGCTGACGCAACTTCCTCTTTTCGGTGGCAGGCGAGCGAGAGGCGACATGAAGGCTTCGGGCACCGTAGGTCCCGCGGCTTTTACCGGGAGCAAACACCTCGCGGTGGCCGGCGAATGGCAACGGGAGAGATGGCCTGTAGGCCGCAGGGGAGGAGGGAGGGATTTTAAAGAGACCTTTGTTTCTTTTGATTAATACAACTTTTAATGTTGGGGCTGGCGGCACATCCAAAATGGCGGCGCCTGCTGTGTGTGTGGGGAGGTGAAGCCATGTGCTGGAGAGAGAGGCAGTGGAGGGCGGGCGGAGGGGACCCATTTCTCCCCCCATGGACCTAACGTTACAAGCAATGCACGGATTAATAAACCCGAAAAAAAAATACCCGTGCACCCAGAGTTCCTGCTCAAGTGCACTGGGAGGGACGTTTTACTACGTTAAAGGCGCTCTATAGATACAAGTTCAATTCAATTCAATTTTATTTGTCATCTATGCAGCAGACTTGTGTACTGCACAATGAAATGTTGATCTTTACGAGTCCTCCCAACATTGGAATAAATATGGCATAACAATGATAAAAATACTAATAGAAATACAGTAATAATAAATAAAATAACTAATAAATAATAAATTATTCGTTCATGAGTCTTATGGCCTGGGGGTCGAAGCTGTTTCGAAACCTGCTGGTACGAGACCGTAGGGGGGGGCACGGGTTCAAATCTGGTCTCGGGCGACTGTCTGTGTGGAGTTTGCACATTCTCCCTGTGTCTGCGTGGGTTTCCTCCGGGTGCTCCGGTTTCCTCCCACAGTCCAAAGATGTGCGGGTTAGGTTGATATGGCTATGATAAATTGACCCTTAGTGTTAGGGGATTAAATACGTGGGGGTTACGGGGATAGGGTGGGATATGTGTCGGTGCAGGCTCGATGGGCCGAAATGGCCTCTATCTGCACTGTGAGGATTCTGTATGCTTCGGTATCTCTTACCGGACGGGAGCAGGGTGAAGAGATGTGGCTGGGGTGGCTCGCGTCTTTAATGATTGTTGTTGTGCCTGGTCTAATTAGAATTGGGCACAGTTTCCCTGCTTCCTCTTTCTCCGAAGCAAGAAACAATTTGCCAAGTACTTTTTTGAGAAGGACCTTATGAAACTTATAAAATTCTAACAGGACTAGACAGACTAGATGCAGGAAGGATGTTCCCGATGGTCGGGGAGTCCAGAACCTGGGGTCACAGTCTAAGGATAAGGGGTAGGCCATTTAGGACAGAGATGAGGAGGAATTACTTCACCCAGAGAGTGGTGAACCTGTGGAATTCTCTACCACAGAAGGCAGTTGAGGCCAATTCATTAAATATATTCAAAAAGGAGTTGGATATATTTCTTAAGGCTAAAGGGATCAAGGGATATGGGGAGAAGGCAAAAACAGGGTACTGAGTTTGGATGATCAGCCATGATCTCATTAAATGACGGAGCAGGCTCGAGGGGCCGAATGGCCTACTCCTGCTCCTATCTTCTATGTTTCTATGGAGTTTAGAATCATCAGAGTTTGATACCCCCCTGCCCGCAGCCTTGTAGAGAACAGAAATAGAAAAATGCTGGAAATACTCAAGACAGCATCTGTAGAGAGAGAGAAACGAGAGTTAATGCGTCAACTGGATTACTTTCTGATAGGAATCGACTTGAAATGTTAACTAGTTTTTCTCTCTCCATCTCCACACATGCTGACTAGTTGCAGCATTTTTTTCTGCTTTTAATTTTAAATTTCCAGTAGCCAACAGTGTTCAGTGGATAATAGAGTTTGATAGTTACAGTAGAATTTTCTATCTTGTCATCAAAGTGCTAATGTTTGGATGGGTCCTGAAGAAAAAGTGAGAATATTGCTGTATTTTTTTATGCCATTGAGCAGAGAGCTGTTTAACAATATTCCATGATAGCATAGAAAGTCATATCCTAATTTACCGATGAGACAAAGATAGGTGGAATTGTAGGCAGTGTAGATGGGAACATAAAATTACAAAGGGATATTGATAGATTAAGTGAATGGGCAAAACTGTGGCAAATGGATTTCAATGTAGGCAAATGTGAGGTCATCCACTTTGGGCCTAAAAGGACGGAACAGGGTACTTTCTAAATGGTGAAAGGCTAAAAACAGTGGAGCTCCAAAGAGACTTGGGGGCCCAGGTACATAGATCATTAAAATGTCATGAACAGGTACAGAAAATAATCAAAAAGGCTAATGGAATGCTGGCCTTTATATCTAGAGGATAAGAGGGTAGAAGTTATGTTGCAGCTTGTACAAAGCCCTGGTTAGACCACACCTGGAGCACTGTGAGCAGTTCTGGGCACCACACCTTAGGAAGGATATACTGGCCTTTGGAGGGAGCGCAGCGTAGGTTTACCAGAATGATACCCGGACTCTAGGAGTTAAATTACAAGGAGAGATTACACAAGCTAGAGTTGTATTCTCTGGGATTTAGACAGTTAAGGGGTGATTTGATCGAAGATTTCAAGATGCTAAAGGGAACTGATAGGGTAGATAGAAACTATTTCTGCTGGTAGGGGGCATAGTCTAAAAATTAGAGCCAGACCTTTCAGGAGTGAATTTAGGAAACACTTCTACACACAAAGGGTGGTAGAAGTTTGGAACTCTCTTCCGCAAACGGCAAGTGATGCTCGATCAATTAATTTTAAATCTGAAATTGATAGCTTTTTGTTAACCAAAGGTATTGAGAGATATGGGGCAAAGACGGGGTATATGGAGTTAGGTCACAGATCAGCTTGATCTCATTGAATAGTGGAACAGGCTCGAGGGCTGAATGACCTCCTCCTGGTCCTATATTTACTCCTGGCTTTGCGCACGCAAACCAAAGCCATTATATTTTACTGTTTTAATGCCTTTTTTCTAGTGTGCGGAAATGAATTGTACCTTGTCGCCTTTAGAAACCTTTTATATGTTTCATAAAGTGAAATTGAAGGTACTACATGGTTTGTCATAGCGATGTGTCATAGAATTATGTTATGTATGGCATTTTAATATATATTTTACACATTTCAGCTCAAGGAATACAAGGTGATTGGGCGGCGCCTGCCCTCACCTAAAGATCCTGGCCCTGCTCTGTATCGGATGCGCATCTTTGCTCCAAATCATATTGTTGCCAAGTCTCGATTCTGGTACTTCATTTCATTGATGAAGAAACTGAAGAAGTCTGCTGGTGAAATTGTCTATTGTGGGCAGGTACATTTGTTTGTTGAACTGTTTAAAAATATGTTGATGCATATGTTTGTATGGTCAGTTTTCCAATACAAAACAACAACTTGCATTTATATAGCACCTAACGTAGTGAAACATCCCGAGGCCCTTCACAGGAGCGTTATATATTGAAATTGACAGCAAGCCATGCAAGATGACCAAAAGCTTGAGTATTGTGTGCAGTTTTGGTCGCCTTATCTGAGGAAGGATGTTCTTGCCATGGAAGGAGTTCAGCGAAGATTCACCAGACTGATACCTGGGATGGCAGGAATGACGTATGAGGAGAGATTGGGTCGATTGGGCTTGTACTCGCTGGAGTTTAGTAGAATGAGAGGGGATCTCATCGAAACTTATAAAATTCTAACAGGACTAGACAGACTTGATGCTGGAAGGATGTTCCTGATGGCGGGGGAGTCCAGAACCAGGGGTCACAGTCTAAGGATAAGGGGTAGGCCATTTAGGACAGAAATGAGGAGGAATTTCTTCACCCAGAGAGTGGTGAACCTGTGGAATTCTCTACCACAGAAGGCAGTAGAGGCCAATTCATTAAATATATTCAAGAAGGAGTTGGATTTATTTCTCAAGGCTAAAGGGATCAAGGGGTATGGGGAGAAAGCAGGGACCGGGTACTGAATTTGGATGATCAGCCATGATCGCAGTGAATGGCGGAGCAGGCTCGAGGGGCCGAATGGCCTACTCCTGCTCCTATCTTCTATGTTTCTATGTCAATGGGGTAGCTTTTAAGGAGCGTCTTAAAGGAGGAAAGAGGCAGAGGTTCAGGGTGGGAATTCCCGAGCTTAGGGCCTCGACAGCTGAAGGCACAGCCATCATTGATTGAGTGATTAAAATCGGGGATGCTCAAGAGGCCAGAGTTAGAGGAGCGCAGATATCTTGGAGGGTTGTGGGGCTGAAGGAGATTAGAGAGATAGGAAGGGGCGAGGCCATTTGGGTTGGATTTGAAAACGAGGATGAGCATTTTAAGATCGAGGCGTTCCTTAACCAGGAGCCAGAGTAGGTAATTGAGCACAGGAGTGATGGGTGAACAGGACTTGGTGCAAGTTGGGACACGGGCAGCAGAGTTTTGGGTGACCTCAAGATTATGGAGGGTAGAACGTGGAGTGCATTGGAATAGTGAAGTCTAGAGGTAACAAAGGCATGGACGAGGGTTTCAGCATCAGATGGGCTGAGGCACGGGCGGAATCGGGCGATGATCCGGAGGTGGAAATAGGCAGTCTTGCTGCGGATATGTGGTCGGAAGCTCATTTCGGGGTCAAATATGACACCAAGGTTGCGAACAGTAAAGAAAATCATGTTCCCTGACGAAGAATCAAACCCAGGCCCGAGGTGAGAGCATCGAATCCTAACCACTGGACCACCAGGTCAGTGCAGAGCACACTTTAAAACTTCTAAAACTCTTAACTTCCCAATTTCATGTTTTTACTCTACTTCTTTTGGTCCTCTGGCAGTCTAATATAAAATTCATGGGTGATTCACAAGCAGGCCATCATTAGTCCAGGTTCGGGAATGCTTGCCCTTAATAACAAACTCGCTCTGAAGCATCGAGGTTGCATTTACCAATTGGCGAATACAGGTTGCGTTGTAAACCTGCATGCTAGCCGCTGGGTTTGGTAAGTCTCCGAATAACCTGTAGCTCATAGTGGTTTGAGTGAGTTCTGAAGTTTGTGTTGTCTGTCTTCTGGGGTTCAAAGAAATGTTGGTTCCTTCCATGTTTGAAGTGAGTGTCCCATAACTAGTTATTTTTGCCCGCCTCTGCCCCTGCCTCAGCTCATCTGCTGCTGAAACCCTCATCCCTGCCTTCGTTACCTCTAGACTTGACTATTCCAACGCACTCCTAGCCGGCCTCCTATCTTCCACCCTCCATAAACTTAAACTCATCCCAAATTCTGCTGCCTAACTCGCACCAAGTCCCATTCACCCATCACTCCCCCACCCCCGTGCTTGCTGAACTAGATGGAGCAACGCCTTGATTTAAAAAATAAATAAAAAATTCTCATCCTGGTTTTCAAATCCCTCCGTGGCCTCGTCCCTCCCTATCTCTAATCTCCTCCAGCCCCACAACCCTCCATGATATCTGCGTTCCTCCAATCCTGGCCCCATGCACGTCCTCAATTTTAATTGCTCCGCCATTGGCGGCTGTGCCTTTCAGCTGCTGAGGCCCAAGACTCTGGAATTCCCTCCCTTTTTTTCCTCCGTAAGATGGTCCTTAAAACCCACCTCTTCACCTGCCCTAATCTCTCCTTATGTGGCTCGGTGACAAATTTTGATTGATAACACTCCTGTGAAGCACCTTGGGGTGTTGTACTATGTTAAAGGTGCTCTATAAATGCAGGTTGTTCTGCCATGTACAGTGTTCACAATTAACTTCAACATGTCTCTGACTGCAGCCTTGAAGTGAGAAGATTTATTTGATTCTCTCTTTACAAGTATGTCTAATTTCTTAAAACTACTGTTTTCCTTCAGGTGCTGCATGCTCTTTGAGCTTAGCGACGTTATGAAAATGTGATTTTTAAATAATTTCAAATAAGTAAGGGGTGTGTCTCCAAAAAAATACAGGATATGTTTGAAATCATGTTGGTGTAGATGGAAGCATAAAATTACAAAGGGATATTGACAGATTAAGTGAATGGGCAAAACTGTGGCAAATGGATTACAATGTAGGCAAATGTGAGGTCATCCACTTGGGACCTAAAAAGGACAGAACAGGGTACTTTCTAAATGGTGAAAGGCTTAAAAACAGTGGAGCTCCAAAGAGACTTGGGGGGGTCCAGGTACATAGATCATTAAAATGTCAGGAACAGGTACAGAAAATAATCAGAGAGGCTAATGGGATGCTGGCCTTTATATCTAGAGGACTAGAGTACAAGGGGGTAGAAGTTATGCTGCAGCTGTACAAAGCCCTGGTTAGACCACACCTGGAGCACTGTGAGCAGTTCTGGGCACCACACCTTAGGAAGGATATATTGGCCTTGGAGGGAGTGCAGTGTAGGTTTACCAGAATGATACCCGGACTTCAAGGGTTAAATTACGAGGCGAGATTACACAAATTACGGTTTTATTCCCTAGAACTTAGACGGTTAAGGGGTGATCTGATCGAAGTTTTCAGGATATTAAATGGAACAGACAGGGTAGACAGAGAGAAACTGTTCACGCTGGTTGAGAAGTCGGGGGGGTGGGGGGGTGCAGGGCATAGTCTAAAAGTTAGAGCCAGACCTTTCAGGAGTGAAATTAGGAAACACTTCTACACACAAAGGGTGGTAGAAGTTTGGAACTCTCTTCCGCAAACGGCAATTGATGCTAGATCAATTAATTTTAAATCTTGAGATTGATAGATTTTTGTTAACCAAAGGTATTAAGGGACATGGGCAGCTCAATAACCGGAAATCTCTGTTAACTGGCAAAATGCAGGAGTAGGTTCGGGTAAGTTTTACTTCATATTAGTGGCCATTCCTGGATCTGTGGCCGTGTAACCGGGGTTCCTGCACCTGTTGCTATGCAACAGGGACACCTGGATCTGTGGCCGTGTACGAGGCTCTCGTACCTTTTACTATACCTCTCTGTAATCTGGACTTTTTGATAAACCGGTCCCGTCGGTGCCGGGTAAAAGAGTTTCCTGTATATGGAGTTAGGTCGCAGATCAGCCATGATCTCATTAAATGGCGGAACAGGCTCAAGGGGCTGAAGGGCCTACTGATCCTATGGGCCTGGCTTTACGCACACAAACCCAAAGTCATTATATTTTTACTGTTTTAGTGCCTTTTTTCTAGTGTGCGGAAATGAATTGTACCTTGTCGCCTTTAGAAACCGTTTGTTTCATAAATTAAAATTGAAGGCACTACATGGTTTGTCATAGTGATATGTCATAGAATTATGTTAAGTATGGCAGGTATGTGGAGTTAGATCGCAGCTCAGCCATGATCTCATTGAATGGCGGAGCAGGCTCGAGGGGCCGAATGGCCTCCTGTGGTCCAATCCTGTCGCTGTTCCAAATAGTTTCCTAACTCTGGTGCATCTGTTCAAAAATAAAGCGAACCCTGTTCACAAACGACTGTGGATAAAATTGTGGAAAATTTAGCAGCTTTAGTGTATTCGAAACCATATCCCCAGAACTGAGGGGTATGGGAAAGATAGCCTCGGTGACCTTATTGTGAAAAGTTAGTGGTCTGAGGCAAGGATTTACATTTTGTTGAGCACTGCTAATAGCTTTGTTTCATTCTTGTAGGTTTTTGAGAAGTCACCAGCAAAAGTGAAGAACTTTGGTATTTGGCTGCGCTACGACTCTCGTAGTGGAACCCATAATATGTACAGGGAGTACAGGGACTTGACCACTGCTGGTGCTGTCACCCAGTGCTGTAAGTATTGGTTTTGGAGGTGTAATAATGTGGATTAGATGCACCAAAGTTCGAGCAGGCTGTTTTAATTATTCAGCTGCTAAATGTTTTTACTTGTAATTCCCATAAAAGTATATTTGGGTGGCAGATGCTGCTTCATGTACAGACCCAGGGTAGCTGAAGCCACTTCATGTAAGGGCAAACTGGATTGTGTTACGCGGGAGATTTTTCATCTCTAGCTGAGAGAATGCGATGCTTTTTTTAAACTGAAGGGGGAAAATGCACCTCTGAGCCAGACCTCCTGGTGTGGGTCAGAATACCTAGATCGCCTCGAACGTACAGTTTGAGATGTGCAAATTAATGAATCATAGAATAATACAGCACAGAAGGTTGGAGTTTAGAAGAATGAGAGGGGATCTTATTGAAACACACAAGATTCTGAAGGGGCTTGACAGGGTAGACGCAGGGAGGAGGTTTCCCCTCGGGGAATCTAGAACTAGGGGGCATAATTTTAGAATAAGGCGGCACCCTTTTTAAATCGGAAATGAGGAGGAATTTCTTCTCTGAGGGTCGTGAATCTTTGGAATTCTCTTCCCCGGAGAGCTGTGGAGGCTGGGTCATTGAATATATTTAAGGTGGAGATAGACAGATTTTTGAAAGGAAAGGGATTCAAGGGTTATGGGGAGCGGGCCGGGAAGTGGAGTTGAGGTCAAGATGAGATCTTATTGAATGGCGGAGCAGGCTCGAGGGGCCGAATGACGACCTCCTGCTCCTACGTCTTATGTAGAAGGAGGCCATTCGGCTGATTGAGTCTGCACGGGGTCTTTTGAAGAGCAATCCCTGCGGTTTTTTTCCTCCTAAGTATTTATCCAGTTCCCTTTTTGAAGGCTAATACTGAATCAGCATCCACCACCCTATCAGGCAGTGCATTCCAAATTATTGACTGAAATGATGTTCTTTGAAACTATGCTTGGCCTCCTGGTAGGCGCCCATGTGGCCTGCAAAGGCAAAATAACTTGGGCACTTCTGATTTGGGGGCTAGTCATTGGCATTAACTTGTGCCCTGCTTAATTTGACTGTTTTAGTCCCTAGTCAACCTTGATTTGCGTGTGTGTGTATATAGTATAGGAGTGCCTTATTTTTTGAATATAGCTTTGCTTTCCGATTCTGCAAAAAAAAATTAAAATTGCAACAATGGGCATAACTATGATACACAGGATTGAAGGTTTAATACTGCCGCCATAAAGCAGCACCTGGTGAGCGGAATGTTTGCAGTGGTTTCCTCGCTTGTACTGCAGATTTAAGCATTGACTTTGTTGTCAACACGGCTGCTACGAAGGACAGAATAAATCTTGTTTAACTGCAACCTGGATTGAGATTTTGTATTTGTCCAAGTGTGTACTCAACTACATGAAACTTTGTGCTATCCGGCACCGACGGGACCGAGCTGCTGCCGTTCCCTCCAAACTGCCATAGACTCCAGAGCTAATGCTGAAACATACGGAGATTTTCAGCTCCGTGTGAATCAACAAACCCTGTTGCTTAGCAACAGCCTCTAAACAGTCGGCAAGCGTGTCTGTAGCGTCTCTAGCTGAAGCTGTTGCTTAGCTACAGACCTTGCACAGCTTGACTGTTCAAAAAAAGAAAAGAAACAATAAGAATAAACGGCTCCTGATTTTTGCCGGTGGCTCCAGCTTGCCGGACGGTTCGCCTCCAGATAACTCAGTTCCCTGTATCATGGTTTTTAGTCCTAAATCATACTGTGCGGCACAACCAAGGGCGCTTCTGGGTGCTCATATATATTCTGTATTTTAAATTTGGAAAATGTCTTTTTGGGAGCAATTTTTAAAAAATGAAATGGGCAATTTACATTTAAGGGTGGTGACATTTGGGAATTCTGTTGTGTAGTCACTGTTGTAATGTAGGAAACGCAGCAGCCAATTTGCTCAAAGCAAGTTCCCACAAACAGCAATGTGGTGATGACCAGATAATTTTTTTTAGATAACTCACCCCAAATTCACAAGCGATTTTCAAACTTTGCTGTGCTATTATTGGCAACTCCTGAGACCACCCCTAAGCTCAGCTGCCCAAAGAAAAACTGCGCAAAAAGTATCTTTTATATTAGTATATACACCAACAGAAATGACACTTCGCAAATACAGAAATCTAACCGTAACTGCCTGGGATTCCTTTGTAGACGCAATTTGAAAATCTGCCTTCAAGGAGACATCTTGCAGCTTTAAGTGCTATACCATCCTATGTTGCTATGCTTTTGTAGACCATTATGCACACAATTTGGCAAAGTGGTGCAGTTACCTTTTTATGTCATTTTAACAATGGTTCCTGGCCTTAATTTAGTAACTGGACATTTATGAGCATTTCTCTTTCACTTTAAATTGTGTGAAGGTTTAATTTTATTTAATTCATTGTAATAAGACCAGGAAATCGAAGAATGTACGCTTTGACTAATTGAAGGTCTTCTGCACATAATTGACAATGCCACCTTATTGTCTATCTTTAGAAAATAATCTGTATGACATCAGTGTATTTGGTGGTTGAAATGTTGCAGCTTTTTAGCCGTTCAAGGCTGGGGTAACATCTAAGTTACTGTGCTTTTGGAGAATCCGAAAGAGTCAATACAGCAGCGTTTTGAGCTATGCCCTGTGCAACCTGGCAATCCAGTCCAGGAACCCTGGGCAGTTGAGTTCTAATTGAGGATATGTCCCATGGTGTTTGAAATTTATGATCCTGACTGTTTGGCAAGAGCTGGCTTTAACATTATTGCTTGACATTATAAATCTTAATCGGAAGACAAGGACCTGTTGGTATCCACAGCTAACCAACAAAAACATTTACTTATAAACTTTATATGTGGCTCGCAAGGCTCTAAGTGACAGCTTTGCTCCGGAGTTGATATAAAGGTAGAGATGGTGGTTAACTGGCTCTTCGCATTCTAGCTCGTATCATGGGTCCTCAGACCCATGTCAGCAGGAATGAATTGGCTGATCAGCTTGTACATGTTACTCTTTGCTATTATTGGGTCGACTAGGCCTGTATTCACTGGAGTTTAGAAGAATGAGAGGGGATCTCATTGAAACGTATAAAATTCTGACCGGGCTAGACAGACTGGATGCAGGGAGGATGTTTCCCCTGGCTGGGGGGTCTAGAACGAGGGGGTCACAGTCTCAGGATACGGGGTAGGACATTTAGGACTGAGATGAGGAGAAATTTCTTCACTCGGTGGTGAACCTGTGGAATTCTCTACCACAGAAGGCTGTGGAGGCCAAGTCACTGAATATATTTAAGAAGGAGATAGATAGATTTCTAGACGCAAAAAGCTTCAAGGGGTATGGGGAGAGAGCGGGAATATGGTATTGAGATAGAGGATCAGCCATGATCATATTGAATGGCAGAGCAGGCTCGAAGGGCCGACTCCTGCTCCTATTTTTCTATGTTTCTATATTTGTTGGCTACTTTTGAGCTTTCCTTATGCACTCACTTATTTCCAATTCTTTTGTGTAGACCGTGATATGGGAGCTCGCCATCGTGCTCGTGCTCACTCCATTCAGATCATGAAGGTAGAAGAGATTCCATCGAGCAAGTGTCGCCGGCCTGCCATTAAGCAGTTCCATGTAAGTATTGAGTTGTGTATATTGGTGTTCTCTTCGTTTGAAGACCTTGAGTCTTTGTTTCTGATTCTGATTATTGAACCATCTTCTAGGATTCCAAGATCAAGTTCCCTCTGCCCCACAGAATACTGCGTCGCCAGCACAAGCCACGCTTCACCACCAAGAGACCAAACACTTTCTTCTAAAATGTATCGATATACTGTCGGATCTGTATGAAAATAAAAGCCTGGCTGACAGTTACCGGCTCCTGTGTCCTTCTTGAGCATGAAGATTTGTTTTCTTTTATTTGTATGCTTACAATTATATATAACCATCTTTAATGTCATTATCTCCACATTCTCTTTTTGTGTGAACATAAGAAATAGGAGCAGGAGTCGGCCCCTCGAGCCTGCTCCGCCATTCAATCAGATCATGGCTGATCATCGACCTCAACTCCATTCACCGGCCCTATTGCCATATCCCTTGATGCCCTTACTAGTCAGAAATCTATCGACTTCTGTTTTGAATATACCCAATGACTGAGCCTCCACAGCCCTCTGGGGTAGAGAATTTCAAAGATTCACCACCCTCTGTGAAGAAATTTCTTCTCATCTCAATCCTGAATGGCCGACCCCTTATCCTGTGGCCCCTGGTTCTAGACTCCCCAGACAAGAGAAACATTCTCCCAGCATCCACCCTATCGAGCCCTGTAATAATTTTGTATGCTTCAATGAGATCCCCTCTCATTCTTCTGAATTCAAGAGAATACAGGCCTAGTTTACTCAATCTTTTCTCATACGACAGTCCCGCCATCCCAGGAACCAATCTCGTGAACCTTCGTTGCACTCCCTCTATGGCAAGTATATCCTTCCTTGGATAAGGAAACCAAAACTGTACACAATACTCCAGGTGTCGCTACATGTGACTGTTATGTGGCCGATATAAGTCGGATGGGATGGGTGTTGCCCAGGAGAACTTTGTTCTTAAAATTATGCCTGGGGTTGGGGGGTGACTCTGTTTAACTTCTGCTCTGGGGAATAGCATCTCTGACTATGTTTTCCTGCTATACAGTGCTGAATTATCAGCTTAGATTACATAAATACTCGTGTGGGTTTCAACCCATGACCTCAATTAGAAGCGAGAGTCCTCTACTGAGTCGGGCTGGTACTACAAATCCATTTCTCGTCGGTGATAAATGTCCTGCGTCCGTGTTCACTTATTTGGACAGTTAATTCTGAAGCGGTGAAAGAATGATTTGGGGTTTTTCGGGCATTTTAAGTTGCAGGAAATGTTGGCTCTTGATGTCAGAAATGCAGTTAGTGTAGCGCCTGCTTTTGGATTTCCTCCCAAGATGTATTAACTTTTAAAGTGCATCTATCTGACATTTTGCTAACTTGTCTGACCTTGCTGTTTGTTGAGCCCTACATTTGGTTCATCAAGTAATTTGGTTTAGTTTCTTCTGTTTCAATATAAATGTTTCTCAGTTTTTAAAGTTGCTGAGTTTCTGTTATGTTCTTCTGAATTTGTTAATCAAATGAAGTGACAGAAATCTGTAGGAGTCTTGCTATGACGCTAAAGTGTGACTGACAGTTGGGAATGAAATGACCAAGTTTATAATCTTGCATGTTATTCCTGTGAGATTGATCTAAGGGGGAGAAGCCAGAGACTACAGATGGCCTTGCAGGACGCCCTCGACCAGCTCGGAGCCTGGAAGGCCCGGCTGTACACTGCACCACCTCGGGCTGGGCTGGCTGGATAATGGGCAACGACAATGGCAGTGGTGGGAGCAGGAATGCTGTCATCCTGAGAGGGGACAGCAGGTTCCCGCTCAGCTGACCCGCTGCCACTCCCCCGGGGCAGCACCTCCGCATTCCTACTAATCTGCTGGAGCACAGATTGCTGGCCTGCTGCGACACAGATCCCCGTTGGACTGTGGTGGACCCCGTGATGATGGCAGCAGTCAGAGCTTGCGTGGCATCAAGCTTGAGACTGCATAGGCCAGTCTGAGACTCGATGGCAGCAACAGTTGACTGCATTACAGTACTAAGACGCTTGCGTGGCTTCTGCCTGTGCTGCAATGGATGCTGCCACATCGTCCATGACACGTGGCATGAGGTCTGGATCCCCACGTTCTCTGAGTCTACCATCCTTTCCAGACTGGAAATGATGTGCGCAGAGCTCTGCAATGTTGGAGGCGGACTCCTCCACGCTCCTTACTATTGCCAAGAGGTTCTCGGGCACCCTTGCCATTGCACCTATGATCTCCGTGTGCATGCCCATCATCCTTCTTGTGAATGCCTCCCCATCGAGGTCCTCATCCGAGTCCTGTGCAGCAGAACTTGCGCGCGAGTTTGCCCTCTGGGGAGTTGGCTCCTGAGCTACCCTTTCCCCCTGGCCTTGCAGCAGCCCGCTTGTCCCCAGTGCAGACCCCTCTACTAAAGATCGTGTAGTCCCAGTATCTGAGGTGGTGCCTGCGCGTGAGACATGCAGTGACGCGGTGCTTTCTTCCTCTTCTCCCGCCTCGCTCTCAGTGAGGGGCTCAGGGACCGGCCATCTGGTTCCTGATTACCTGTAAGCGTAAAGACACAAGACTCGCGCCCAATGACTCTCAGCACTCGCTCCTCCAGGTCTGAAAGCTGTTGTATGTCCACTACACACCTGCCTGTCCATTGCTGCTCCTTCCTATTGTGGGCCAGCTTGGCCTGCAAGAGAAAGGAAAGTGTGAGTGAGTGTGCAGCTATGTGTTTGTGAGATGTGCCTGCCTTAGTTGAATAGCTGTGATTGTAGGCAAGGCGTAAGATGTGGATGTGAGTTTAGGTATAGATGCTTGGTGGGGGTGTGGCGGTTTGTGCAGTGTGTACGGACAGGCTCAGATGCTGGTATGTAGGACTTGTTGAAGCATATACTCACCCTGACCACCCGAGTGAGGTCGTTGAATTTTTTGCGGCACTGAGAGGGTCCTGAGGGCCACACTGCTGGCCGAGACGTCCTGGGCCACTTCGCTCCACGTTGCCCTGAAGACCTGGGGCAGTGGCCGGGAACAGCACTGCCCTCATTCTTTCCACTGCCGCGGCCAATGCCTGGTCGCTGAACGGTGAGCTCGGGGACTGGGATCAGCCATTAGGATCAGAGGAGTAGCTGCTGAGGTGCTTGTTGGTCGCCGTCAGAGTCAGCAATGTTGAAAAAGGTTGTGCAGAATGATTAAACCTCCCCTTTAAGAACTGGAAGGAGCCAGTGTGAATGCTGAGTCCTGATTGGACTGTACCTGGAATTGGTTAGTGCTCTACCGGTAGCGCCCCACTCTGAGGTTAGCGCCCTGTGTTAGCGCACTGCTTCCTCTTAGAGCGCTAACAATGACATTCACGGGAGTCGACAATGATTAGCGCCTGGCGCTAGTTGTTCAACTTTTTATATTTTAGCTCCCCAACCGGGACGATACCGAATTTCTAGCCCGCAGTCTTTAAGGAGCGTCTTAAAGGAGAGGTTTAGGGAGAGAATTCCAGAGCATAGTGCCTCGACAGCGGAGGGCACAGCATCCAATGGTCAGAGAAAGGAAATTGTGATGCACTAGAGGCCAGAATTGCAGGAATGCAGAGTTCTCGAAGGGCTAGAGTAGGTAATGGAGATGGGGAGGAATTTGAACACAGGAATGAGAATTTTAAATTCAAAACTTTGCTGGATGGGGAAGCAATGTAGGTGAGTGAGCACAGGGGCGACGGGTGAACGGGACTTGAGGCGAGTTAGGATACGGGCAGCCGAGATTTGGATGAGCTGAAGTTTACGGAGGGTGGAAACTGGGAATTCTGTCCAGAGCCAGTGAAGTAAGTATTTTCTGATTGGCTCTGGAAAATAAAAGAAATGTTGCTGGCGCTACCCTCTGTTGTTGAATAAATAAACATACATAAATATAATTTTGCAAACAATGGTTGCTTTAAAGTTCGCAGTATAAGGCAGATGCTGTAATTATCCCCGCTGTTTCAGTCTGTCTCCCTCTGAAGTGAGAAATAGGTGCTGGTAAGTTATTTTCCTGTGAAACTTTCTCTCAAATTCACACTCAGTCTTGTTTTTAAATCATTGCAACCACAAACTCAATTATTGATTATAGACTGGGGAAGACGCCACTGAGTTGTGAATTACTGAGTGTTATAGACAAGCACAGCGGGCAATGAATTGAATGGAAAGCGGCGAGTTCTTCAATGGTCCTGTGATCCGTTCTGCAAGATTACCAGCTAAAAATCTACCCCAATGTCTTTAAATCTTCTGGCACCGAATCCGCCTAGTTCCAAATCTTCACTGTCGACGTGACTATTGCATGAACGTCTTGAAGTTACTTTAAACGACGAGGCCTCCACCTAGAAAATGAATTTGAGTTAGATTAGCGAATGGATACCATGCAACGATAGCTCCTGTGGCACCATTCCTGCTTCTCGGCGATCATTATCCTCCCTGATATAAACAGCAGAGTTTAACGCTGCACCTAACTGCTATTTCTGCTCCTTTAACCCATTCCTCACCACTGGCATCCCTCACAAGTGATTCCAACTCCAGAATAAGAGAAAAGTTGTTTTTACGTTCTACCAATGAAAAAAATGTTCCCTTCATAAACCAGAGACTCGAGCACAAGAATCTAGGATGACACTCCCAGTGCAGTACTGAGGGAGTGCTGCACTGTCGGGAGGTGCCGTCTTTTGGATGAGACATTAAACCGAGGCCCCGTCTGCCCTCTCGGGTGGATGTAAAAGATCCCACGGCACTATTTCGAAGAAGAGCAGGGGAGTTCTCCCTGGTGTTCTGGCCAATATTTATCTCTGAATCAACACCACTTAAAAAAAAATAATAATAATCTGGTCATTATCGCATTGCTGTTTGTGGGAACTTGCTGTGCGCAAGTTGGCTGCCGCATTTCCTACATTACAACACTTCAAATAGTACTTCATTGGCTGTAAAGCTCTTTGGGACGTTCGCTACATAAATGCAAGTCTTTCATTTCATAAACACTTAGCATATCTTATCTGGGAGGAAATAGTCCCCAATTTTTCCCGGCCAAATGTAACACCCAGGTACCCACGACTTGGCTACTTATTTCCCTTTCCTTTCCCTGTCCCTGCACTTGCTTAAAATCTGTTACATCTCTAACTTTTTCCAGTTCTGATGAAAGGTCACCGAACTGAAACGTTAACTCTGTTTCTCTCTCCACAGATGCTGCCTGACCTGCTGAGTGTTTCCAGCATTTTCTCTTTTTATTCCAGATTTCCAGCATCCGCAGTATTTTGCTTTTTGTACTTATTTCATTGGTTGGAGTGGAGGATACTGATCCCTCTTGGCGGAGAGACGGTCAGTCAGCCATCCCATTGCACGTTCTGTTGAAGGCTTTGCACCTGAACCGTTAACTTGGCTTTTGTCAGTTAATCTCTCCTGCCTTCCACCCAATCACAGACCTTCCCTTTTACTCTTTCCTCCACTCCACCGCCCCCCCTTTCCCAGCCCCTGTACTTGCTTAAAAACTGTTACATCTCTAACTTTTTCCAGTTCTGACGAAAGGTCATTGACCTGAAACGTTAACTCTGTTTCTCTCTCTACAGATGCTGCCTGACCTGCTGAGTGTTTCCAGCATTTTCTGTTTTTATTTCCAGCATCCGCAGTATTTTGCTTTTGGAGTTAACTTGTCTGTTCTCTCTACTGACTGACCTGTTTGGACACCATTCACACCTTTGATTGCTGTGATTATCTCTCTGCCGAGGTGTGATAAATGGCAGTTAGAAAGATTACCTGTAATCATCTGACATTATTCTCTGACTATATAAGCTGTGTCTTTATGCATTTCTCCACTTCACCTGACGAAGAAGCAGCGCTCCGAAAGCTTGTGATTTCAAATAAAACTGTTGGACTATAACCTGGTGTTGTGTGACTTCTTACATTTCTCTACTGATTGATTCCAGCATTTTCTTTTTGTGTATTCCGTTGGATATTACCCGAGCTGTTCTTTTCTGACCCGGTGACCCAGCAGGCCCTTCTAAAGAAGACAAGTTAATCATTCGGCATTATGAGTACCTCCTCTCACGTGGAAAATATTGTAATCAAAAATAAATTTGTTTAATTCAGGTGGGGAGTTAAGGTTAAAGTATCCCTCCCCCACTATTGTTTGCCTTCAATTAGTTGAGCTTTATATAAACCACCCGGGATGCCAATCCAAGTGAAGAAAGAGTCCTTTGAGATGTTTGCTGTTACTGAGCTTCAATTGAGGCATGCAAACTTTTACCAGCTCTGTTCCAGAATCTCTACCAAGCAGAACACAGCTAAAGAAAGAAAGTCTTGTATTTATATGGCGCCTTTCACGACCCCCCAGACATCCTAAAGCCCTTTACATAAGAATTAGGAGCAGGAGTGGGCTATACGGTCCTTCGAGCCTGCTCCACCATTCAATAAGAACATGGCTGATCTTCGACCTCAACTCCACTTTTCCACCTGATCCCCCATATCCCTTGATTCCCCTAGAGTCCAAAAATCATCTCAGCCTTGAATATACTCAACGACTCAGCATTCACAGCCCTTTGGGGTAGAGAATTCTAAAGATTCACAACCCTCTGAGTGAAGAAATGCTTCCTCATCTCAGTCTTACATGGCCAATCTCGTATCCTGAGACTGTGCCCCCCTAGTTCTAGACTCTCCAGCCAGGGGAAACAACCTCTCAGCATCTACCCTGTGATGCGCTATCAATTACTCATAAAAGACTGAGAGTTAAGAGAGTAACTAAAGGCTTTTATTAACAAAAGAATGAAGGTCTGCCTCGAGTGGTCGACCGGTCCAGAAATACAAAGGGCTGGGGAGCAGTCACCTTTATACTAGGACTTGTGGGAGGAGTCAGCCGAGGCATGTCCAGGCATGTACACAGTGGAATACAAACAGTGGTTTACCACACCCTGTCAATCCCCTTCAGAATCTTACATGTTTCAATGAGATCACCGCTCATTCTTCTAAACTCCAGAGAATAGGCCCAATCTACTCAATCTCTCCTCATAGGAGAACCCTCTCATCCCAGGGGTCTAGTGAACCTTCGTTGCACCGCCTCCAAGGCAAGTATGTCCTTTCTCAGATAAGGAGACCAAAACTGTGCACAGTACTCCAGGTGTGGTCTCACCAAGGCCCTGTACAATTGTAGCAAGACTTCCTTACTCTTATACTCCAACCCCCTTGCAATAAAGGCCAATATGCCTTTGCCTTCCTAATTGCTTGCTGTACCTGTCTGCTAACTTTCTGTTTCCTGTACGAGGACCCCATAATCTTTCTGAACACCAACATTTAATAGTTTCTCACCATTTAAAATATATTCTGTTTTTCTATTCTTCCTACCAAACTGAATAACCTCACATTTCCTCATATTATACTCCATCTGCCACCTTATTGCCCACTCACTTAACCTGTCGATATCCCTTTGCAGGCTCTTTGTGTCCTCCTTACAGATTACAGGTAGACTATCCTTTATCCGAAAACCTCGGGACCAGCCATGTTTCGGTTTTCGGAAAATTTCGGATTTCAGAAGGTATTTTATAAGACTGGGAAATTTGTCGGGGGTGGGGGTCGGCAGGGGGTCGGGGTCGGCCGGGGTGTGGGGGTCGGCGGGGGGTCGGCGGGGGGAGCGTAAGTCGTGCGCACGACTTACGCTGAACGAAAAAACTTTCGGTTTTTAGAGGTTTTCGGTTTTCGGAAGTTCGGATAAAGGATAGTCTACCTGTACTTTCCCACCTAGCTTTGTATCATCAGCAAACTTCGATACATTGCACTTGGTCCCTTCACCTAAGTCATTAATATAGATTGTAAATAGCTGAGGCCCAAGGACTGATCCTTGCGGCACCCCACTAGTTACAGCCTGCCAACTGGAAAATGACCCGTTTATCCCTACTCTCTGTTTTCTGTCCATTAACCAATCCTCTTTACAGCCAATGAAGTACTTTTTGAAGTGTAGTCACTGTTGTAATGTAGGAAGCGCGGCAGCCAATTTGCGCACAGCAAGCTCCCACAAACAGCAATGTGATAATGACCAGATAACCTGTTTTAGTGATGTTGATTGAGGTTTAAATATTGACTGACCAGTTAACGCAAAGCACTGCTCTTCGAAATAGTGCCATGACATCTTTTTCGTTCACCTGAGAGGGCAGACGGGGCCTCGGTTTAATGCCTCATCTGAAAGTCGGCACCTCCGACAGTGCAGCACTCCCTCAGCACTGCACTGGAGTGTCAGCCTAGCTTTATGTGCTCAAGTCCCTGGAGTGGGGACTTGAACCCACAATCTTCTGACTCCGAGGTGAGGGTGCTGCCCACTGAGCCACGGCTGACACACTAAATTCATCAACTGGAGGTGATCACGGATTTTCATATATTTTGTGAGACACTGTCGAGGAAAATAATATGCCTTTTTGGGAACAAAACAATATTTTGTGTAAGTGTACATAAAGCTTGGAAGAAAATTCTTATATCATCAAAAAAATGCAGGGTTTGATCTCTGAGTACTCTACAACAAATGGAAATAACTTTTTATATCATAGCTTATCAAATTATAGGTCAATACTTTAAGATGATATTTTATTGATCTATAACCTATATACGAATAGTTTGACCATGTGGTACACATAGAATCATAGAAATTTACGGCACAGAAGGAGGCCATTCAGCCCATCGTGTCTGCTGGCCGAGAAAGAGCGATCCAGCCTAATCCCACT
Source organism: Somniosus microcephalus (assembly GCF_052327205.1). Taxonomy (NCBI): domain Eukaryota; kingdom Metazoa; phylum Chordata; class Chondrichthyes; order Squaliformes; family Somniosidae; genus Somniosus; species Somniosus microcephalus. The sequence continues at coordinate 92,671,952 of NC_141002.1, read as the reverse complement.
TTCCAGCTCTTGGTCCGTAGCCCTGTAGGTTATACCATCTCAAGTGAGGGTTTCTGCCTCTACCACCCTTTCAGGCAGTGAGTTCCAGACCCCCACCACCCTCTGGGTGAAAACATTTCTCCTCAACTCCCCTCTAAATCCTCCGACCAATTACTTTAAATCTATGCCCCCTGGTTAGTGACCTCTCTGCTAAGGGAAATAGGCCCTTCTTATCCACTCTATCTAGGCCCCTCATAATTTTATACACCTCAACTAAGTCTCCCCTCAGCCTCCCCTGTACCAAAGAAAACAACCCCGGCCTATCCAATCCTGTGACGCGCCTTGGGACGTTTTACTATGTTAAAGGCGCTATATAAATACAAGTTGTTGTTGATGTAATTTTCGAAATCTAAAAGGTAATTGATGCCGATATTTTAATTAGCAATCTATTAATGAACGCTAAATTTTTAAGTTAAAGCCCCTGAAAGGAGTTAGAATCAGAGAGTGGAATATAGAATCAGAGAGTGGAATATAGAATCAGAGAACGGAATATAGAATCAGAGAGTGGAATATAGAATCAGAGAGTGGAATATAGAATCAGAGAGTGGAATATAAAATCAGAGAGTGGAGTATAGAATCAGAGAACGGAATATAGAAGGCTGAGGGGGTGACCTGATAGGGGCCTTTAAAATGATGAAGGGGTTTGTTGGATCCGTGATTCTTAGAGTATGATGTTTTCCAATAACTACACGGAGGCTGTAACTTAACAATCAACAGGTGTTTACTGGAGTAGGGTAGTCTCAAGACTGGCAGTACAGAGGCATGCTCAAGGCTTATATACAGGTGTGGTCACTGCCGGTACTACAGTATACAAGAGCTGTAAAAGTAGTTCTCTCTTAAAGGTACATACACTACAATTCCTCCCCTTTTAGATTAGCAGTACCCATAATATTCAAATAACAATTAACACATTAACATGCACATTAAACAGAAATAGTCCATTTATAGATTCAGTCTTTGGGGCGGCTTCCTGATCCTTTCTGGATAGCGCCTTTCCTGAGGTTCTTGTTCTTGGTGCGGAGGCAATTCTGGCCCCCTTTCGTCAGTTAGTTCATCAGTTTCCACTGCTACTGTTTCTGAGGTAGATGCTACCGGTATGTTGGGTTCATCCCCAGGTACACGAGACATGGGGTTGACTCGTTCCTGTGACGCTAAGATCTGGTCGACGTGGCGTCTCACAATGTTCTCCCCGACATCCACTGTGTACATTAATGGCCCCTGCCCTGTGCATATCGTTCCGGGTTGCCATTTCTCTGTTCGGTAGTCACGGGCCAAGACTGGTTGTCCTACATTGAAGCTCCTTGTCGGCTTCTCATTGATGTGCTGGAATTGTTTGTCCTCAACATTTCTTCGCACATTTGGTCTGAGCAAATCCAGACGAGATCTCAACCTTCGGTTAAAGAACATCATGGCCGGGGTCTGGTTGGTAACTGCATGTGTCGCATTTCTGTAGGCTAACAGGAAATTGTCCACCTTATGCTGTTGTGGAATTTCATCATCGCACATGGCCTTTATCGCCTTTTTAAAGGTTTGTACGAACCTCTCAGCCAATCCATTTGTAGCTGGATGATACGGGGCGGATGTGTAATGCCTTACCCCATTCCTTCTCATAAATTTCCGAAACTCTTCGGACACAAACTGTGGTCCATTATCGGAGCAAATCTGCTCTGGCAAGCCGTTCCTGGCAAATATGGTCCGTAGGACTGCAATCGTTTTCTCTGTAGTGGTTGAGGACATTTTTATCACCTCAGGCCATTTCGAGTGAGCATCCACTGTTATTAAGAACATTGAGTCCATGAATGGACCAGCAAAATCAATATGCACCCGTTGCCATGGAGAGGAGGGCCACTCCCATGGGTGTAGAGGGGCATGTGGTGGTGCATTTTGGACCTTCTGGCATCCTGAGCAGCTCTTAGTTAAGTCCTCGATTTGTTGATCGATCCCCGGCCACCACACATAAGCCCTAGCAAGGCTTTTCATTTTTACCCCTCCCAGATGACCTTTGTGAAGCTCATTTAGCACTTGCTCCCTTAACTTGGGTGGAATTACCACTCGGGATCCACACATCACTGTCCCCTGGCATGCTGACAGCTGTTCTCTTCTGGATGAGAATGCTGGCAACAGTGAGTCGCCATGTGTTGGCCATCCCCTCACTGTCAAATCATATACCTGAGACAGTGTCGGATCATTGCGGGTCTCCTTCTCTATATCCGCGTTAGTTACTGGCAATCGTTCAATTATTGACGAATAAAATATCTCGATAGGGTCCACTGCTGGTGCTTCCTCCACAGTAGGCAGTGGCAGGCGTGATAGCCCATCAGCGTTTCCATGCTGTTTCATGCCTTTATATTCTATTTCATATTGGTTCGCCCCTAGAAAAGGGACCATCTTTGTAACCGTTGTGCAGTCATCACCGGAACGCCCTTCTTTGGATTAAAGATGGAGACAAGTGGTTGGTGGTCAGTCAGCAAGGTGAACCTCTGCCCATGCAGATAGTGGTTGAATTTTTTTACTCCCCATACTAGGCTGAGGGCCTCCCTGTCAATCTGGGCGTAGTTGCGCTCGGCTGAGGTTAGTGACCGAGACGCAAAGGCTACTGGCCTCTCCAACCCATCTGGGAATTTGTGCGACAGCACCACTCCAATACCATAGGGTGATGCATCACATGCCAAACGAATTGGTAGTGCTGGGTTGAAATGGGCCAACACCTCTTTTGATGTGATCAATTCTTTGCACTTCTGGAAAGCTCGTTTACATTCGTCATTCCACTCCCATGGTACCTCCGTTTGCAGCAGGGTGTTCAGTGGGTGTAATACTGTAGACAAATTTGGTAAGAACTTATGGTAGTAGTTCACCAGCCCGAGGAACGACCTCAGTTGTGACACATTTTCTGGTGCTGGAGCCTTGACTACTGCCTCAATCTTTTCAGGGGACTTACGTAACCCCTCTTTATCAATAACGTGGCCACAATACGAGATCTGCTTCTGGAAAAACTCGCACTTGTGGCAATTAGCTCGTAGCCCATATTCCTTTAATCTAGTGAGCACCTTCTCCAGGTTGGCGAGGTGATCACTGTCATTTTCGCCCGTGACCAGGATGTCGTCCAAATAACACTGGGTCCCTGGAATCCCTTGCAGGACTTGATCCATCGCCCTTTGCCAAATAGCCGGAGCCGATGCTACCCCGAACACCAGCCGGTTGTATTGGTAGAGACCTTTATGAGTGTTGATCGTGAGGTATTGTTTCAAGGCTTCTTCTACCTCCATTTGCAAGTATGCCTGGGCTAGATCAATTTTGGTGAAGCGTTTACCTCCAGATAGCGAGGCGAAAATATCCTCAATCCGTGGAAGCGGGTATTGTACCGTGTGAAGGACTGGGTTCACTGTCACCTTAAAATCCCCACAGATGCGGACCTTCTTTGGTTCCCCAGGCGTATTACTCAACGACCTCTTCATTACAGGAACGATGGGTGTAGCCCACTCGCTCCAGTCTACTTTGGACAGTACTCCTGAACGTTCCAACCCTTCCAGCTCTGCTTCGACGGCTGGTCGGATCGCATAAGGCACTGGTCTGGCCTTAAGAAAGTTTGGGCTTGCATTTTCCTCTATTTTAATCGTTGCTGTTATGCCTTTTAGTGTTCCGAGTCCCTCCTGGAACACTTCTTTTGTGTCAGTTAGCATTTTTGACAGTCGTCCAGGTGTGACATCGTCATCCTTTTTGGCCTCAACCTTCAGTGCCTGTATGGAATGCCAATCTAATTGTATCTTCCGGATCCATTCACGTCCTAGTAGTGGTGGTCCTCCGTCTGGCAATACATATAGGTCCATTTTAGGTATTTCCTGGCCTTTGTATATCACTTTCACCCTTATTTTTCCTTTGGGGTAGACTTTTTACCCCGTGTACGTCTTCAAGACAATCTCTGTAGCTTTCAAGGGTATATGTGAAAATAGCCGCTTGTAGTCCCTTTGGTTTATGACTGTTAGGGCTGATCCTGTGTCCAATTCCATTTTCACTTGGACTCCGTCTATCTTGAGTGTGACCCAGATAGTCTGGTGATCCTCCATTTTGGTTACCTTATGTAGTTTCAGACAACCCAGCTCCTTGCTTCCAGAGTCTGTATCACTTTTCTGTTCGTCTGAACTACTGTCCATCACCTTATGTACCTTTTTGTACTTCTCCTGTGGAGATTTCTTGCTGTTGGTTTTCTTCCCTGACCTGCAGACTCTTGCTATGTGTCCTGCTTTTCCACACTGTCTGCACACTTGGTCCTTGAACCAACAATCCTTCTGGTCGTGTGTTGTTCTGCCGCAGCGATAACACTTCCCTGCTCCATATGACATTTCATTGGTGCCGTATTCTTGCGGTCTCCGTTGTATCTCTGCAGCGCCCCTTGCGGCTGCTTCGTGTGATACTGCCATGCTGAAAGCCTTGTCCAGCGTAAGATCCTTTTCTGATAGAAGCCGTTTCTGGGTTCCTTCACTTTGAAGCCCACACACAAACTTGTCCCTTAACGTATCTGCTAGTCCCACTCCAAACTGGCAGTGTTTTGATAGTTTGCGCAGTTCCGTTAAGTACTCAGCATTACTTTCGTCTTTATGCTGGTTCCTTTTGTGGAACTTAAATCTTTCTGCTATCAGCAGCGGTGTGGGGTTTAAGTGGTCCTGTCGGATTTCTACTATGCTTTCGAAATTCTTATCCACGGGCTTCTCTGGGGTTATTAGGTTTCGCAGTAAGCCATAAGTTTTTGCACCCATGGAATTTAACAAAACCAGTGCTTTCCTAGCATCTGGCACTTCATTCGCCCTGCAGTACACCTCAATGCGTTCCACATATGTCGCCCAATCTTCGACTTCATTGTCGAACGCAGAGATACTGCCACTCTTCGGCATCCCTGGGTGTGATTTAACTGTCAAAAATGACGTCTCCCGCGCTCTCCCTTCTTCTCTGCTGGCACAAAATGGCGTCTCCTGCGCTTTCCTTTCTTCCCGCGCTCGCCCTTCTTCTCCGCTGCGGCTTCTAAAAATGGCGTCTCCCGCGCTCTCCCTTCTTCTCCGCGGCTCAATGGCGTCTCCCGCGCTCTCCCTTCTTCTCCCCGTGGACGCTGTTCATCCCTTGAGCCCTGGCTGTGCTCTGCACGTTCTCCTGTGCGCCTTTCCCGTTTCCGCCGCTCGGTCCTGAACCCGGCTGCTGCTTTACCCTCTCTCTCTCTCTTTTGTTTTTCCTCGACGTCGCTCAGTTTTCAACCCCCGGCTGCGTCCTGTGCGCTTCACCCTCTCTCTTACCCAGTCGACGCTGCTCGGCTTTTTCTCTGCCGTTGGTCGGCTCCAGCCGCCGCTGTCCGGGAAGGGTCTGCGCTGTACCTGTTGCCAGTCTGTTGCTGGATCGTCGTGGCTGGGGAACCAAGCCCGGCTCTCAACAGCCTCCCCTGCGACGTTCACTCTCTGCCGGACAACTGGGTGGTTGCTCATGGTCGACGCCCGTGCTTCTGGCCTCGACTTTCTTCCACCTCCCTCCCGGAGCGAATCCTTGAAGGGAAATGCAGAGCTGCAGGTAGATTCGAATCGACCTCGTCGCCACTGTTGGATCCGTGATTCTTAGAGTATGATGTTTTCCAATAACTACACGGAGGCTGTAACTTAACAATCAACAGGTGTTTACTGGAGTAGGGTAGTCTCAAGGCTGGCAGTACAGAGGCATGCTCAAGGCTTATATACAGGGGTGGTCACTGCCGGTACTACAGTATACAGGAACTGTAAAAGTAGTTCTCTCTTAAAGGTACATACACTACAGGGTTCGATAGGGTAGACACAGAGAAGATGTTTCCACTTGTGGGGGGAGTCCAAAACTAAGGACCATAAATATAAGATCGTCACCAATAAATATAATAGTGAATTCAGGAGAAACTTCTTTACCCAGAGAGTGGTGAGAATGTGGAACTCGCTGCCACAGGGAGTGGTTGAAGCGAATTTAAGGGGAGGCTAGACAAGCATATGAGGGAGAAGGGAATAGAGGGTTACTGATAGAGTTAGATGAGGAAAGACGGGAGGAGGCTCGAGTGGAGCATAAACGCCGGCATGGACTGGTTGGGCCGAATGGCCTGTTTCAGGGCCGTCTATCCCGGGTAAATCCCCATGTAAACTTTGTCTCACTCTTTTCAGTCTCTTTCCAAGTGGGTGATTCATGAATGGATTGACGGGCGGGGCGTGGCTGTGACGCTGAGCTCGGGTCGCCATTGGCTCTTGCTGCCATTGTGACGTACGAGAGGGTGTGGGGGTTTCCCCGGGAGCGCGCGCTTGCCCCGAGTGACAAGTCCAGTCACTGGATACAAACAAGAGTAGCAAACTCGGCCAGCTGAGCGCTTCTTCCCCTCCTCCTGACTAGAGTTTGTATCTGGGGGGGAAAAACCCAACCCAATAATAACTTTTTTTTTTAAGAGAAACATTTTATTTTATGGCGAGGAGTGAGCTGGACAAATTTCCTTCCAAACGGCACGACAAGCTCGACTTCTTCCTCAAGAGACACTTGGAGGAGAGCGTCTTTAACAAGATCCGAATGTACGAAGCCTGCATCGTGGTGTCGGAAAGAAAGCATAAAAAAGCCTTCGAGTATGTCATCCTCACCGACCAGTGCATCTACCTGACACAGAATCCACCCAAGACCATCCACGAGGCGGTGCATCTCAGTGATGTTGTTGCAATTGAGCTGGTGAGCTTATCTGTCACTTTTAGTTTGCTGTCTTATTTAAGGTATTAACCCCCCACCTCCACCACCCAACTTGTAAGTTCGATTTTCAAACGTTTTAATGCAATTTTTCCTCTTGCTTTAGTTGGGGGCAAACTTGCAATCGACTGTTAGTAAATCACAGTACTTTCCAGTTAACGTTTGGATTAATACGCTGGAGATGGATGGGGCGCCTGCGGCTGTGGCGGTGTTTAGACTGCACTCTTTGGGAATGGTTTCTAACCTCCGGGCTTTACCGACCGACTGGTCCCTCCGCCGCCCCCGAGTTATACTGCCACTCTTGCTTTGTGCACGCATAGCCATTCCGCACGGATACAAAAGTTAGTAGCCTTTGAGAGATTAAAATACAGAGGGGGGATTGGTATTAATACTGCAAGGAAAAACAAGATATATGTAATAAAAACAGAAAATGCTGGAAATAAAGAAACAGAGTTAACGTTTCAGGTCGGTGACTTTTCGACAGAACTGTAGGTACATGTAGCTAGAAATCTTTTTAAAACTATCATATCATAGAACTAAACTTTAAGCCTGAAATTACATTTCATCTACTTCCATAGATGATTACAACTGCAAACATGTGTTGCACAGATTGCATGTGAATATCTTTCACTGTTTCATTGAAAGAGGCCATTCGGCCCGTTGTGCCTGTGCCGGCTATTTCTCGATTTCTCGAACCCCGACGGTGAAACAGATTGTTTCCCCCTACCCAAGTTTAATTAAACTCTAGTTGTTTAGAAATAAAAGTGAATGTCTTCAAATATAAATTTAGTTAAGGTGTTCTGTAAAACTTGATTTGAGATTTCTGCCTCCTGAGGCCTGGGAAAGAATTCTTCAACCGTGCATGGTTAGCTTGATAATTTTTTTAAAAATAACAGGTGTTCAAGTAAGAAGGCTTCATCCGTGGAGAGAGAAACAGAGTTAACGTTTCAGGTCTGGGATCCTTCTCGCTCCACCGATGCTGCCTGGCCTGCTGAGTTTTTCCAGCATTTTCTGTTGTTATTTCAGATTTCCAGCATCCGCAGTATTTTGCTTTTATAAGAAGGCTTCATAGTTGGCTTCAGTCTACCTGGGTTAGGAAGGGCAGTGGATTTCACACAAAGGGTAGTGGAAATCCGGATGTGGATGTTGGGTCAATTGAAATTTTCAAGACTGACATAAATGACAAAGTTTAAAAAAAAATTATAGTAAAGTAGCAGTATATAGTGGTTATTTTTGTTCTTAGGATGTGAGCAAAGCTGCATTTAATCCCAATCCTTAATTGTCCTGAGAGGTAGTGGTGGCCTTTCTGCGGTCATTATTTTCAGAACTGAGTGGCTTCCTAAGGCCACTGCATAGAAAGTTACAACACAGAAAGAGGCCATTCAGCCCATCGCGTCTGTGCCAGCATAAAACTGAATTTAAATTCTCAAACTGCCGGGGTGGGATTTGAACTCATGATCTGCTGGATCACCATTCAGGATAAAGCAGCCCGCTTGATTGGCACTCCATCCACCACCTTCAACATTCACTCCCTCCACCACCGGCGTACCGTGGCTGCAGTGTGTACCATCTACAAGATGCACTGCAGCAACTCGCCAAGGCTTCTTCGGCAGCACCTTCCAAACCCGCGACCTCTACCACTTAGAAGGACAAGGGCAGCAGACGCATGGGAACACCACCACCTACAAGTTCCCCTCCAAGCCACACACCATCCTGACTTGGACCTGTATCACCGTCCCTTCACTGTCGCTGGGCCAAAATCCTGGAACTCCCTTCCTAACAGCATTGTGGGTGTACCTACACCATATGGACTGCAGCGGTTCAAGAAGGCGGCTCACCACCATCTTCTCGAGGGCAATTAGGGATGGGCACTAAATGCAGGCCTAGCCAGCGACGTCCACATCCCATCAATGAATTAAAAAAAAAAAAAAAAAATTAGTCCAGTAACCATAACCATGACACTACCATAGCCATCCACCAAGAGGGTACTCAGAGCCAATCGTGCAGCGTGGGACCGAAGCCAGTTTGTCGGCCAGACAGGGTAGCAGTGGCAAGTTGCCTTCGAAGAGCCATCAGTGACTCAGCTGGGTTTTATGCCAAAATGGCGGCTTTCGTAGTTTTATTTTTTTCCTGGAGCTAGCCCACAAATTACCAGATTTATTGAGTGCGGTTGCACATCTTGCCGGGTACCATCACCAGGGCACTTACTGCATTGTACAGATATGGTGCCTGTATCATTTATGCAGCAGTGCAAATGGATAGTGTGGAATTTAAGTGGACTTCCCTCAAGATACCTGGGATGGCAGGAATGACGTATGAGGAGAGATTGGGTCGATTGGGCTTAAACTCGCTGGAGTTTAGAAGAATGAGAGGGGATCTCATTGAAACTTATAAAATTCTAACAGGACTAGACAGACTCGATGCAGGAAGGATGTTCCCGATGGCGGGGGAGTCCAGAACCAGGGGTCATAGTCTAAGGATAAGGGGTAAGCCATTTAGGACAGAGATGAGGAGGAATTTCTTCACCCAGAGAGTGGTGAACCTGTGGAATTCTCTACCACAGAAGGCAGTGGAGGCCAATTCATTAAATATATTCAAGAAGGAGTTAGATATATTTCTTAAGGCTAAAGGGATCAAGGGATATGGGGAGAAGGCAGGGACCGGGTACGGTTTGGATGATCAGCCATGATCTCATTGAATGGCGGAGCAGGCTCGAGGGGCCGACTGGCCTACTCCTGCTCCTATCTTCTATCTATATATATATAACGAGTCGATCTGTCTGTCTGTCCTCACGTGTGCGTCTGTCCGGCTATGCGCTCGAAAGTTATAGAGCGTACCTACGCGCGCGTTACCTCCGAAGAAAGCTTACGCTTCTGGGACGCTCGTAAGCGTATTTACTTTTCGGTCGGACGAAAATTGTTCGCGCCTTATGCAAAAAACCTTCAAAATTAAACTCATTATCTGCTACTTAGCATTGATTGACTGACGTCAAGGTTCGACCAATCCTGTGCCGTCACGATTGACCAATCCTACAGTACGGTCCCCTGATGGTTGGCCGGTGGGGGGGGGTGGTGTGCGTGTGTGCGTGCGTGCTCGTTTTCATCTCGGGGATCTGGCAGCCATTGTTTCACTGCCATTACTTCAGCTTCCAGCTCAAACTACTTTGATCATCCAGCTTTGAAAAAGTTAGTATCTCTTTTAAAAAATAACATAAGATTTACCAAAAACGTTTTATAAGTACTTTCACTTTCATCTTTTAAGGTCTGAAAAGGTAGAAATGTTGCCCAGCAGCAGATTCACAAAGGGACACAGAGAGGCCCCAAAGCCTGGCACTTGATTTAAACCGCCCGGCCCAAAACAGCCCTGGCAAAGCCGGGCTCCCCCCAGCTAGTGTATCTATGTAAGAGCTGTCATGTATTGAAATATATGATGAAGCTCTGTCGTTAACTGGTGACATTTTTAAACTTTAGTAAAGAGCTGACATGTTCTTTACTGTCATATGAACATAAAAGTTTAAACAGAACCTTTTGTTTTCACTGAATTCCCTTCCACATTTAGGTTGAAGAATTTGGTTTTGTACCAACACAAGATTATCTCCTCCACCCCCCGCAAAATGCTGAATCAGTGTACCCGTGATAGTTAGACTGCAATTATGTCCTTTTCTCTTTTGCTGGCGCAACACAGAACTCATTCGGCACTGATGCAGGATGTGAAGTATCAGTGATCCGGCTGATTATAAGTCAGATGGTTTGTTTCTGACAGCAATAGGATGTTAAATGGTGTTTGTAAATAACTGCTTCCCCAGTGCTGATTTAATTTTTGCGGGTGTGAAGGATACCTAAACCGTAACGTGTCATTAAAAGAAGAACTTGCATTTCTATAGCGCCTTTCACGCCCTCGGGACGTCCCAAAGCGCTCTACAGCCAATAAAGTACTTTTTGAAGTGTAGTCGCTGTTGTAATTTTAGGAAACGCGGCAGCTAATTTGCGCACCGCAAGATCCCACAAACAGCAATGTGATAATGACCAGATTATCTGCTTTTTAAAAAAAAAAGAGATGTTGGTTGAGGGATAAATATTGCCCAGGACACCGAGGATAACTCCCCCGCTCTTCTATGAAATAGTGCCACGGGATCTTTCACGTCCGCCTGAGAGAGCAGACGGGGCCTCGGTTTAATGTCTCATCCGAAAGACGGCACCTCCGACAGTGCAGCATTCCCCCAGTACTGCACTGGGAGTGCCAGCCTAGATCATGGGCTCAAGTCTCCGGAGTGGGGCTTGAACCCACGACCTTCTGGTGGGTCATGTGGGTGCTAAGGAGTCAGGAACCTGGAGTGCAGTTTCTCGGTGTCTATGTGGGCTGCGTAGGGTGCCTCCATATCAGGACCCTGAGGAAAATATCTCCCCATTCGCACCCTCCTCACAATATAACTGTGAGTTTGCCCATTCTGTGAATAGCATTTCTGTACATTTAGCACTCAGAGATAGCATTACACCAGCTGCTTGTTTAAGCAATACATTTAGCTATATCAACAGTGTACAAGATAACAAACATCTGTACACTGAATCAACACAGGGAGGACAAGCCAGTTAAAGACCTGTTTGAAAACATATAATCTGTGATTATCTAACTGATTGCTATTACACTAATGTGTAAACTCTTATGAAGAAATAGTAGAAACAAGTGTTCTGAGTTTTGTGTTTTTTTATGAATTGTGGAACCCTTGAAAGTTTTTTTTAAACCCTGAGCCCTTTCACTGACTTGCTCTTTTTGAATAATTGATGTCTGCGATCTGCATGTTTACTATTACTTTAAGTGGCAATAAAATATTAATGTGCAGCATGACGGTCCCAAGAAATTTAACTTACTACATCGACACTGAAAAAGGAACTGTGCGCGAGGAAAAAAGAAAGACTTGCATTTATATAGCGCCTTGCGCTTTTTGAAGTGCAGTCACTGTTGCAATGTAGGAAACTCGGCAGCCAATTTGCGCACAGCAAGCTCCCACAAACAGCCATGTGATCATGACCAGATCATCTGTTTTTTTTGTTATGTTGGTTGAGGGATAAATATTGGCCCCAGGACACCGGGGATAACTCCCCCTGCTCTTCTTCGAAATAGTTCTGACGAAGGGTCATCGCCCTGAAACGTTAGCTCTGTTTCTCTCGCCACAGACGCTGCCTGACCTGCTGAGTGTGTCCAGCATTTTCTGTTTTTATTTTATTTTTTTAAACGAAAATGCGGTTTTGTAACTAATGTCTACAGCATATCAATTTGTCACCATAAGGAATCTCGAGGGTTGTTTCCCAATAAAACATCCTTTAATCATGTGCGCCGTTGATAAACAGTGAACCGCAATCCAAGTTGCTGAGACTTGGCCTTCATTTCAATTGTGTAAAAAGAACACAGCGATGAGACCTGTTGCTAACTGTCTACGAGAGCCACTGTATTTATGCACAGAAAAGCACTTCCTACATGCACTTCTTGAGCGAAATAACCAGCCTCCTGTTTATGTATTTTAATTGGCATTCATTGAAGACAAGTGCTGTCATTTGTGAGTCTGGTGGGGTAAAAAGTAAGAACCGAGTATGCCGGGCACAGTTTCTATTTTGGGCTAGATTTATTTCCACTTGCACATAATTACTGCTTTATGTTTGGTATTATTGATCTGTGATATGTTAATCAGCAAAGAAGTGGATTACTCAGTAATGTAAATGCAGTCATATCCGTTTACTTGCAACTCGCTTTTATTTTTTCAGATGTTGTTTGAAGCCTTACTTACATTTCCAACGTTTCAAAGAATAAAAAAAAAAAAAAGTGCTGTAAAGCAATTAACATGTTAAATATTTCTTTGGATTACTTTGATTATATTAGAGACCATACCAGTTTAAAGTAATTGGTAGAAGGATTAGAGGGGAGTTGAGGAGAAATTCTTTCACCCAGAGGGTGGTGGGGGTCTGGAACTCACTGCCTGAAAGGGTGGTAGAGGCAGAAACCCTCATTACATTTAAAAAGTACTTGGATATATACTTGAAGTGCCGTAACCTGCAGGGCTACGGACCAAGAGCTGGAAAGTGGGATTAGGTTGGATAACTCTTTGTCGGCCGTCACGGACATGATGGGCCGAATGGCCTCCTTCTGCGCCGTAAATTTCTATGATTCTATGACATGTCCACCTTACCCAAGTAGCTGTTCCTCATGTGTGAGCCTAGGCAGTAAGTGTGGGCTGACTATTTTGACAGACGGGGCCCTGCCAGGACTGCCAAGCCCGATCCTGTGCTAAGCTGATGTCCACACTGAGAATTTTAGCTATGAGGAAAGATTGGAGAGGCTGGGGTTGTTTTCTTTGGAACAGAGGAGGCTGAGGGGAGATTTAATTGAGGTGTATAAAATTATGAGGGGCCCAGATAGAGTGGAGAGGAAGGACCTATTTCCCTGAGCAGAGAGGTCACTAACCAGGGGGCATAGATTTAAAGTAATTGGTAGAAGGATTAGAGAGGAGTTGAGGAGAAATTCTTTCACCCAGAGGGTGGTGGGGGTCTGGAACTCACTGCCTGAAAAGGGTGGTCGAGGCAGAAACCCTCATCACATTTAAAAAGTACTTGGATATGCACTTGACGTGCCGTAACCTGCAGGGCTACGGACCAAGAGCTGGAAAGTGGGATTAGGCTGGATCGCTCTTTTTCGTCCAACATGAACACGATGGGCCGAATGGCCTCCTTCTGTGCTGTAAATTTTCTATGATTCTACACCAGTATTTAGAGAAACAATCTCAAACTGCAGAAACATTTAACTCTGCTCAGTTTCTTTTTCAAAAGATATATTTCCGAGCTTCGTTTTTTATTTGGAGGACAACGGTATATTCAACAATCCATACACCCTAACTGACATGTTAAAATTAGCACAAATCAGACACATGATGTAACGTAATAGCAAAATACTGCGGATGCTGGATATCCGAAATAACAACAGAAAATGCTGGAAGCACTCAGCAGGCCAGGCAGCATCTGTGGAGAGAGAAACAGAGTTAACGTTTCAGGCCTGTGACCCTTCGTCAGAATTGGAAAAGGTTAAGACATGTAACAGGTTTGAAGCAGGTGCGGAGGCAGGGAAAGTGGGGGGAGGGGAGGAAGGAACTGAAGGGACGGTCTGTGCTAGGGTAGGAAGCAGGAGAGATTAAATGTTGCAAATGGGGATGGCAGAATCATCAACAGCTGCCGCCTGAAAAAATAGGGGCAGAGGTCTGAAATTGTTGAACTCAATGTCGAGCCCAGAAGGCTGTAAAGTGCCTAATCGAAAGATGAGGTGCTGTTCCTCGAGCTTACGTTGAGCTTCGTTGGAACAGTGTAAGAGGCTGAGGTCAGAGTGGGAGTGGAGCGGAGAATTAGTGACCGGCGACTGGAAGCTCGGGGTCCCCCTTACGGACTGAAGGGAGGTGTTCCGCAAAGCGGTCGCCTCCTGGACTCGACATTGAGTTCAACAATTTCAGACTATAACCCCTGCCCCCATTTTTCAGATGGCTGTTGATGATGATTCTGCCATCCCCATTTGCAACGTTTAATCTCTCCTGCCTCCGACAGACTCTTCCTTCCTCCCCTCCCCCTTTCCCTCTCTAAACCGCTCCGCCTCTCCCTCCTCCTTTAAGTTGCTCCTTAAAACCTACCTCTTTGATCTGCCCTAATACCTTCTTATGTGGCTCGGTGTCAAATTTTGTTTGGTAATCGCTCCTGTGAAACGCCTCGGGACATTTTGCTACATTAAAGGCGCTATATCAATGCAGGTTGTTGTTGTTGGGGAGGATCTAAGGCATGGTTGAAATTCCAGTAATGATTTCCAGGATGATACCGGAGATTTTCTGAACTGTAATGAAAAACTGAGTAAAGCTGGATTATATATTTCCTGGAGCTGAGTTAATGAGCGTTCTGATCAAGGTGTTTTAAAATAATGACACAAATTGGCTGGGTAGATTAGCACCGACTCCTGCTTGTAAAGGACCTCCGAGCATCCTGGGACCATAATCTTAAAGCTAAAAGAAAATCCAAAAAAAAACTTTGCACAAAGAATTGTGAGAATGCGGGGCCATTGCCTCAGAAGGCCACAGATACAGTCAATTAATGTATTTAAAACAGAGTTAGATACCCATCCTCTGTCGTCAAATTACAGTATGCAGACTGTTGTATCGGTACCTTTCTACCTAGACACAATTTAGGACTCGGAACTCAGAGATTCAAACATGAAGTGCTTTATTCAGGAAGGAAAAAAAGTTCTGGAAAGTTCCAAACAAAGAGAGCTAAACTTAACCAAGAGAACACCCAACCATGTATCTGCTGTGACAGCGCCACCACAGATAAGAGGAGAACACACAATACATAACATATTCCTCCCCTCTTAAATGAAAGGTCCACATTATTCCTCAACAGGTAAGTTACTTTCAATGCACTCACTAACCAAGGGTAGAGGTAGACTGCCTCAAACCCTGACTTTACCCTGGGGTTTATTCTGCCCCAGTCTTGTGGGTAAGTCACTAAGCCTACAGATCCAAGCGTCTTGGAGGCCGCCGCTCCCTGACAGGATACCGGCGGTCATCGCTGGCTTCCACAGAGTAGGCATTGACACAGGCCTGGATGGAGAAGGTGCCTGTCAGTCGAAAGTCAGGAGTTTGCACAGGTGGAACAGTCTCTTTGACTTCCTGTGTTGGAGAAGAGCACTGTGGCAAAGGATGCTGGTTTGCGGTATCATCTGTAAACAGTTCAGGCCAACCAGCCGTTGGAGCCTCTGTGGCTGCCTCTGTGGCTGTCTCTGCTCCTAGCAACAGTTGATCTGTGTGTCTTCTCCAGACGACGTCCTCGGCAGTCTCAACCGTGTAAGACACAGGGCCTGTGCGCGATCACCGTAGCAGGAACCCGTTTCGGTCCAGTGTTGTAGTTTCGAGCTAGGACGTGCTCTGCAGGGTGAAACCGTCTCTCCTTGGCTCTTTTCTCTCTCTTTTCAACTTGAGCTTGTTGTTGACAATGGACAACCTGTTCTGCCCTTGGAGGTTTGAGTAAGTCAAAACTTGTCCGCAACTGCCTCTTCTTCATGAGCGAAGCGGGGGAAGTTTTGGTTGTGGCATGCGGCTCGTTCCTGTAGGACAACAGGTTGCTGTTCAGAAGTTGGTGGATGGAGCCCTGACCTTGCGATGCCTTCAAGGTGTGCTTCAAAGTTTGCACGTACCTTTCTGCCTGGCCGTTGGTAGAGGGATGATAGGGCACAGACTTGATGTGTTGGACACCATTCACATGCAGGAAGGTTGCAAACTCCTGTGATACAAATTGTGGACCGTTGTCACTTACGAGTTGTTCCGGTGAGCCATAACGGCTGAACATCTCACCAAGTTTCTCAATTGTTTTCTCTGCCGTGGTAGACCTCATCACAGCGACCTCCGGCGACTTGCTACGAGCGTCCACAACCACCATAAACATCTTCTCTTCGAAAGGACTGGCGAAGTCCACATGTACTCGCTGCCACACTTCTGCAGGCCAATCCCAGGGGTGTAGGGTTGCCAGCTGTGGAACATTCCGGACCCTTTGACATGGGGAACATGTTTTGGCTTTCTTCTCAATATTTCCATCAAGACCTGGCCACCAGAAGTAGCTTCTTGCCACTTCCTTCATCCGAACCATCCCACTGTGGCCTGTATGAAGTTGTTGCAGTATAGGTTCCCTCAGAGGTGGCGGAATGATGACACGGCGGCCCCAAAGAAGACAACCTGCCTGGACGGAGAGCTCATTTCTTTTTGAAACGTAAGGTTCTTCTTCTACTTGTCTAAAGTAGAAGATGTCTATCTGACGAGGCTCTGGGGGAGTAACAGGCAAGGGTAGCCTCGAGAGACCGTCTGCGTTGCCGTGCAAGTCTGATTTGCGATATTTGATGTCGTATGTGTGTCCTGACAACAGTAAAGCCCACCTTTGCATCCTGCTTGCAGCAAGAGACGGAATTCTGGTGTGGGGCCCGAAGATTGAAGTCAATGGACGGTGGTCCATCAGGAGTGTGAACCTTCTCCCAAACAGGTACTGATGAAATTTTCGAATTCCAAAAACGATTCCCAAGGCCTCGCGCTCAATCTATGCATAGTTACTCTCGGCCTTGTTCAAGGTGCGTGATGCGAAGACGATAGGTTTCTCTTCACCAGAAGGCATGATGTGGGATATGACTGCTCCCACACCATATGGTGACGCATCACATGCTAGCTGCACGGGTAGCTTTGGGTCGAAGTGTGTCAGGACCTCCGATTTCAGCAATGCTTTCTTTGCTTGGGCGAAAGCTTCGTTGCACAGTTCAGTCCATTTCCATGTTTTGCCTTGACATAGCAACTGATGTAACGGCTTCAGCAATGTTGCTAAGTCTGGAATAAACTTCCCATAGTAGTTAAGTAGCCCCAGAAATGAACGTAACTGGCTCACCTTCTGGGGTGCTGGGGCCTCCACGATTGCCTTGACCTTTGGTGGCGCCTTATGCAGGCCAGTAGCGTCAATCACATGCCCCAGGTACTCAACTGAAGACTGAAAGAATTCACATTTGTCTTTACGAATTCTGAGTCCGTACTCTTTCAGTCATTGTGGTGTCGCATCCAAGTTCAGAAGATGATCCTCCTCATTTGTCCCAGTGACAAGGATGTCGTCCAGGTAGCACTGGACTCCTGGCAGTCCACTCAAAATCTGATCCACTGCCCTTTGGAATAGAGCAGGGGCCGACGTAATTCCAAACGGAAGGCGGCAGTACCTGTATAGCCCCTTGTGTGTCACAATTGTCAGCAGCTCCTTTGATTTGCCATCGACATGCATTTGTAGATAAGCCTGGCATAAGTCTATTTTGCTGAACTTTTGCCCTCCGGCCAGGCCCGTAAAAAGATCATCAATGAGGGGAAGAGGGTACTGTTCCGCAGACAGCACTAGGTTAATAGTCACTTTAAAATCCCCGCAGATTCGAACAGATCCATCCTTTTTCAGGACAGGAACAATGGGTGTGGCCCATTTGCTCACGCTCACAGGCTCCAGGACTCCATTCTCGACTAAGGCCTCCAAATTAGCCTCAACTTTTGGCCTAATTGCATAGGGTACAGGTCGGGCTTTGTGAAACTTCGGCTTGCTGTCAGGTTTAATGTCCAGTCTCACGCTGATCTTTTTCATGCTCCCAAGTTCCCCATTGAAGAGTTCTGCATGTTTGTTTAACACTGCAGTCAGACCTGACTCCCCTTTTTTGACACCATGCGGACTGCAGGCCAGTCCAGCGTGATTTTCTCTAGCCACGCACGTCCCAGTAGCGATGGGTAATTTCCCTTTACCACATATAGTGGCAGTTTTGCAGTCTGTCCGTTCAATTTAACTGTCACCTCAATGGCGCCTCTCATGGCCACAGGTTCGCCGGTATACGTCTTTAGCACAATGTTTGTTGGCTGAAGGGTAAGATGCTTTAGCATTTTGTTGCAGACAGTGTCTGAAACAAGGGACACAGCCGCGCCTGTGTCCACCTCCATCCGCACTGATTGTCCCTCCACCAGTGGTGATACCCAGTAGCCATTTGAACCACCTGCAACTGTCAGTATGTGCACCTCTTCCTCCTCAGAGGTGTCGCTCCCCTCTGTTTTGCTTGTTCCAACATACTGCACTGAATGAACACTCCTTTTCCTCTCTTGTCCAAATACAGACATTTTGCTTTCATGCTTCCCAGCTCTGTCTGTTCTTTTTTTACCTCTACAGGCGCGTTCAATGTGACCCCTTTTGCCACAATTTCTGCATTCCAGCCCCGTACACCAGCAGTCATTAGCGTGATGGCCCGTTTTCCCACAACGGTAACATGTGCCGTTCCGTGCACCTTTAGGCTCAGACGACACCTTGTGAGCTCTCCCTGTTGAACTCAACTGGTGAGCCTCCTTTTCCGCCATCTCCATGGAGACACTAACTTCAATGGCCTTTTCAAGAGTAAGGTTGTCCTCAGTAAGAAGGCGCTTCTGTGTGGCTGCACTTTGCAGACCACACACAAGTCTGTCTCTAATGGTGTCCTTCAGCACCTCCTTGAACTCGCAGTGTTCCGACAACCTTTTTAAAGCAGCAATAAACATCGTCACTGATTTCCCCCTCCTCTTGATTCCGTTTGGTTATTGCTGAGAGATTTAGATTTCACAGAGGTTTTGGTGAAAAATGTGCTCCAAGAATTTCCACTAGTTGCTTATATGTTTTAGTTCCTGGCTTATCTGGCTGCACGAGGCTGCGAAGTAAATTGAATGTCTTCGGCCCCATTACACTCAAAAAGGTAGGCACGACCTTTTCATTTGCCACCGCATTCGTCAATACGAAATAGTCAAAATGTTCTGTATATGCGCTCCATTGCTCCACATTTTCATCAAAATCACCGATGTTTCCTAATATAGTAGCCATCTCACGTTTCAAATTAAAATTTCTGTTTACTCACTGCCTTAACGTTAATGTGATGCTGCAATCTCTGTTCCGAGTGTTTTGTAGTCGAAAACACGCAGCTTCATCCGATCCTCTTCGCCACTTGTTGTGTCCGGCCGGTACCTTTCTACCTAGACACAATTTAGGACTCAGAACTCAGAGATTCAAACATGAAGTGCTTTATTCAGGAAGGAAAAAAAGTTCTGGAAAGTTCCGAACAAAGAGAGCTAAACTTAACGAAGAGAACACCCAACCATGTAGCTGCTGTGACAGCGCCACCACAGGTGGGAGGAGAACACACAATACATAACACAGATGACGCTTGCATCTGCGCTCACTTGGAGGTTGAACTCCAAACCATCGTTAAAACCTTCACCGAAGCGTACGAGAGCATGGGCTTTACACTAAACATCCGTAAGACAAAGGTCCTCTACCAACCCGCCCCCGCCACACAGTACTGCCCCCCCCCCCCGATTATCAAAATCCACGACAAGGCCTTGGACAACGTGGACCACTTTCCATAACCTCGGGAGCCCACTGTCAACAGGGGCAGACGTCGATGACTAAGTCCAACACCGTCTTCAGTGTGCCAGTGCAGCCTTCGGTCGCCTGAGGAAGAGAGTGTTTGAAGACCAGGACCTCAAACCCGGCACTAAGCTCATGATCTACAGAGCAGCAGTGATACCCGCCTTGCTGTATGCCTCAGAGACATGGACCATGTACAGCAGGCACCTCAAAGCACTGGCGAGGTACCACCAATGCTGCCTCCGCAAGATCCTGCAAATCCATTGGCAGGATAGGCGCACCAACATCAGTGTTCTTGCTCAGGCCAACATCCCCAGCATCGAAGCTTTGACCACGCTCGATCAGCTCCGATGGACGGGTCACATTGTCCGCATGCCCGATATGAGACTCTCAAAACAAGCGCTCTACTCGGAGCTTCGGCACAGCAAGAGAGCCCCAGGTGGGCAGAGGAAACGCTTCAAGGACACCCTCAAAGCCTCCTTGAAAAAGTGTTACATCCCCACCGACACCTGGGAATCCCTGGCCCAAGACCGCACAAAGTGGAGGCGAAGCATCCGGGAAGGCGGCGAACACCTCGAGTCTCTTCGCCGGGAGCAAGTGGAAGCCAAGCGGAAGCCAAGCGCAGGCAGTGCACGTCAACCCAAGCACCCCACCCAGCCGCCCCTTCAACGACCGCCTGCCCCACCTGTGACAGAGACAGTAGGTCCCGCATTGGACTCATCAGTCACCTGAGAACTCATTTTTAATGTGGAAGCAAATCATCCTCGGTTCCAAGGGACAGAAGAAGAAGAAGAAGTATTATTATTATTATAGGCTGACACGTCAATGCAGTAGTGATGTAATGCTGCATGGCTCAGTGGGTAGCATACTCGTCTCTGAGTCAGCAGGTTGTGGGTTCAAGTCCCACTCCAAGGAACTTGAGCACAAAAATCTAGGCTGACACTCCCAGTGCAGTATTGAGGGAGTGCCGCACTGTCGGAGGTGCCGTCTTTCGGATGAGACGTTAAACCGGAGGCCCCGTCGGCTCTCTCGGGTGGACGTAAAAGATCCCAGAGCACTATTTCGAAGAAGAGTAGGGCAGTTCTCCCCGGTGTCCTGGGCCAATATTTATCCCTCAACCAACATCACTAAAACAGATTATCTGGTCATTATCACATTGTTGTTTGTGGGAGCTTGCTGTGCGCAAATTGTCTGCCGCGCTTCCCACATTACAACAGTGACTACACTTCAAAAAGTACTTCATTGGCTGTAAAGCGCTTTGGGACGTCCTGAGGTTGTGAAAGGCGCTATATAAATGCAAGTCTTTTTTTTTACATTATCTAAGTCGCTGTCCTTCGGATAAGACCTTGGCTCTGTCTGTCCATTCAGGTAGATACAAACGATCCCATGGTACTATTCAAAGAAAAGCAGGGAGTTCTCGTGGTGTCCTGGTCAAAATTCCTCCTCTGATCAACACTATCAAATACAGATCATCAGGCCATTTATTTAATATCAGAACACATCAGAAAGTAAAGAATTGATGTATTTTGTATAGCAAACTTTTTTTTGTATTCGTAGTTAGAAGAAAGGAACAATTTCTTGTACTTAACTTTTTTTTTTAAACAGTCTTGATCGCACTCCAGTTTTACAGCAGTATTTGTACGTTCTGAATGGCTTTTCTTGGAATCATTACAGTAAATTGGTCTTTCATTTCAAAGCTTTGCTTTACCCAACTTCCTGTTTATCACTATACTGCTGCAATTGATCTATGTGTAGACTTTTTGGTTTTTGGTAATTTTGTTATTTAAAAAAAAAAAAAAAAAAAAATTCTCTGTTTAAAATGTTTCTGCCTGCCTGCACTGAAGTTGTGACTCTGGTTGTCCGTGCTTGTCCCAAAAAGATCTAATCTGAAAAGGCGGTTAAGAACGGTTTCAAGGAGCAGGGGCTCACGGCGTTTAAAAAAAAAAAAAATATATATATATTTTGTTCCTGGGATGTGGGCGTCGCTGGCAAGGCCAGCATTTATATGAGGAGAGATTGGGTCGATTGGGCTTATACTCGCTGGAGTTTAGAAGATTGAGAGGGGATCTCATTGAAACTTTAAAAATTCTGACAGGACTGGACAGACTAGATGCAGGAAGGATGTTCCCGATGGTCGGGGAGTCCAGAACCAGGGGTCACAGTCTAAGGATAAGGGGTAACCCATTTAGGACTGAGATGAGGAGGAATTTCTTCACCGAGAGTGGTGAACCTGTGGAATTCTCTACCACAGAAGGCAGTGGAGGCCAATTCATTAAATATATTCAAGAAGGAGTTGGATATATTTCTTAAGGCTAAAGGGATCAAGGGGTATGGGGAGAAAGCAGGGACAGGGTAGTGAATTTGGATGATCAGCCATGATCGCATTGAATGGCGGAGCAGGCTCGAGGGGCCGAATGGCCTACTCCTGCTCCTATCTTCTATGTTTCTATCCCGAATTGCCCCTTGAGAAGGTGGTGGTGAGCCACCTTCTTGAACCGCTGCGGGCCGTGTGGCGAAGGTACTCTCAATGATTCTGTCGTCGTGGTTCGGTACAACTGAGCGGCTTGCTGGACCATTTCAGAGGGCCGTTAAGAGTTAACCACATTGCTGTGGGTCTGGAGTCACATAGGTCAGACCAGGTAAGGACAACAGATTGTGGGCGTACCTACACCATATGGACTGCAGCGGTTCAAGAAGGCAGCTCACCACCATCTTCTCAAGGGCAATTAGGGATGGGCACTAAATGCAGGCCTAGCCAACCAGCGACGCCCACATCCCATCAATGAATAATTTTTAAAAAAGGACATTAGTGAACTAGATGGGTCGCTACGACAATCTGGTAGTTACACGGTCACCATTACTGACACTAGCTTTTTATTCCAGATTTATTTAATTAACTGAATTTAAATTCCCCAGCTGCCATGGTGAGATTTGAACCCATATCTCTTCAGATTATTAGTCCAGGCCTCTGGAGCACTAGTCCAGTAACATGGCCACTATGTTACCGCTCCCATTACCCAGCATCTTCCTAAACTTTTGAGTGCTGGTCACCAAGTCTGACGCAAAACTACCCAGCCAAAATCTACCCTCCCACGATGTTACTTTCTAGTAAGGGGTCCTTATAATGGTAGTTAGACCAGCAGCAGGAACAATAGACACACGAATGAGCGACTGAAATTCAAAAGGGAAAGTCCTGGGTAAACTTGAGTGCCACAATGATGTGAAAACCGAGGGTATTCTGCAGTGGCGTTAGGCTGTGTGCGGTGGCTGAAGTTACCGAGACCCAATCAAAGTCTATACAGGCGTGCGTGTGTGCACCAAAATCAAAAAAATGGAATCAAATTGCTCATTGCTTTAGTTTATTCCAAGAATAATCCCAGTGAAAGGCCTGTCTTTGTTGTATTTCTTTCATTCATCATTTGGAATTCAGCCATTCTTGCAGCTGCTAGATGAAAGAAAAGATGTGCATGTTTTGAAAGCTGAGAAGCCTTTACATACTCAGATGGTTTTTGATAGCAATCATGGGGCAGACGACCTGGCTTTATTTATTTAATTCATTATGGTTTAGAAGACATGCTCGCAGCTACTTCCCATTCAAGTTTTTCTTGACGTGTTGCGTTTGAGTTCATAATTTTAGCAGATAGGCAGGTTGAAATACATGATGGTTGTGCTTTTTTCAGTCCAACCACCTTGCCCTGGAAATCGCGGTCGGAGGCTGACCTCCCAACCGAAAGAAAGCTCCGTACTCGCCCCTGGTGTCGCCGGAGCTTTGGGCTCTTTCGGTCCTGGGCCTGCAGGCGTAGGCCTGGGTAAAGGCCCACGAAGCCCAGGGGCGCAAGCATCCCTGCGATCACGTGGGCCGGCCCAACCAATCACAAAGGGAGACCCATTATGTTTCTTCCATTTACGTACGGAATCCCCGTGAGCATATCAGGAATCCCCTATATAAAAAAAAATACAATTTGACAACACTGAAATAAAAATAAATAATCACAGGTTCAAAATTAATTAAAATACCCTTTAATTAAACATTTAAAATAAAAAGTTAATTCTTTAAAAAAATAAATTTAAACATTTTTAAACGGGACGAAATTTACCTGAACTTATTTTAAATGTAAGTGAATGTTTAAGTCATTTGAAAAATTTTATTTTAGCATTTATTTTAACCCTTAAAAGAATGGCCCTATGCCTGCTTTTTACCAGGCCTCAGGGTTTGGTGGGCATTCGCTGGGCAGGAGTTGGGCAAATAGCCCCACTCTGCGGCAAGTGAATTTACAGCGGACGCGGTGGATCTGTCCAAATGAAACTTGACAGATCGCAAGTTCCGGGTTTTCGCGCATGCGCAGCGCACGCACAAACCCGGACCATGCGGGGCCAATCACAGCACCAATGACGGCGTACGCCATCATAGGCCCCATAAAATCCGGGCCCTTGTTTTTGGAACCACTGTTCAATAAACATCAAAAGCTAGCTCGGTGCCGCCTTAATTTATTTTCAATTCCGCATAATTTCAGCGCGTTAATTGATGGTGTTGAGCTTCAATTTAAATAAACCATAATTAATGCAAGCGCAGCAGTCTTTAATGCGCAACCCTCTCAGAAGGCCTCTTCCTTTTTATATTAATGAACTGATTCTTGCTCATGGACGTATTTTTCCTTGCATGTGACCGATTAAATTGTCAACGGACAGGGAAGAAACACTGGGGAAGAGTTTTATGAGTTATCACCTCTGGGGCAAAGCCTCGCTCGACGGGAGGGCACTGGTCTTCGCGAACCTGAATCATGGCTCTCTCACTTTCACGGTCATTTAGAATTTGAAATGGGCTTGCTGACCTCCATGCCCTTCTGCCCGCCTATTTGGCAAAGCTCATGCCAGGGAGCTAATGCGTAACATTCAGTCCGATGTTTCGTGAGGTGCATGTTCTAAAACATTCCAGAATTTTTTGGAGCTCCAAGGTGGAAAAGGTTGGTCTATGTGTTGAGGTAAAATGTCTTCTCCTACCCAGGGAGGGAGTGCCTTTAAACATGTCCGATTCTGAAGAGATATGCACAGCTGGAATATATGTTTTATCCATAGCTAACTGTTTGGCTCCGAATGGTAACGTGGAGCAAAGGAGGAGGCATAGAATGAGGGGTGAGGGGAGTAAACCAGAAAATCTCAACACTACATCTGTTAAAGCACTACAGCTCAAATTTAGGGGAATATAGCCACAACAATTGGCTATTGCAAGTCAGAAGGTTGTGGGTTCAAGTCCCGCTACAGTGACTTGAGCACAAAATCTAGACTGATACTCCAGTGCTGAGGGAGTGCTGCACTGTCAGAGGTGCCGTCTTTCGGATGCGACGTTCACCCAAGGTGAAATAAAAACTTCTAATTGAAACGATCTGTCTGCCCCCTCGGGTGGATGTAAACGATCCCATGGCACTATTTCGAGGAAGACCAGGGCAGTTCTCCCTGGTGCCCTGGGCCAATATTTATCCCTTTAACTAACATCACTAAAACAGATTATCTGGTCATTATCACGTTGCTGTTTGTGGGAGCTTGCTGTGCACAAATTGGCTGCCGCGTTTCCCACATTACAAACACTTCAAAAGTACCTCATTGGCTGTAAAGCGTTTTGGGACATTCTGGGGACGTGAAAGGTGCTATATAAATGCAAGTCTTTTAACAATTATGACAACAGGCTATATATCTGAAACGTTAACTTGTCTGTTTTCTCCACCGATGTTGAGTGTTTTCAGAATTTTACATATTACATAGAATTTACAGCACAGAAACAGGCCCAACTGGACCATGCCGGTAGTTATGCTCCACATAAGCCTCCTCCCACCCCTCTTCATCTGTCTGCTCATATCTTCTATTCCTTTCTCCCTCATTTACGCATTTAGCTTCCCCTTAAATGCATCTATACTATTCGCCTCAACCACTCCCTGTGGTAGCGAGTTCCACATTTCCACCACTCTCTGGGTAAAGGAGTTTCTCCTGAATTCCCTATTGGATTTATTAGTGACTATCTTATATTTATGGCCTCTAATTTTGTACTCCCCAAGTGGAAACACCTTCTCTACGTCTACCCTATCAAACCCCTTCATCATTTTGAAGACCTCCATTTGGTAGCCGTTCTAGAGAAAGGATCCCCAGCCTGTTCAGTCTTTCCTGCTAGTTATAACCTCTCGGTTCTGGTATCACCCGTGTAAATCCTATTTTCCAATTTCTTACATTTCTGTTCTTGTTTCAGATCTCCAGCATCTGAAGTTTCTACTTTTCAGTTGTTCAGTGCTGACATTGGTTACACAGGATTACACGGGATATACGGCACAGAAACAGGCCATTCGGCCCAACCAGTCCATGCCGGCATTTATGCTCCACTCAAGCCTCCTCCCCTCTTTCCTCATCTAAATCTATCAGCATAACCCTCTATTCCCCCTTCTCCCTCCCCTTAAATGCATCGATACTATTCGCCTCAACCACTCCCTGTGGTAGCGAGTTCTTCATTCTCACCACTCTCTGGGTGAAGAGGTTGTCTGAAATGGGGAAATTGCTGGGTTTCCACTGCCGACAATCTTCATCTGAATGAAGATTGAAAAAATATATGCAGTGGAACTGCCTGAGACGGGCCAGTTCTTGTTTTTAATTGTGACTGTGCATTATCGTTTTTATGAAAGAAAAATAACATTACCACGTTCTGTACAAACAAAGCGCGAAAGATTTCCTCACTCGCCTCACCTCTGTGTACTTTCAGGTGGATGATTACCCTGATTTTCTGAGCGGCCAAGATCGTGAGTCTGCGCAACACGTCCGGATCATTTATATTTCACGGACAGAGAAGAAGCCGCACAAAATCCAAGTCAGCGGCAATAAATATTTACCTTCTCTCATCAGCGGCAGAAGGAAATTTGCTACCCTTAACCAAGAGGAAGGTATGTGCAGTAGTCGCCCGCAGACAAATAGAAATTGCCCCGATTGGAGAGCAATTAAACCTAATGGGTCTGCTACAGTGGGAATAGCTTGGGCATTAACATTCAACAGAATGAGGCCAGCGGGACCCCGCAGGGTTTGCTGCAGGGAGTATTTGGTTGTTAAAAATACATTTTTTAAGTGTTCTTTTAATTTTTGTACTTCCTCTGTCTGCCTGTCTCTGTCTGTCTGCCTCTTTCTCTCTCTTTCTGCCTGCGTGTGCCCGTCTGTGTCTGTGCCCGTCTCCCTGTCTCTTTCTGTCTCTCTCTCAATTCAATTCAATTCAATTCAAATGCTTTATTGGCATGAAAGTTTACAGGGAACCATATTGCCAAAGCTTACATAACAAAAAGTACAGTTTTCCAACATTCTGTAGGTGTCAAACAATTTTGACCTTCGTTGGGTACATACAATATTACTTTAAACAATATTAATTTAAACAGTTGTTGTACATCATTGGGTACATTCAGTATTAATTTTAAACAGTCCTCAGGTTGTGACATGTTGTTACATATTTGGCACCAAGGTATGGTCTGTCTCCTTCCCCCAGGACTAATCTTAATTTTTCACGCTCGCTATCTCTCTATATTTACCCTCTTTCACTTCTCTTTCCTTTTCACACGTAACACATTTCACTTTTTTCCCCCCTCCCTTTTCTTTCTCTCTCGTTCTCTCTTGTCCTAGTAACACTCCCCTCCCACCCCTCCCTTTAATTGCAGTTTAAAAAAGAAAGACTTGCATTTATATAGCACCTTTCACGACCACCGGACGTCTCAAAGCACTTTACAGTCAATGAAGTACTATTTGAAGTGGAGTCACTGTTGTAATGTGGTAAACGCGGCAGCCAATTTGCGCACAGCAAGCTCCCACAAACCGCAATGTGATCATGACCAGATAACCTGTTTTAGTGATGTGGGGAATTCAGAGGGTGTGGAGTGGCTCGGGCTGTGCTGTGCCTGCACAACCATGATGGCTGCTGAGAATTGAACTGTTTTACTTTAGAGACGGGTGACTACTTGATTTACTTACATCGGCCCTCCATACACAGACAGTCAACTCACTGGGCGGGGGATTGTGAAGTATTGGGGTGGGATGAGATGTGAGGAGACACCCAGTGTCCAGGCTGTTCAGGGTACTGGCATTGCAGTGTTTGGGAGGAGGTGGAGGAGGAAGGGGGGTTGGTGGGGGGGTGGGAATTCGAGCCAAAGTTATGGGTCAGTGTGATTGTTTTGTGATTTTGTTTTTATAGATGTGTTTGTGTTCGTCGTGCGGATAGTTTGATTTTAAGGGATGTGTATAGTGGGTCGGGTGCAATGTGCCCGTTAAGCTGCGTGGCGGTCTGGAGGTCCCACACTGGCCGCCCGCTGGCTTTTCAACAGAAATAACCGCCCCTGCGCGGAAAAATGGAGTGGGCCGCGCAGCCAGTTAAAGGAGAAAATGATGGAGTATTGGTTCAGTGTATCTCCAAGGATGTCTTTTTGCTGGATTGCGATTGGGTAGAATATGCTTTTGGTGTGATGAGACTGTGCTGCTTTTCATGAATCTTACCATTCATGTAGAAATGACTCATGAGATAGCACTGGGTGGCCAGCTGGTGGCGCCGTCCAAGGAAAGTATAAATATTCGGGCATGGGCCCAGCTTGCTCAGGACATTCTTTAACAGGAACTAGTGAAGGACACAACTAGATCTCCATGTTGAAAAACAGTTGATTAAAGCCTTGTTTAACACTCAGACCAAGTGCCTAGTAGTTTCCTTACGTCACTGTTTATTGCATTTTTGCTGGAATGTGATTGGCGGGGGGGGGGGAAGCTGAAAGCAGGTGAACGATCTTGGGTGGTCGGTGAATGCTGAAAGTAGATTAAAACCAACAAGAAAGAGACAAATGGACAGACTTGTCTGTCACACTGTGGTGACGGATGCAAAAATTACTGTTATAACGGTAGGAATAAGTTGTCCGATCGGGAGACCCGTGTATATTATTTTATATTTGCTCTTGGGATGCGGGGACACTGGTTAGGCAGCATTTATTCCCACAATAACGACACTTCCGAAGTACTTCATTGGCTGTAAAGCACTTTGGGACGTCGTGAGGGGCGCTCTATAAATCCAAGTTCTTTCTTTTCTTTATTGCCCATCGCTCATTGCCGTGATAGCATTAAGAGCCAACCACATACTCTAGGATTGGAGCCACAGGGAGGCCCTGAAGGATATTAGTGAACCAGATGGGTTTTTAATTACAAGGCAGCAGCTTTCACGGATGTTTTCGGGTGCCAGCGCACAGTTTATTAGATTCATTGAACACAGCAGTGGGATTATGAACTCGCGGCCTCTGCGCTGCTAGTCCAGTACCATAACTGCTAGTAGGCTGTGGTTATGTGACTCGTGAAATTGTAATTTACCTACTTTTGCGTAGCAGAATACAGGAGAATATGGGCAAAGTGTGTTTGCGTATATGCATACTTGAGTGTATATTTGAGCATGCAAAATATTTTTCATATTACACAGAATGTACAGCACAGAAACAGGCCATTCGGCCCAACTGGTCCGTGCCGGTGTTTATGCTCCACACGAGCCTCCTCCCACCCCTCTTCATCTCACCCCATCGGCACATCTTGCAATTCCTTTCTCCCTCGTGCTTATCGGGTACTTTGTTTTTTTGGCTGGCATTAGTTAGATTGGGAGCTCCCTGTGCTAATGCATGGAACGTACTGTACACTTCAGTATACTGCCCCCTACAAAAATATATTTGTACTGTCACAAAACTACGGTGTGTGATAGGAACATACGAACAATGACAGACAGGGAAAGACCCTCTGGTCCATCCAGCCAGTCCCCCCCGAGATATCTGCGGCTCCTCTAATTCCCCCTCTTGAGCATCCCTGATTATAATCGCTCAACCTTTGGTGGCCGTACCTTCTATTGTCTGGGCCCTAAGCTCTGGAATTCCCAGAATTCCTCTCTACCTCTCTTTCCTCCTTTAAGACGCTCCTTTAAAACCTACCTCTTTGACCAAGCTTTTGGTCACCTGCCCTAATTTCTCCTTATGTGGCTCGGTGTCAAATTTGTTTCTTTAAAATACTCCTGTGCAGCGCCTTGGGACGTTTGACTACATTAAAGGCGCTGTATAAATACAAGTTGTTGTTGTGTATCACGATATACACACTCCCCACCAACGTCCCGCGTAAGCCGCGCGGCCTCCTGCGCGCCTGCGTCCCCCAGTGCGCGGCCCGTTCAAATTTTTGCGCCTGCACGGTACCTGCAGTGCAAAAGCCGGTGAGTGATCTGCGCGGGGCCGTGCAGCTAAGTGGGAACATTGCTCCCCACCCCCACCTCGAACTGTGATCCCCTGGGAGAGGCAAATAACCCAGATTTAAAAACCCAGGCCAATTTGAGGGGAATAAAATGTGGGCACTGCCTCTCTGATGACCCCAGCCCTCCCAATGGCAATCGAAACTAGTCCAGGAGATCACTCTTGCCTCGATAATTCCCTGCAGTATCTACCTCTTGTAAGAGGTGATCTCCAACAGGTCCAGCTCTCGCTTGAAGGAGTTCAGCGAATCGCTGTCCACCGCACGAGCTGGCGGCCTGTTCCAGTGGTCCTCTATTCTCTGGGAGTCTTTACCTTCCGGTCCTGTGTCACAGTATTACTTTCCTTTTGGTCCTGGATCACCCGGGAAGACATTCATCTTCATAAGCGCCAGAGGAGAAGTACGCACATCAAGGGAATCAATCCGTGGCTTACAGACGTCTCATCAAAAACTCCGAAATGTCAGCAGAAAATAGCCATGTTGTCATTATGACAAATATTTATTGAAGTCACTTTGTGCCATTTACAAAAGAGCAAAAGGAAAGAGAAGGGGCTGGGGTGATTATAGCTGATGTCAAACTGCAAATTTCTGCTTCACAGTTTTAATAAAATGCATTGAAGTCCTCAGTTGCACCAGCCAGGTTATTCTGCCCTATTGTGCACTACAGACTCCGCCCGAAACATGAGCACTGAGAGTACCACTTGCTCGTGAGTGAGCAGGGATACCCCAGGGCTCGGGAAGCTGCCGTTCCCGGTCTATGTCTTGGTACAAACCTGATTGCACGCACATTGCACTGACATCGTGGCACTTCATCTGGCTTCAGTGGGAGTGCTCGAGTTGATTGAGGGTACTTCCATGTGGATCATGATACACACATAGTATAATAGTGGTCTTAACTGTTGTGTGTCAGGTCTGGGTCTGTTGCAGACTAATTGATAGACATTGATTGTTATAATTAGTCAACAACTCATTATCGTTGTATCAGGCGACTACCAGGATGGTAGAATGCGAACTAGATGGCATTGGAGTGCTTGACGTCTTTCATCGTGCATTTATATAATGTCTTCTCACTTTCTCAGGATGCCCCAAGTAGGGAATTCAGGAGAAAGTTTACCCAGAGAGTGGTGAGAATGTGGAACTCGTTACCACAAGGAGTAGTTGAGGCAAATAGCATGGATGCATTTAAGGGGAGGCTAGATAAGCATATGAGGGCGAAGGGAATAGAGGGTTATGTTGATAGTTAGATGAGGAAGGGTGGGAGGAGGCTCGAGTAGGGCATAAACGCCGGCATGGACTAGTTGGGCCGAATGGCCTGTTTCTGTGCTGTATATCCCGTGTAATCCTGTGTAACCAATGTCAGCACGGAACAAAAAAGTAGAAATTTCAGATGCCAGAGATCTGAAACAAGAACAGAAATGTAAGAAATTGGAAAATAGGATTTACATGAATGAGCTTTTCAAAGTGTGGTCACTGTTGTAATGTAGGGAAATGCAGCAGTCAATTTGCACACAGCAAGCTCCCACAAAGAACAATGTGCTCATGACCAGGTCATCCGCTTTAGCGATGTTGGTTGAAAAATAGATATTGGCCGGGACACCAGGGATAACCCCCCTGCTCTTCTTTGAAATAGTGCTGTGGGATTTTTTACGTCCACCTGAGAGAGCAGACGGGGCCTCGGTTTAATGTCTCATCTGAAAGACGGCACCTCTGACCGTGCCGCACTCCCTCAGCACTGCACTGGAGTGTCGGCCTAGATTTATGTGCTCAAGTCTCTGGAGTGGGACTTGAATCCACAACCTTCTGACTCCAGAGGCGACCCTATACTCTGCCATGTACAGGAAACTTTCTGGTATCCGGCACTGACGGGACCGAGCTGGCGCCGTACCACCAAAACTGCCGTAGAAACCAGCGCTAATGTTAAAACAGACGGAGCTTTTGAGCTCCGTGTGAATCAACAAACCCTGTTGCTTAGCAACAGCTTCAAAACAGTCGGCCGCAGCTTAAAAGCGTCTCTGCAGCTAAGCAACAGCTTCAGCTAGACCTTGCAGAGCCTGACTGGGGGGGAAAAAAAAAAGCAACGAGAAGTAAAAAAACTTATAGGAAACGGCTCCTGAATTTTGCCGGTAGATAGAGCTTTCCGGACATTTAACCTCCGGTTAAACGAAAGTTTCCTGTATAGTGCTAGTAGAACTGAATGTGATACCAACAGTGTCTAAATGGGCTGAATGGCCTCCTTCTGTGCTGTACTATTCTATGAAAACAAAAATTAAAAATCTCCTCATAACTATAGTTTGCCATTCCTGGCGCCGTCCTGGTGAATCTACGCTGTACGCTCTCTATGGCCTTAACGTTCATCGTATAATGTGGTACCCATAACTGCATACCGTAATGTAACTGTTCTAACATATTTTGTACAAAATTAATTTCTTTACTCTTGTACTCTGCTTCTGTTTATAAATCTCAAGATGCTCTTGGCCTTTTTTTTATGGCTTTATCAGTCTTCCCTCGCACTGTCGGGGAATGATGTATTGAATCCCTGGGTCTCTGTTCATCCACACTCTCTTCAGTATCTTTCTCTCTATATTCCCATTCCTTGCATTTCCCCATTAAATCACATCTTCCACCTGTCTTCCTGAAATCTGTTACACTCCTCACTGTTTGCCAACATTTTTGTGTCATCAGCAAACTTTGAAATTGTCTTCCTTTACCCAAGTCAAAGTCATCCATCTGCACCAAGAGCAAAGGACTGACCCTCATTTTCTTTTTCTCTTTTTTTCTTTCTTTTTCTCTGTCTCGCACTCTCTCTCTCTCTCTCTCTCTCTCTCTTGCATTCTGTTTTGTGTGCACTCGCGCTCTCTCTTACTTGCTCTTTCGCTCCCCGCTTACTCTCCCACCCGCAATCTTTCCCACCGCACCCCCACCCCAGGCTCGTGTTATCTCCTGTGTACGCACACGCATGCTCTATCACTTTGTCAGTCCTGCTCATTCTCGTGTTCACTCTCCCGCGCTCTCTTTCACGATATTTTTTCTCGCTCGCTCGCAAACTCTCACAGGCTCCCTTTTTCATTCACGTGTGCTCTCTTTCTTGCATTCATGCTCTCTTACATGTGTGTGTGATCTCTCTCTCTCTCTCTCTCTCTCTCCCTCCCCCCCCCCCTCCCCCATGCATTCTGTCTTGTGCCCGCTTGCCCCTCTCTCCCTCTGTCTCTCTCTCCCCCCCCTCCCCCTCCCCCATGCATTCTGTCTCGTGCACGCGCCCTAGTGCCCGCTTGCTCTTGCGTGCGCTGCCTCTCTCCTGCTTTCCCTTTCGGGCTTTTGATTTCTTACTCGCTCATCCGTGTGCTCGCTCTCTTTTCTCTTTCTTGCTCTGTCTTGTGTGCGCGTTCTCTCTCAATTGCTCACTTTCTCGTGCCGGCTATCTCTTGCTTGCTTGTTTGTTGCTCTCTCTTGCATGCATGCTCATTTTCTCTCTCGGTGCACACTTGCACTTTCTCTCGCATGCTTGCACTCTTTTTCTGCTGTGCCCTCGCTCATGTTCTTTCCTGCAACCTGGCTCCTCTTCTCGCTCACTCTCGGTCACTCACGCGCTCTCGTCCCCTTTCTCTCTCGCTTGCTTTCTTACTCCTGAATCCATCTTCAATTTAATTTTTTAAATGCTGCACAGATCGCAGGGTCTTCACCTGTACTAATGTAATGGGGCAAAATTGATTTACAAAATGATGCCAGAACTGAGCGATTATACCCATCGGGAAAGACTGAACAGGCGGGGGCTCTTTTCTCTAGAAAAGAGAAGGCTGAGGGGTGACCTGATAGAGGCCTTTAAAATTATGAAGGGGTTTGATCGGGTAGACATGGGGGGGGGGGGAGTCCAAAACTAAGGACCATAAATATAAATTAGTCAACAATAAATATAATGGGGAATTCAGGAGAAACTTCTTTACCCAGAGAGCGGTGAGAATGTGGAACTCGCTACCACAGGGAGTGGTTGAGGTGAATAGTATAGATGCATTTAAGGGGAGGCTAGATAAACACATGGGGGAGAAAGGAATAGAAGGATATGTTGACAGGGTGAGATGAAATAGGGTGGGAGGAGGCTCGTGTGGAGCATAAACACCGGCACGGACCAGTTGGGCCGAATGGCCTGTTTCTGTGCTGCGCATTCTTTGTAACGTATAGCACATGCTCAACCCCCTGTACACCACCAGCATCATCGTGAATACTCTTGTTGTAAGCTCGACCATACCATTATATAGGGACATTGTTCTGTCTCTGTAGATTCCCTGTTTTCTGTATGAACTTTGAACCCAAAGGCACTCCCCACCCCAGGGAACTGCATTATAGCCGTTCTTTGGTTATGATGAAAAGCAGTGAAAAGGCAAGTTTCCCGCCGTATCCTGTTTGTGCTTAATGAGTCCCCGAGCTGGATTTTATGAGTGCCAGATGATTATAATTGGAATCATACAGCACAGAAGGAGGCCGTTCGACCCACCGTGCCTGTGTCGGCTCTTTGAAAGAGCTCTCCAATTAGTCCCACTCCCCCCTAGCCCTTTCCCCCCCTAGCCCTGGTACAAAGCTAAAGGCTGGGATTTGATAACGGTTACCTATTTGAATTCCAGTAACATTTTTGTAACTTCTCAATTCTGCGCTTATGAATAAAACACAGTTTTTGCACAATTATAATTCTTGCGTTGGATCACCTACGTACTTCTAATAAGCAAATTGTGGCTTCGTATATTTACTGCTAACAACAGCAAAATAAAAGGTGAAAGCATAATAAAGGACGTGTCTGACTTTAGTCGTCTCTTGCCACCATTAAACCAATAAAACGTCACATTTTATTACCTATTTTCTGTTTGTCAGCGCTTTCTAAAGAAGGTGGTTTATTGCAAGGGATTTTCAACAGCCCTGCACAAGAGTAGATAGGAGAGCAAGAATGCTTTAAAAACTAGACCCTGCAAAATGGAAGGCAACGTTCCACATTCTCTTCACTGACTGCTTCAGATAAAAATGCCCAGTATATCAAGGGCACCCACAGTAAAAATACCATTCATCACTGTCGAAACACATTGAACAATAGTCAATTCTGATGGTTGATAGGGCAGGTTTTCCTAAACGTGCACTGTTCGGGGCGGCGGGGGGGGGAGCAATTTGTATGGGGCACACTGGAGTTGCATGCTGCTGGTGCCATCTGAACTTGCCCACTATCTTCCTGTAGATAGCAAAATACTGCGGATGCTTGACATCCGAAATAACAACAGAAAATGCTGGAAAAACTCAGCAGGCCAGGCAACATCCGTGGAGAGAGAAACACAGTTAAC
The DNA here is from genome assembly GCF_052327205.1 of Somniosus microcephalus. NCBI lineage: Eukaryota > Metazoa > Chordata > Chondrichthyes > Squaliformes > Somniosidae > Somniosus > Somniosus microcephalus. The sequence goes on along the minus strand of NC_141002.1, from coordinate 92,636,650 downwards.
GTTTCAGGTCGAAACCCTTCGTCAGGACTGGTGACTACCTGAAGGGTTTCGACCCGAAACGTTGACTCTATTTCTCTCTCCATGGATGTTGCCTGGCCTGCTGAGTTTTCCAGCATTTTCTGTTGCTATCTTCCAATAGACCTTTGTTGGAATTCTGTCTCTCTAACCTCCTCCAGCCCTACGACCCTCCCAGATCTCTGCGGTCCTCCAATTCTGGCCTCTTGCGCATCCACTATTTTAATCGCTCGACCGTTGTGCCTTTCAGCTGCCTCGGCCCTAAGCTCTGGAATTCCAACCCTAAACCCCTCTCTGCCTCTCTCTCCTCCTTAAAACCTCCCTCTTTGACCCAGCATCTCTTTTTGTGGCTCGGTGTCAAATTTTGTCTGATAACGCTCCTGTGAAGCACCTTGGGACGTTGTACTACGTTGAAAGCGCTATTTAAATGCAAGTTGTTGTTGATGCAATTAGTAAATATTTTTATGAATGCTGCTTTTTCTAAGAATCAAAAATATATTTTTTTATTTTTAGCTATGGTTGGTAGTGACAACCAGGAGGCCATCAACACGCCAGCGACACCGAACACCAAGCAGAACAGACCTCTGAATGAACTCTCTCTCAGGTAGGAAATATTACATGACCGAATCATTTATAATGTAGTTTTAAAAAAAAAAAAACGAATCAAATGTATAATAAAAACAGAAAACGCTGGAGACACTCAGCAGGTCAGGCAGTGTCTGCGGCGAGAGAAACAGAGTTAACGTGCAGGATTTTCATTGGGCCGTGGAGGCGGGATTGGAGGCGTGTGGGGGGTTTAAATTTGCGAAATCAGGGGGCGCGAACCCAACCCGCCTCCATGCCAGTTTCAAAGGAGGCGGATACACGACCTGTGCTGGGAGCCGCCTCCCCGAGGCGGGAAGGGGATTAGTGCCAATTAACTGCCTGTTAACAGGTAGTTAACGGGCAGTTTTTAGCCTAATCCCTATTTTTATTCCTGAAGTGTGGGATTCCAGATGGCTCCAAACCACGGCAAGTTAGCGAGGCGGACCGTCGGGCTGAAGTGCTTGGAGGGTTCAAGATGTCGGTGTTCAGGTGAGTGATGGGTGCATGAGTGCAGCGGTAAGTGTGTTTGGTGTGTGTAAAGTGTTTAAAGAAGTTTTACTAACCTTTACTTACCTTTACAGCCTTCCTTCCTTCAAGTCTCGGGAGTCCCTCATCTCACCGGCACAGAAAGCAGAATGGCCGCGAGCTGTCAAAAGTTGCAGCATTCAACTTTCTGTTCTGGAGAGATCTCTAAATCAGCCTGAGAGGAAGGAATTAACTTGAAGTACAGATTGTCAGTGTTTGACCGCTTCAAAGAGCTGTCAAACGCTGATATTTCATCTGTCAAAAGCTCTTGACAGATGAAATGTCAATCTGTGACGTCACCTGTTGCCGGGTGGCCCTTAATTGGCCTGCTGAGCCCACTGGGCGCACTTAACAAGGTCAATCAAGTGAAAATCGAGTGGGTTGGCCACAACTTGATGGAGGCGGGACTACAACCCCAAAAGTTGTAGTCACGCCTCCGGTATCAAAATCCAGCCCCTCGTTTCAGGTCGATGCCCTTTCGTCAGAACCGGAAAAAGTTAGAGATGTAACAGGTTTTTAAGCAAGTGCAGGGGCAGGGAAAGGGGGGCGGGGAGGAATAAACAAAAGGGACGGTCTGTGATAGGATGGAAGGCAGGAGAGATTAAATGACAAAAGGGGTTTATCTTCAAGCATCTTTGTTTTGCATTTTAAGCCAATTTTAAATAAATGCCGATTACTAACGTAATGGAAGTTTAAATTTCAGTTCAAGATGAGACTCGTCACTGAATAAGTTTCTACCTTTTTTGCTGGTGATCCTATGACGATATTGTGGTGGAAACTCTTATCTCTAATGGGCAGCACCGTCTGACGACAACTGTTACAATAGCAGGGACATCATGGCACTTACCCTTTTTAGCACTTGCTGCCTTGAGACCCATGAATTACATCTGTGCGCAGCTCGCGACCAGCAGTGTCGGTCTGCACATGCCAAGGCAGTGTTGTTCTTTCTCTCCATTGCTATGGAAACTGTTGTCCGCGGTACCAGGCTATTCCCCTCGGGAAGCCCCATTGATCTTAAAAGAAAAAGACTCCTTAATGTGATAACGCACACAGCTCTTTCATTACGCACAAATGATTGCGAGCTCTAAATGTCCGTGGCGGATGAAGCCGTCGCTTTGTAGCAGCAGCTTATGTTTGCCATGCAGTGCGCAGTATAAAATTCAAAATCCTAGAGCGGCCTTTTCATTTCGTGTTATTAATTTTAAAAAACTTGATAGATAGTACTTCAAATGTTTTTCATTTAATATTTATAATATTGTGTGTGCAATGTAACAGGGGCTGCCATGGGACAAAGTGTATTGCTAAAAGTCTATGTAAGCACATTTTAGCTATGAGGAAAGATTGGATAGGCTGAGGTTGTTTTCTTTGGAACAGAGGAGGCTGAGGGGAGATTTAATTGAGGTGTGTAAAATTATGAGGGGCCTGGATAGAGTGGACAGGAAGGACCTATTTCCCTTAGCAGAAAGGTCAATAACCAGGGGGCATAGATTTAAAGTAATTGGCAGAAGGATTAGAGAGGAGTTGAGGAGAAATTCTTTCACCCAGAGGGTGGTGGGGGTCTGGAACTCGCTGCCTGAAAGGGTGGTCGAGGCAGAAACCCTCATCGCATTTAAAAGGTACTGGGATGTGCACTTGAAGTGCTGTAACCTGCAAGAACTGGAAAGTGGGATTAGGCTGGATTGCTCTTTCTCGGCCGGCACAGACACGATGGGCCGAATGGCCTCCTTCTGTGCCGTAAATTTCTATGATTCTATGAAGTGATAGTGGAAGATATTTCCAAGCGAGGCTCTTTGTGCAGAAGTCATTTAATAATCAGGATCTACACGCCCATAAAAGGGCACAGCTGGCTCAGTGCTTCTGTGAGCTTGAACTTGGTTCATGGGCCTTTCCTCTGAACACTACCTATTCTTTACTTTCACAAGGCAGAGGAGGGGCCCACACGGGGGGGGGAACAAGGCAAGAAGTGGGGGCGGGGAGGGGAAAAAGAGGTGCAGGAGATCTGAAATAGAAATTATTTTACTTCATGAATCTTAGTTTTTTATTCTTCCTCTGTTTTCTTGTCTTGTTCTGTGTGTGGACCTGCCCTGCCTGTCCCTTTTTCACCGTGTTAACCCCCACCCGTGCCTTTGTTATCTCCACACTCGACTATTCCAATGCTCTCCTGGCCTCCCACCTTGCACCCCCCCCCCCCCCCCCCCCCCCCCCCCCCCCCCCCCCCCCCCGTAAACTTGAGATCATCCAAAACTCGGCTGCCCATGTCCTAACTCGCACCAAGACCAGTTCACCCATCACCCCCTGTGCTCGCTGATCTACATTGGCTCCCGGTTCACAAACATCTCGATTTAAAAATTTTCACCCTTGTTGTCCCATGGCCTCACCCCTCCCTATCACTGTAACCCCCTCCAGCCCTACAACCCTCCGAGATCTCTGCGCTTCTCCAATTCTGGCCTCTCGCGCATCCCCGATTTCCATCGCTCCACCATTGGCGGCCGTGCCTTCAGCTGCCTGGGCCCTAAGCTCTGGAATTCCCTCCCTAAGCCTCCTGTCTCTCTCTCTCTCTCTCTCTCTCTCTCTCACCTCCTTTAATATGCTCCTTAGAACCAACCTCTTTGACACCTGTCCTAATATCTCCTTATGTGGCTCAGTGTCGAATTTTGTTTGATAATCGCCCCTGTGAAGCGCCTTGGGATGTTTTGCTACGTTAAAGGCACTATATAAATACAAGTTGTGTTTTTTGGCTATTTGCTTGTTCTTTTAAAACTCTGCATTGCATCTGTACTGTATTATCATCCTAAGTTCCCTGCTTTTCTATTAATCAGTTTGCAGGACATTCAAGCTCATTAAATAGTATTTACAGCACAGAAACAGGCTATTCGGCCCAACTGGCCCGTGCCAGTGTTTATGCTCCACACGAGCCTCCTCCCACCCCTCTTCATCTCACCCCATCAACATATCCTTCTATTCCTTTCTCCCTCATGTGCTTATCTAGCATTCCCTCTTTGGATTTGCATATCTGATATTTCTCACCCTACTAAAATGCTTCTCTTTCAGTTTTCCGTTCTGATGGAGGGATAGACCCAAAGCATTGACCCGTCTTTTCTTGGTATAGCTGCTGACTGACCGGCTGTCTATTTCCACCGTTTTCTATTATTGTTTCAGATTTCTTGGCATTTGGAATTGCATTTGGCTGGTTAATATCTTTAATATAATTTTACGAGTTCAGTTGAGGATTTTTGGGGGGTCAACCAGGACAGACTGCCATCGCTGCGGAAGAAAGCATTCTTCCTGGTTGTAGCACCCAGCATCAAACATTCCTTAAGCCAGGTGTTGCATGACACAAGTCATAAGAATTCGGAGCAGGAGTAGGCCATTCGGCCCCTCGAGCCTGCTCCGCCATTCAATAAGATCATGGCTGATCTTCGACCTCAACTCCACTTTCCCGCCCGATCCCCATATCCCTTGATTCCCTTAGTGCCCAAAAATCTATCGATCTCAGCCTTGAATATACTCAACGACTGAGCACCCACAGCCCTCTCTCTGGGATAGAGAATTCCAAAGGTTCACCACCCTCTGAGTGAAGAAATCTCTCCTCATCCTCATCAAAGCAAGATGTTCAGGATTACCCATGTTCCTATGGGAAGATGGCAAATTAGGGCCAGGTATTCTTATCTGCCTTCCTTTCTTCCCATGCATCCCCACAGAGACGAGTGTAAGGATGCCACCAAAATTAAATAGAATAAGACAACAGGAGGCAGAAATGTTCATCACATTTAAAAAGCACTTGGATAGGCACTTGAAGTGCCGTAACCTACAGGGCTACGGTTCAGATTCAGATTCAGATTCAGATTAGATTTATTTGCCATATGTAACAAGTACAATGGAATGCTTGTTCCCCGTAGGGACGCGTCAGCTATACATACAGCGCCGCGTTCAGAGTCAATACAATGGCTTCCCGTGGCAGTGGGAGCACGATGTCCCTCAGCCGCTCCGTCCTCCTCTTCACCGCGGCCTCCTCCTCACTGTTGCCGGCTCCACGTGTGGTGGCCTGCTTCTCCCGCTCTGGCCACCATGCCCGGCTCCCCTCCTCCCATCCGGACTGCGAGTTACCCGAAATGGAGCTGCCGGCCGACGTGCTGCAGCTTGTCGTGAGTCTGCTGCTGCTGCTCGTTGCGCTGCGCTCCTCTGCCCGACTCACCAAACACATCGTCGGGATGTGAATGCTCCAATGCGGGCTCCTCTTCACCGTCGCCGGCTCCACGCTCCACGGCCCGGGGCCTACTTCTCTCTCTTCACGGGTCGGCCTCTGGCCGCCATGCTCGGCTCCCCTCCTCCCAGTCGGAATTCCTTCCTGCCGAGGAGCTGCCGGCCGATGTGCTCCAGCGGGTCGGCTTGGCTGGATAGCACTTTTTTGGCCGGCACGGACACGATGGGCCGAATGGCCTCCCTCTGAGCCGTAAACTTCTATGATGATTCTTCTATGATTCTGTCAATCAATGATTATAGCATGACTGTCCCATTCCCCTCCCCCCCCCGCCCCCAGCTTGAGTTTTAAGAGCCCGACGATTGCAGGAAGAATATACAGATTTAGGTGTCAGCCGTGGCTCGGTGGGTAGCACTCTCGCTTCTTAAGTCAGAAGGTTGTGGGTCCAAGTCCCACCTCAGATACTCGAGCACGTAACCTATACTGATACCTTCAGTGCAGTGCTGAGGGAGTGCTGCACTGTCAGAGGTGCCGTCTTTCGGATGAGATGTTAAACCGAGGCCCCGTCGGCTCTCTCAGGTGAACGTAAAAGATCCCATGGCACTAATTCGAAGAAGAGCAGGGCAGTATTTATCCCTAAACCAACATAACAAAAACAGATTATCTGGTCATTATCACATTGCTGTTTGTGGGTGCTTGCTGTGCGCAAATTGGCTGCCGCGTTTCCTACATTACAACCGTGACTACACTTCAAAAGTACTTCATTGGCTGTAAATAACTTTGGGACATCGTGAAAGGGGCTGTAAAAATGCGTGTCTTTCTTTTTCCCCTTACTCGCTCAGTACTCTGGGATAAATGCCATCTATTTCTGGGGACTTATTTGTTTTGATTCCCTCTTAGTCTCTAAGACTGCCATCTCATATACATCAAAGTCATTGGTTTTACTTCGGCTAGTTCCTTTGTCTGGGAGACCACGTTGCTCATGTCCCCCTTGTGAATGAAGGGGAGGAAGTAATCATTCAGAATGTTTTTTATTTTCTGATCACCTTCTGTTTCAGGCCCTCTTGCATCTTTCCGAGTTTTCACATCTTCTCTGACTGCCCTCTTACTGTCGTAGTACTGAAAGGATTTTATAGTTTGTGCTTAGCCACTACTGAGATACCTTTCCTTTACGCCTCTGATCACCCTTTTAGTGTATTTCTTCATTCCACTTAACCCCATCCCCTTCCAACAGGATTTACAGAAGTAATTTGCCTCTTTATTTGTTTGTTAAACCATTTAAGGTGATGTTTCTGCAGTCTGGGCTTGTTGGTTTTAGGAGTATATTTATCTTGTGTGCTTGGCATTATACCTTTAAAGGTGTTCTAGTTTATACCTTTAAAGGTGTTCTAGTTTATACCTTTAAAGGTGTTCTAGTTTATACCTTTAAAGGTGTTCTAGTTCTCTTCTACTGAAGTACCGTTGAGCAACCAACCCCAATTCATTTGCTTTAGTTGTTTCATAATTTCTTCGTATTTAGCCCTTTGGAAGTTAGACATATTCCTGGTCTTTGGAATATCTGATTCCCAGATCATGTTGAATTTGATCATTCTGTGGTGCAATCCTCCAGGGATGTTACGTCCTCCCTTTCCTGTACAGTGTCTGGGTCATTTACAAATACCACGGCAGGATGAGCGCTGCCTCTCATGATTTCTTTGACGCATTGGTTCATGAAGCAGTCATGCAATACATTTGCCCACACTGACTCTCAACCATTTGGGTTTTGCCAGTTTATACTTGGTTGATTGAAGTCTCAGTCTTGCCAACCCCTTGAATGATACCCAGAGTGATCATCAGTCTTGGGCGTCGCTGGCAAGGCCAGCATTTCTTGCCCATCCCTAGTTGCCCTCGAGAAGGTGGTGGTGAGCCACCTTCTTGTACTGCTGCAGTCTGTGCCATGTGTAGTGTATGTGCCTTTAAGAGCCCCAGGTGTGCTGTAATGCCGGTAATTGCCACTCGGGCTATATAAGCCTGTATATTGTGTATATCCGTTAGAACCCCCCCCCCCCCGACTTTGCTTAGTAAATACCTATGAACCAACTCCTGTCTTCAGTGTCTTTATCAACACACGGACACTACAGTGGCGATGAAGTGGAAACGGACTTGCCTGCAATTCGGCAGCACCTCAAGGACATCGATTCCTCGGGCGTCCAGAAGACTCAAGGAAGTGAGAGAAGCTGTGGTTTCACCAGCTGGCCAAACTGGTGGCAGGTACTGCGCTAATCCTTCCTGGGCATCCGGCTGGGGCTCCAGCGGCTGGCTCGACAGCTGAGACAGGCAGCGAAATCGGAGGCAAGCAATAACGGACTGGGAGGGAGCACTCGGGAGACGGCCGGCGCGGCAAGCGGGTCAGCGTTCAGACCTGGAGAGAAACTCCGGCGGAAACGAGTCTCCGACAGTAAATGAAAGAAAAAGAGCGGAGACCGCAGTAAACAGCGTTGTCATCGGCAGCAGCGGCGGGAAAGCGCGGGAAGTGCCATATCTTTGCTGCAGAAAAAAAAAAGCACGGGAAGCGCCATATCTTTTCTGAAATGCCTAAGTCTGGCAATATTGATGCTTTTGATAGCGAAATAGAGGATTGGACCACATACGTGGAAAGAGTAGAGGTATATTGCACTGCAAATGGAATAGAAGATGAAAAAAAAGCTTCAGTATTTCTGAACTTAATGGGCGCAAAGGCATATGGGCTGTTACGAAATTTAATCACTCCAGCCAAACCAAAGGACAAGAATTTTAAAGAAATTGTTGATACCCTGCAGGAGCACTTAAACCCAACACCGCTGCTGATAGCGGAACGATTCAAGTTCTTCGAGAAATCAACACAAGAATGAAAGTAACGCTGATTACCTAACCGAATTAAGAAAGCTATCAAAGTACTGCCAATTCGGGGCAGGACTATCAGATTATCTTCGAGACAAATTCGTTTGCGGTCTCTTAAGTAAAGGAACACAAAAAAGGCTGCTTTCTGAAAAAGATTTAACATTGGACAAAGCTTTCAGTATGGCTGTATCATACAAAGCAGCAGCAAGAGGAGCTGCAGAGATACAACAAAAGACACAGGACTTCGGCACCCATGAAATGACACAGGGTTTCGAAAGATGTTATCGCTGCGGCAGATCCACCCATAACCAGAGGGACTGCTGGTTCAAGGACAAAGCATGCAGGCAATGCGGAAAGATTGGACACATTGCACGGGTATGCCGATCTGGACAAAATAAATCCACAGACAGGGAAAAAAAAAAAATCAATAAAGAAAAGTACAGGAAGGTACAAATGATGACGGACAGTAGCTCCGAAGACCAGAAGAGCGATAACGACTTCGAAAACAAGAGATTAAGCTGTCTCAAATTATATAATGTACTTGCCAAAGATGATTACCAAACCATTTGGGTTACCCTCACGATAGCAGGGTCCCCAATTAAAATGGAGCTAGATACAGGATCGGCTCTAACCGTAATAAATCAACGGGATTACGAGAGGCTATTTTCGCATATACCTCTAAAAGACACATCCATTATCTTAAAAACATATACAGGGCAGAAAGTATACCCCAAAGGAAAAATAAGGGTGTCTGTTGTATACAACGGCAAAGAAATACAAAAGTTGTATTTATACATTCTACAAGATGGTGGTCCACCGTTGTTGGGACGTGAATGGATCAGAAAGATACGTTTAGACTGGCACTCCATTCAGGCACTGACGGTGACCAGTAAGAAAAAAAACAATGATGACACCATACCTGAACGATTAAAAGACATCTTGGCCAACGCCAAAGAAGTGTTTCAAGAGAAACTAGGAACCTTGAAAGGCATCACCGCCTCAATAAAAGTGGAAGATGCAGCAATTCCCAAATTTTTTAAGGCAAGACCGGTGCCATACGCAATACGTCCAGCAGTCGAGGCAGAGCTGGAGAATTTGGAAAAAGCAGGCGTATTATCCAAAATAGATTGGAGCGAGTGGGCAACACCCATCGTTCCAGTCATGAAAAAAGCATTGAATAAAGATAAATCTGAAGAACCGAGAAAAATTCGCATCTGTGGAGACTTCAAGGTGACTGTAAACCCGGTCCTTCACACTACAGTATCCTCTTCCGAGGATAGAAGATATTTTCGCCTCACTATCCGGAGGGAAACGTTTCACCAAAATTGACTTGGCACAGGCATATCTACAGATGGAGGTTGAGGAGGCCTCTTAAAAAGTATCTCACGATAAACACACACAAAGGCCTGTACCAGTACAATCGACTGGTTTTTGGAGTAGCATCAGCTCCAGCTATCTGGCAAAGAGCTATGGAGCAAGTCCTGCAAGGGATTCCGGGGACTCAATGCTACCTAGACGACATCCTTGTAACAGGAGAAAACGACAACGAGCACCTTGCCAATTTGGAGCAGGTGCTCACTAGGCTGAAAGAACGGGGCCTACGAGCGAATCGCCACAAGTGCGAATTTTTCCAAAATCAGATATCATATTGTGGCCACATAATTAATAATGAAGGGTTGCATAAGTCACCTGAAAAAATTGAAGCGGTCATAAAAGCCCCAGCACCTGAAAATGTTTCACAATTAAGGTCGTTCCTGGGATTAATAAATTACTATCATAAATTTTTACCGAACTTATCAACTCTTCTACACCCTCTTAATGAACTGCTACAAACAGGAGTAATTTGGAAATGGAACGAAGACTGTAAACGTGCCTTCCATAAATGCAAAGACTTAATCACATCCGAAGAAGTTTTGGCTCATTACAACCCATCACTGCCAATCAGACTGGCGTGCGATGCATCCCCTTACGGCATAGGAGCAGTATTATCCCATAAGTTCCCTGATGGCTCAGAACGGCCGATAGCTTTTGCGTCACGCTCATTAAACTCAGCTGAGCGTAACTATGCCCAAATCGACAGGGAAGCACTCAGCCTGGTATGGGGAGTGAAGAAATTCAACCATTACCTACACGGCAAAAATTTACCTTGTTGACTGACCATCAACCCCTCATCTCCATATTCAACCCTAAAAAAGGTGTTCCCATTATGACAGCACAAAGGCTACAGAGGTGGTCCCTTTTTCTAGGGGCACACCAATACAACATAGAATACAAAGGATCAAAACAGCATGGGAATGCTGACGGTTTATCGCGCCTACCGTTGCCAACGGTAGAAGAGGCACCTATAGTAGACCCAGTAGAGATGTTCCACTCTACCATAGTGGAATGTCTACCAGTAACAAATTCTGCCATTGAAAGGGAGACGAGAAATGACCCGACTCTCTCTCGGGTCTACGATTTAACAGTGAAGGGATGGCCAGCACATGGCGAACCACTGTTGCCAGCATTCTCGCAAAGAAGAGAACAGCTGTCAGTGTGCCGAGGAACCTTGATGTGTGGATCCAGAGTGGTAATTCCACCCAAACTCCAGGATAAAGTGCTAAAGGAGCTTCACGAGGGGCATCTGGGTGGAGTGAAAATGAAGAACCTAGCTAGGCCGTTTGTATGGTGGCCAGGTATCGATGGAGACATCGAAGAAATGACCAAGAGCTGCCTAGGATGCCAGAAGGTCCAAAACGCTCCGCCACAAGCCCCTCTACATCCATGGGAGTGGCCCTCATCTCCCTGGCAAAGGGTGCACATCGACTTTGCTGGTCCATTTATGGACTCAATGTTCTTAATCGCGGTTGATGCACACTCCAAATGGCCGGAGGTAATAAAGATGTCCTCCATCACCACGGAAAAAACCATCACAGTATTAAGGACCATATTTGCCAGGAATGGGCTGCCGGAACAGATATGTTCTGATAATGGACCGCAATTTGTGTCCGAAGAATTCAGAAAGTTCTTAAAAAAACAATGGGGTTAAGCACTACACGTCCGCCCCATACCATCCCGCCACCAATGGATTGGCTGAAAGGTTTGTCCAGACCTTCAAGAAGGCCATAAAGGCCATGGGTGATGAAGACATAAAACTTCAGCACAAGGTGGATAACTTCTTATTCGCATACAGGAATGCAACACATATGGTTACCAACCAAACTCCCGCCATGATGTTCTTCAATAGAAACCTAAGATGCTGGCTGGATTTGGTCAAGCCCAACATCAGAAGGGACGTGGAGAACCAGCAGTTTCAAGGCATGAATGAAAGGCCAACTAGAACCTTTCAGATAGGTCAACAAGTTTTGGCCCGGGACTACCGTACCGAGAAATGGCAGCCTGGAACTATCTGCACACGACTAGGACCACTGATGTATACCGTGGACATCGGAGAAAGCATAATAAGGCGCCATGCTGACCAAATCATAAAGTCACCCGAAAAGGGACAACCTACACCACAACTCTATACATCTAACGATGAAGTAGAGATACCCATATCTACCTCCGATCCGGTAATACTGGAACCCGATGAACCCGACACTGGCATTCAAGCCGAATCAGCCTTGCCAGAAGAACCTACTACACCACCAGAAACTACAACACCCCCGAGGCGTTATCCGGACCGAGTCAGGAAGCCTCCTGAGAGACTGACTTATAATTAATTAACTACAGCAACGTATATTATTTTGCTTATAACATATAATTAATAATTACTTAAAATATGATGTACTGGTTAGCTAAAAGGGGAGGAATTGTAGTGTGTGCCTTCAAGAGCCCCAGGTGTGCTGTAATGCCGGTAATTGCCACTCGGGCTATATAAGCCTGTATATTGTGTATATCTGTTAGAACCCCCCCCCCCCCCCCCCCCAGACTTTGCTTAGTAAATACCTATGAACCAACTCCTGTCTTCAGTGTCTTTATCAACACACAGACACTACACCGTGAAAGTACTCCCACAGTGCTGTTGGGTAGGGAGCTCCAGGGTTTTGACCCAGCGACGATGAAGGAACAGCGATACACTTCCAAGTCAGAATGGTGTGTGACTTAGAGGAGAACTTGGAGGTGATGGTGTTCCCATGCACCTGCTGCCCTTGTTTTTCTAGGCGGTAGAGGTCGCAGGTTTGGGAAGTGCTGCCGAAGAAGCCTTGGCGAGTTGCTGCAGTGCATCCTGTGGATAGGGCACACTGATATTGAAGAACTCCTTGTAGAGAATAACGCAAGCAATTCTCATTGAAAAGTTTAAAATTCTTAAGGGGCTTGACCGGGTAGATGCAGGGAGGATGTTTCCCCTGGCTGGGGAGTCTAGAATCAGGGGTCACAGTCTCTGAATAAGGGGTCGGCCATTTAGGACTGAGATGAGAAATTTCTTCACTCAGAGGGTGGCAAATCTTTGGAATTCTCTACCCCAGAGGGCTGTGGAGGCTCAGTCGTTGAGTATATTCAAGACAGAGAGCGATAGATTTTTGGATACTAAAGGAATTAAGGGATACGGGGATAGTGCAGGAAGGTAGAGTTGAGCCATGATCTTACTGAATGGCGGAGCAGGCTCGAAGGACCAAGTGGCCTACTCCTATTTCTTATGTTCTTAAGCAAGGAAGCTCAAGCATCATTCAACCTCATGAGAGTGTACATTTTAATTTGAAAGCAGCATACTCCGATTTCTTAATCAAGGCATCTTTAAGAACATGTGGAAGGTGATAAGGGCGGGGGGGGGGGGGGGTGCGGGGGGGAAATCTTCTGTCAACAATGGTGAAAAACCTTCAATGGGAAACAAAAGCTCAGGTTTACAAGTCCTTTCAGAAAACATTCTGTCAGTCTTGCCACCAAGAAAGAAACAATTAAGAAAATTAACAGCATCAAAAAACAGCGAGGGTGGTAAGTAGAACGAAAGCTGTGACCAATAAGTACCACATTTCAGGTCTCGGCTTCTTCCATGATCCGTGCAGTTGATAACAAGGTAGCTGTAACCTGATGCCTGTAACCCTTGGATAATGAGGTTCTGTGCTCAGTCCCGTATATGGTTTCACACGACTTTTATCGCCGTAAGTGGAGCCATTTCAATCTGAAAAGTAGCCGGCGTCTATACAGTAATCCAAGTTAAGAGGACTTGGGTTTCTTTCAATACCATAATGTGAAGCATTGACTTAGCTTTCAGATACCTCAGCATGAAAAGTACATGTCGTTTTAATTTGGATTCAGGTTACCTGCTATTATGGTCTGTGCTCCCTAACTTAAATGGTCCTCGTGAAATCATGTGTGGAAAACCTTGTCTTGCCTGATTGCTGTTTCCCATTTAACTATGTTCAGAAAGAATTTTGTTTATCGGCTAACTCAACAATGTAATAAAAAAAACAGAACAAGGGGACGTAACCTTAAAATTAGAGCCAGGCCGTTCAGGGGTGATGTCAGGAAGCACTTCTTCACACAAAGGGTAGTGGAAATCGGGAAATCCCTCCCCACAAAAAGCTGTTGAGGCCGGGGGGTCAATAGAAAATGTCAAAACTGAGATTGATAGATTTTTGTTAGGTAAGGGTGTTTACCACACTACAACCGTGACTACACTTCAAAAAGTACTTAATTGGCTGTAAAGCGCTTTGGGATGTCCGGTGGTCGTGAAAGGCGCTATAGAAATGCAAGGCTTTCTTTTTAAGGGATACGGAACCAAGGCAGGTAAATGGAGTTAAAATACAGATCAGCCATGAATGACAGAACAGGCTCGAGGGGCTGAATGGCCCCCTCCTGTTCCCATGTTCCTTGCTGTGCAGATTCATCTAAATTGACTAGCCTATTTGTCACCTTTTAGGAAAACTGCAGCATATTCAGGGGAGCCACATTCCAGACTGAAGCACTCTGCCTCTTTCCCTATCTCTGACTTGAAGAATCTGAAGCTCTCCGATAAATGTAATGAGGAGCGTTTGTTATCTACGCCCCCCAATGCCCGCCCACTGCCAGTCCCTCCGAAGGAAACAACAGCCACTGACCCTGTACCGAGAGCAAATCCTTACAGCTCGGCATCGATGGGACAGTTAGCAGCCAATCCGTATACCTGCCACAGAAATGCCAAGGAACATCAATCTGATACAAGTGACTCCAACCCAGAACCAGCCAAGAAGATAACCGGTCAATTCAAGCAAAAGGAATCGGAGCTTCATCTGTATATTATTTCTATGTCTTCTCTGATATTTCTCCATTTAAAAAGTGCGTGGAATAATTATATGATTGTAAGTACAAGCGAGGGCCCACTCTTTGTTGCTCTGTGTGAGTCATGTTCATCTTGGTTCATCTTGTCTTTTTTAATGTTCTCTGCAGCACTCAACACTGATGCAGGACCCAGCTTATGCAAGAGTAAGTGCCCCATTATCTCCGGCTCGAGGTCCAAAAGCACACAGGTAACTTCCTCCCCCCGCCCCCCACTTCTTGAGTTTAAAAAAAAAAAGAACAAAAAAGCAAGAATGTTGGAGATCTGTAAGATGCTGGAAATGTACATTCTAATGGTGTGTAGGAGTAAGTTAGTGAGTTCGGAGTCGGCTGGGTCGAGGGTGTGTGTGTAGGTGCGGTTTATTGGTGTGTCGGTGTGGGGCCGGGTCGGTGGGGTGGGGTGCGGGTCAGTGGGGTGGGGCCAGGTTGGTGGAATGGGGTGGAGGTCTGGTCGGTGGGGGCGGGTGCGGGTCAGTGGGGGGGGCGGGGCCAGGTCAGTGGGGGGTCGGGTCAGTGGGGGGCGCGGGTCGGTGGGATGGGGGGTCGGGTCAGTGGGGGGTCGGGTCAGTGGGGGGCGCGGGTCGGTGGGATGGGGGGTCGGGTCAGTGGGGTGGGGGTCGGGTCAGGTGGGGGCGGGTGCGGGTCGGTGGGGGGGCGGGGCCAGGTCAGTGGGGGGCGCGGGTCGGTGGGGGGTCGGGTCAGTGGGGTGGGGGTCGGGTCAGTGGGGGGCGCGGGTCGGTGGGGGGCGGGGCCAGGTCAGTGGGGGGTCGGGTCAGTGGGGGGCGCGGGTCGGTGGGATGGGGGGTCGGGTCAGTGGGGGGCGCGGGTCAGTGGGGTGGGGGTCGGGTCAGTGGGGTGTGCCCCGTTACTCGGTTGTTTTTTTTGTTCCCATTCCCCTTTCCTATTCTAAATCCAATATTCAGGTTCCAATCCGTTCCATTTCAATCCAGTCTAAAAGTGAAAGATAGGTTAACGATTCAGCTGGGACCCTTCATCACCACTTTTACTTCAACTCTAGTTTGTCGAAGCCTGAACGAACCCATTATCAAATTATCATTCTCTGCGCGTCTTTCGCTGTGTCTGTAAAAATTGCGTAGTAAGCACAGACTTGGCTTTGAAACGTATTACTGCACTAAATGCAATATAATATTGTGGCATTGAATTTGGGAGTTTTCTCAAGTCTTTTCTATCACCCTAGCTTAAAATACAAATTAAAGCTTAACATCTGAATTTATAATAGTGTAGTAACATTAACTGCTGTTGTGATACGACAACTGCAGAAATGTACACATGCCAATGAGCTGATCAAAGGCAGGTGTTTAACGGGATAAAGCCACGGGAGGTGGTGCTGTGGCGATGGTGTAGTGGGAGAGAATAGAGGCTATCACGGGAGAGACTAAAGGCTAATGGGATGCTGGCCTTTATATCTAGAGGACTAGAGTACAAGGGGGTAGAAGTTATGCTGCAGCGACACAAAGCCCTGGTTAGACCACACCTGGAGCACTGGGAGCAGTTCTGGGCACCACACCTTAGGAAGGATATACTGGCCTTGGAGGGAGTGCAGCGCAGGTTTACCAGAATGATACCCGGACTCCAAGGGTTAAATTACGAGGAGAGATTACACAAACTAGGGTTGTATTCCCTGGAATTTAGAAGGTTAAAGGGTGATCTGATCGAAGTTTTCAAGATATTAAGGGGAACAGATAGGGTAGACAGAGAGAAACTATTTCCGCTGGTTGGGGATTCTAGGACTAGGGGTGCATGGTCTAAAAATTAGAGCCAGGTCTTTCAGGAGTGAAATTAGGAAACACTTCTACACACAAAGGGTGGTAGAAGTTTGGAACTCTCTTCCGCAAACGGCAACTGATGCTGGATCAATTGTTAATTTTAAATCTGAGATTGATAGCTTTTTGTTAACCAAAGGTATTAAGGGATATGGGGCAAAGGCGGGTATGTGGAGTTAGGTCGTAGATCAGCCACGATCTCACTGAATGGCGGAGCAGGCTCAAGGGGCTGAATGGCCTCCTCCTGTTCCTATGTTCCAATGAGGCACAGCCACTGGACCATACATCACATTGATGGAGAAGGATAGAGCTGAATGTTTGGCCCGTAGGTTTTCAGATTTCAGTCCATGAGGGAATCCCAGGGGTCATCAGATTTTTACTTATTTCTTTAACCAGAGTTGTGTATTTTTGGGGATTAGTTAATTTACAAAGTTAACTTGTTAGTGTCGTTCTGTTGCTGCGTACTAATATATTTTTTTAAACGAAGGGAAAAGTAGGGAAGGGTTGAGAACCAGAGGACACAGATTTAAGGTGATTGGCAGAAGAACCAACGGTGACATGAGGGAAAACTTTTACGCAGCGAGTGGTTAAGATCTGGAATGCACTGCCTGAAAGGGTGGTGGAGGCAGATTCAATTGTGGCTTTCAAAAGGGAATTGGATAAGTACCTGAAGGAAAACAAATTGCAGGGCTACGGGGAAAGGGCGGGGGAGTGGGACTAGCTGAAGTGCTCTTGCAGAGAGCCGGCACAGGCTCGACGGGCCGAATGGCCTCCTTCTGTGCTGTAACCATTCTATGATTCTAACACATTTCTTCAGTGGTAGCACTGTTTTCTTTTGGGTAATTGTTTTTTGAAAGTCAAACTCAGAATCCCAAGGACGATGTCAATATTTGCAGGGTGACCCCACTGAGAAAGGTTTGACCGGTTAGAGGGTTAAATTATGAGGACAGGTTGCATAAACTTGGCTTGTATTCCCTTGAGCATAGAAGATTGAGGGGTGATCTGATCGAGGTGTTTAAAATGTTAAACGGATTCGATAGGGTAGATACTGAGAAACTATTTCCTCTGGTGGGAGAATCAAAAACGAGGGGACATAATATTAAAATTCTTAGGCAGTCCCTCGGAACTGAGGATGACTTGCTTCCACATTAAAAATGAGCTCGCATGTGGCTGATTAGTCCAATGCGGGACCTACAGTCTCTGTAGGTCCCGCATTGAAATTGGAGCCAGGCCAATTCAGGCGACACAAAGCTGGGTGGGAGGGTAAGCTGTGAGGAGGATGTCGTGAAACTCCAGTACGATTTGGACAGGTTGGGTGATTGGGCAGAAACATGGCAAATGCACTATAATGTGGATAAATGTGAGGTTATCCACTTTGGTGGGAAAAACAGGAAGGCAGATTATTATTTGAATGGCAATAGATTGGGAGAAGGGGAAGTGCAAAGAGACCTGGGTGTCCTTGTGCACCAGTCGCTGAAGGTAAGCATGCAGGTGCAGCAGGCGGTTAAGAAGGCAAATGGTATGTTGGCCTTCGTAGCAAGAGGGTTCGAGTACAGGAACAAGGATGTCTTGCTGCAGCTGTACAGGGCCTTGGTGAGACCAGATCTTGAGTACTGTGTGCAGTTTTAGTCACTTTACCTGAGGAAGGATGTTCTTGCCATGGAGGAGTGCAGCGAAGATTCATCAGGCTGATACCTGGGATGGCAGGAATGACGTACGAGGAGAGATTGTGTCGATTGGGCTTATACTCACTGGAGTTTAGAAGATTGAGAGGGGAGCTCATCGAAACCTATAAAATTCTGTCAGGTCTGGACAGACTAGATGCAGGAAGGATGTTTCTGATGGCCGGGGAGTCCAGAACCAGGGGTCACAGTCTAAGGATAAGGGGTAAGCCATTTAGGACTGAGATGAGGAGGAATTTCTTCACCCAGAGAGTGGTGAACCTGTGGAATTCTCTGCCACAGAGGGCGGTGGAGGCCAGTTCATTAAATATATTCAAGAAGGAGTTGGATATATTTCTTAAGGCTAAAGGGATCAAGGGATATGGGGAGAAGGCAGGGACAGGGTACTGAATTTGGATGATCAGCCATGATCTCATTGAATGGCGGAGCAGGCTCGAGGGGCCAAATGGCCTACTCCTGCTCCTATCTTCTATGTTTCTAGGAGGGAAATCAGGAAGCACTTTTTCTCACACAGGGTTGAAGAAATGTTGAACTCTCTCATTGAAAAGGCAGTGGATACTGGGACCGTTGAGATTTTCAAGACAGAGTGATAGATTTTTGTTGGGTAAAGGTATCATGGAATATGAAGCAAAGGCAGGGAAATGGAGTTGTACAGATCGGCCACGATCTAACTGAGGCTTGAGGGGCTGAATCAGCTACTCCTGTTACTATGAAAAGCACTGGTCTAGAAGAATAGGCCCAGGAGCTCAGAGAAGTAATATGGGGAAAGAAGGATGAGAGATGGAAAGAGAAGTTATGAACAAAGCATGGCGCTGAAGATCACCCATGTTGCTATGGGAAGATGGCAAATTAGGGCCAGGCACAGAGAAGAGGAGAAAATCAGAGCAAGGGTTGTCACCAGGAGTCTCTCGTGCACCATCTAGCTGTGAGCCCAGAGTGCCAGTATCCGTGGCCTGAGAGCAGGCTGCCCACATGGCAGCTGTCTCCCATTCTGCCAGCGCATTTCACACCTAATCTAGGGCCGCCTTTTGTCTCCACCAGTTCTATCACCATCTCGGCTCGTTTTGAATACCTCTTAATGTCTCTTCACTTCTCTTTTGTTCTCTCCCAGCCTGGCCTCTTAATCTATTTCATTTCCTGTGCTTTTCCAGTCTTGACAAAGGGTTTGACCCGAAACGTTGACTCTATTTTCTCTCCACGGATGTTGCCTGGCCTGCTGAGTTTTTCCAGCATTTTCTGTTGTTATTTCGGATTTCCAGCATCCGCAGTATTTTGCTATCGTTCACAAACCCTCTTAGTCCCAGGTGGCCAGAGCAGAGTAGAGTTAAAGGGAAGGTAGAAAATAACTTGTCCAAGAAGAACGTATATCCTCACACAAGAACAGAAATACAGAGGGAATCATAGAAATGAAAGAATTGGGTGGGTCGAACACGGGGGACAAAGGCTGACTTTGTAGCTGAGGTTGGAAAGGCCATTTAATATTTCTGACCAGGATTCTGAGCGAGGGAGTTGGAACCGTCCCCTCTGCGCTCCCATAATTTAGAATCATAGAGGAGATTTGATCGAGGTGTTCAAAATCTTGAAGGGTTTTGATAGAGTAAATAAGGAGGAACTGTTCCCAGTGGCAGGAGGGTTGGCAACCAGAGGACAAAAGAACCAGAGGCGACATGAGGACATTTTTTTTTTTTTACGCAGTGATCTGGAATGTGCTGCCTGAAAGGACAGTGGAAGCAGATTCAATAGTAACTTTCAAAACGGAATTGGATAAATACTTGAAGGGAAGAAATTTACAGGGCTATGGGGAAAGAGCAGGGGGGAGTGGGACTAATTGGAGCGCTCGACCAAAGAACCGACACAGGCGCGATGGGCCGAATGGCCTCCTTCTGTGCTGTATCATTCTGTTTCCTGGCTTGGGAATAACGCAACTGTTTTGACGATCTTTTTGTATATAATTTTACATTTATATCTAATGAAACGCCTGACATTTTCCATTGAGTTCCTTACTGGAAAATCATATCTTTTTCTCTCTTTACTATGATGCGTTAGCTGTGTTTGCTACTTAAAATGACTGTGTTTGATGAATGTATTGAAAGCTTTCTGTCCAATCTATCTGTGTTGTGCCAGTTCAGAGGAAATAAATAAGCTGTTCAATCAACTGGGCTCCGAGTTGCTTCACGGGAGCAGTACATTGGAGCGGCTCTTCTCCTTGGTGCAGGAGCTGAAAATGGCCGCCCGCAGGAACTTCACAATTAAAAAACTCTTCTGGAAGGTCAGTTTCTATTGGAGGTCTCACCATGGATGTTTACATATCTGCTGACAAGATATATGTGAATTAAATACAGGAAACTCTCTTTTAACCAGCACCTAAACATCCGGAAATTTCTCTTAACCGGCAAAATTCAGGAGTAGGTTCAGGTAAGTTTTACTTCATATTAGTGGCCGTGTAACCGGGGTTCCTGGATCTGTGGCCGTGTAACCGGGGTTCCTGGATCTGTGGCCGTGTAACCGGGGTTCCTGGATCTGTGGCTGTGTAACCGGGGTTCCTGCACCTGTTGCCATGCAACAGGGACGCCTGGATCTGTGGCCGTGTAACCGGGGTTCCTGGATCTGTGGCCGTGTAACCGGGGTTCCTGCACAAGTGCCGTGTAACCGGGGTTCCTGCACCTGTTGCCGGGACGCCTGGATCTGTGGCCGTGTAACCGGGGCTCTCGTACCTTGGTAAGTATACCTCTCTGTAATCCGGACTTTTTGATCAACCGGCACCACGCTGGTCCCGTCGGTGCCGGATAAAAATGAGTTTCCTGTAGTTCCATTTTAAAAATGCATTTTATAATCAGGACTGCGTATCTCATTGACCAAGCTTTTGGTCACCTGCCCCAACATCTCCTTGTGTAGCTTGGTGTCAAATTTTGTTTTTTTGATAACGCCCCTGTGAAGCGCCTTGGGTCTTTTTATGACATTACAGGCGCTCTATAAATGCAAGTTGTTTTTTGTTGCCTTTCAAGTCCTCGGGATGTCCCAGTGCGCCTCACAGCCAACGAACTAGCTGGTGCAGTCGCTGTTGTCGTGTAAAGAAAGAACTCGCATTTCTATAGCGCCTCTCACCTCAGGATGTCCCAAAGCGCTTTACAGACAATGATGTACTTTTTGAAAGTGTAGTCACTGTTGTAATGTAGGAAACGCGGCAGCCAATATTTGCACAGCAAGCTCCCACAAACCGCAGCAATCTGATAATAGCCAGATAATTTGTTTTTTTGTAGTGATGTTGATTGAGGGATAAATATTGGGCCAGGACACCGGGGAGAACTCCCCTGCTCTTAGAAAAATAGGAGCAGGAGTAGGCCATTCGGCCCTTCGAGCCTGCTTCGCCATTCAATATGATCATGGCTGATCCTCTATCTCAGTACCATATTCCCGCTCTCTCCCCATACCCCTTGATGCCTTTTGTGTCTAGAAATCTATCTCCTTCAATATATTCAGTGACTTGGCCTCCACAGTCTTCTGTGGTAGAGAATTCCACAGGTTCACCACCCTCTGAGTGAGAAAACAAAAAAGGTGACACAACTGTGGCTAACAAGGGAAATTAGGGATAGCATAAGATCCAAGGAGAGGACATATAATTTGGCCAGAAAAAGCAATAATCCTGAGGATTGGGAGCTGTTTAGGATTCAACAAAGGAGGACAAAGGGATTAATTAAGAAAGGGAAAATAGAATATGAGAGTAAGCTTGCAGGGAACATAAAAACTGACTGTAAAAGCTTTTATAGATATGTGAAGAGAAAAAGATTGGTGAAGTCAAGCGTAGGTCCCTTGCAGTCAGAATCAGGGGAATTTATAATGGGGAACAAAGAAATGGCAGACCAACTAAATACATATTTTGGTTCTGTCTTCACAAAGGAGGACACAAATAACCTCCCAGAGATGCCGGGGAACATAGGGTCTGATGAAAGGGTGGAACTGAAAGAAATCAGTATTTGTAGGGAAATGGTGTTAGGGAAATTGATGGGACTGAAGGCCGATAAATCCCCAGGGCCTGATAATCTACATCCTAGGGTACTTAAGGAAGTGGCCCTAGAAATAGTAGATGCATTGCTGATCATCTTCCAACATTTGATGGAATCTGGAACAGTACCCATGGATTGGAGGGTAGCTAATGTTACCCCACTATTCAAAAAAGCTGGTAGAGAAAACGGGGAATTATAGACCGGTAAGCCTGACATCGGTAGTGGGGAAAATGCAGGAGTCCATTATAAAAGATGTAATAGCAGAGCACTTGGAAAACAGTGACAGGATCGGACAAAGTCAACATGGATTCACAAAAGGTAAATCGTGCTTGACTAATCTACTGGAATTTTTTGAGGATGTAACTAGTAAAATAGATAAGGGAGAACCAGTGGATGTGGTGTATCTGGACTTTCAGAAGGCCTTCGATAAGGTCCCACTTAAGAGATTAGCGTGTAAAGTTAAGGCACATGGGATTGGGGGCAAGGTATTGACTTGGATAGAGAACTGGTTGGCAGACAGAAAGCAAAGAATTGGAATAAACGGGTATTTTTCCGAATGGCAGGCAGTGACTAGTGGGGTACCGCAGGGATCGGTTCTTGGACCCCAGCTATTCACAATATATATAAATGATCTGGACAAGAGAACTAGATGTAATATCTCCAAATTTGCAGACGACACAAAGCTGGGTGGGCGTGTGTGCTGTGAGAAGGATGCCGAGAAACTCCAGGATGATTTGGACATGTTGGGTGATTGGGCAGAAACATGGCAGATGCAATATAATGTGGATAAATGTGAGGTTATCCACTTTGGTGGCAAAAACAGGAAGGCAGATTATTATCTAAATGGCAATAGATTGGGAGAAGGGGAAGTGCAACGAGACCTGGGTGTCCTTGTGTACCAGTCGCTGAAGGTAAGCATGCAGGTGCAGCAGGCGGTTAAGAAGGCAAATGGTATGTTGGCCTTCGTAGCGAGAGGGTTTGAGTACAGGAACAAGGATGTCTTGCTGCAGTTGCACAGGGCCTTGGTGAGACCACACCTTGAGTATTGTGTGCAGTTTTGGTCGCCTTATCTGAGGAAGGATGTTCTTGCCATGGAAGGAGTTCAGCGAAGATTCACCAGGTTGATACCTGGGATGGCAGGAATGACTTATGAGGAGAGATTGGGTCGATTGGACTTGTACTCGCTGGAGTTTAGAAGAATGAGCGGTGATCTCATTGAAACTTATAAAATTCTGACAGGACTAGACAGACTAGATGCAGGAAGGATGTTCCCGATGGTCGGGGAGTCCAGAACCAGGGGACACAGTCTTAAGGATAAAGGGTAGGCCATTTAAGACAGAAATGAGGAGGAATTTCTTCACCCAGAGAGTGGTGAACCTGTGGAACTCTCTACCACAGAAGGCGGTGGAGGCCAGTTCATTAAATATATTCAAGAAGGAGTTGGATATATTTCTTAAGGCTAAAGGGATCAAGGGGTATGGGGAGAAAGCAGGGACCGAGTACTGAATTTGGATGATCAGCCATGATCGCATTGAATGGCGGAGCAGGCTCGAGGGGCCGAATGGCCTACTCTTGCTCCTATCTTCTATGTTTCTATGTATTTCTCCTCATCTCAGTCCTAAATGTCCTACCCCGTATCCTGAGACTGTGACCCCTCGTTCTAGACCCCCCAGCCAGGGGAAACATCCTCCCTGCATCCAGTCTGTCTAGCCCTGTCAGAATTTTATACGTTTCAATGAGATCCCCTCTCATTCTTCTAAACTCTAGTGAATACAGGCCTAGTCGACCCAATCTCTCCTCATACAACAGTCCTGCTATCCCAGGAATCAGTTTGGTGAACCTTCGCTGCACTCCTTCTATGGCAAGTATATCCTTTCTTAGGTAAGGAGACCAAAACTGCACACAATACTCCAGGTGTGGTCTCACTGAGGCCCTGTATAACTGCAGCAAGACATCCTTGCTCCTGTACTCCAATCCTCTTGCAATGAAGGCCAACATGCCATTTGCCTTCCTAACTGCTTGCTGCACCTGCATGTAGTGCCATGGGATCTTTTACGTCCACCTGAGGGGACAGACGGGGCCTCAGTTTAACGTCTCATCCGAAAGACGGCACCCCGGACAGTGCAGCACTCCCACAGCACTGCACAGGAGTGTCAGCCTAGATTATGTGCTCAAGTCTCTGGAGTGGGACTTGAACCCACAACCTTCTGACTCGTAGGCGAGCATGCTGCCCACTGAGACACCTTTGACTAGCACAGATAAATAAGAGAACGTATTAATTTTGAAATATTTTGCACGTTACGTTTTGTTTGCACGAAAGACTTTTGTTCTGTTTTGTCCACAGTCAAACGACTTGTATCCCTTTCTTATCGGCAAACTCCAGGAGCACTTGCCAATGTCAGAGAATCCTCCTGCCCAGCAAGACGAGAGCAAAAGGGCAGACGAACTACAGTAAGTAATGAGTTTCTATGGATCTAAGCTCTAGTACAAAGGGGCCATTGTATCCATCCTTAAAGCCATATTCGCATCAAGCTCGCATTATTCTTGTTTGCAAATCATTGCAAATCATAGGGGCCAGACTTAAAGGAACATTTGGGCATTTTTTTTTTAGGGTAATCTGCGTTGCCAAGATAAGTTGCTCTGAAAACTCTCTTCAAAGTTGCTGTGTTGCATGCCAGCAGGCTTGTGCTTCCAAAGAAAAACTCCAGCAGTTGCACAGAGAAGGTACAGACTTTTTTTCCCATGTGACAGAACTAAGCGTTGGCTAAGCAGTACTTAAATGCACTGACGTTGGTGCGCCTACATCAGTGTTCTCGCTCAGGCCAACATCCCCAGCATCGAAACTCGATCAGCTCCGATGGACGGGCCACATTGCCCGCATGCCCGATACGAGACTCCCAAAGCAAGCGCTCTACTCGGAGCTCCGACACGGCAAGAGAGCCCCAGGTGGGCAGAGGAAATGCTTCAAGGACACCCTCAAAGCCTCCTTGGAAAAAGTGCAACATCCCCACTGACACCTGGGAATCCCTGGCCCAAGACCGCACAAAGTGGAGGAGAAGTATCCGGGAAGGCGCCGAACACCTCGAGTCTCTTCGCCGGGAGTAAGCGGAAGCCAAGCGCAGGCAGTGCAAGGAGCGCACGTCAACCCAAGCACCCCACCCGCCCCTTCAACCACCGTCTGCCCCACCTGTGACAGAGACTGTAGGTCCCGCATTGGACTCATCAGTCACCTGAGAACACATTTTTAATACAGAAGCGAGTCATCCTCGGTTCCGAGGGATTGCCTAAGAAGACTTAAATGCAATACGAGTTGATATGTTCATAGTCTCAAAAAAGCGAGAGCAAGTAACTCACTTGTAACTTAAAATATTTTATATAAATTCTTGCATTTAATACATGCCAGTCACATTTCACATGTTACATTCAAAGTGTGAAAATTATTTTTAAAAAGAAAGCCAGTTGTTTCCTGTTGCTTTTTCCCCCTGACCTTGATAAACTGGCCCCTCCTCAAAGGAGCTGGGAATTTATCAGCAGCCGCCAATCAGCTGTGGCTCAGTGGGCGGCACCCTCGCCTCTGAGTCAGAAGGTTGTGGGTTCAAGACCCACCCCCCTCCCTCTTGGGGCGCTACGTGCAGCAGCGTCACGCGCGCTGGCACGTAGCGCCACGGTACTGCAGACCTTCCTCATTAAAGGGGAAGGGCCTTGCGCAGCGCGACCCGGGGCCCAGCTGGGCCACCAGTGATGGGAGCGCGGCCGACACCCCGCAGGGATGGCAGAGGAGGCCGGGGACGTCAGAGGGGGCAGGTGCTGGCAGGCGGCCAGCAACAAAAATGGCCGCCCGGCACCTCGACTTTAAATATCGCCACCCCGGCCGCACATAGCATCCAGCGGTAATTTGAGGGGGGGGGGGGCGCTACCGAAGATCGCGGCCGGGGCGCAGTGTCATGGAGTGTTACCGCCACCGCTAACCACCCGCTGAATTTCGCGGGAGGCGTTAGCGGTGCCACGCCCGGGCACTAGTTGCTTCGCTAACAGCGGGTGCAAAGCAACTGAATTTTGCCCCCTTAATATTTTCAGGTGTAAACCTTCATTTTTTAAATTCTATTATTGGTAATTATTCCCTGGGTAAGTTAACCCTGTTCTTCGGTACACCTCCAATCCCTTGACCGAATTAGAGTCTCTTCTGCCAAGACGGAGGGTGGTCTAGTCCTCCAATGTCGTCCTTGTGTCAGCTGCTTTGTGGGTTTGAGTTGGCGCGCAGGCTGCGCCGCCCTGTCTGGTTTCTCCCTACCTCATGCTGGGTGATGCTGCAGCCTCTGCTGGGGAATGGCGGAGGGGGCTCGCCAGCTCTGTGAGGCACAGATTGGGAACCAGACAGAGTTCGGGAGAGAACCCTTGTCCACACGTTCTTTGGCATTAAATGTTAATGCTGCCCACATTGGGCACCACCATGCTGCCTAAGGAAATATGAATCTGAAATGTGACTTTTTTTGGTCTGCTTAGGTTATGTATTTTGATCGTCGAGACATTGGGCGTCATGTTCAGGGAGACTGAAACCGTGCCAACACGTCTGACTCTTCTGAATGCTAAACGGTATGTGTAGCACAAATGGTTCAACGAGATATTGTATCTAATGGTTTGACAAAAGTGGATGTTCAAAATGAGTTTCCTGATGGAAATTTCCACCACCTACAAGTCAGGAGTGTGATGGAATACTCTCCACTTGCCTGGATGAGTGCAGCTCCAACAACACTCAAGAAGCTCAACACCATCCAGGACAAAGCAGCCCGTTTGATTGGCACCCCATCCACCACCTTAAACATTCACTCCCTCCACCACCGGTGCACCGCGGCTGCAGTGTGTACCATCTACAAGATGCACTGCAGCAACTCGCCAAGGCTTCTTTGACAGCACCTCCCAAACCCGCGGCCTCTACCACCTAGTAGGACAAGGGCAGCAGGCGCCTGGGAACACCACCACCTCCAAGTTCCTCTGAGTGTAAGCGGTGGCTCAGTGGGTAGCACACTCACCTCTGAATCAGAAGGTTGTGAGTTCAGGTCCCACTCCAGAGACTTAAGCACGTTAAAAAAAAAATCTAGGCTGACACTCCAGTGCAGCGCTGAGAGAGTGCTGCACTGTTGGAGGTGCCATCTTTCGGATGAGACGTTAAACCGAGGCCCCGTCTGCTCTCTCAGGTGGACGTAAAAGATCCCACGGCACTATTTTGAAGAAGAGCAGGGGAGTTCTCCCTGGTGTCCCAGCCAATGTTTATCCCTCAATCAACATAACAAAAACAGATTATCTGGTCATTATCACATTGCTGTTTGTGGGAGCTTGCTGTGCGCAAATTGGTTGCTGCGTTTCCCACATTACAACAGTGACTACACTTCAAAAAAGTATTTCATTGGCTGTAAAGTGCTCTGAGACATCCGGTGGTCGTGAAAGGCGCTATAGAAATGCAAGTCTTTCTTTCTCCAAGTCACACACCATCCTGACTTGGAAATATATCGGCCGTTCCTTCATCGTCGCTGGGTCAAAATCCTGGAACTCCCTCCCTAACAGCACTGTGGGAGCACCTTCACCACACGGACTGCAGTGGTTCAAGAAGGAGGCTCAGCATCACCTTCTCGAGGGCAATTCGAGATTAACAATAAATGCTGGGCTTGCCAACGACGCCCACATCCCGTGAATGAATAAATAAAAAATTCCCTCTTCATGATATGTATGTTGGAGGAGGAGGAGCAACAGGGCATACCTTTATGGAATCACTAATATCATCAAGCCCTGAGAGAGTATACCGTAGAACCCCCCCAAGCCCACAGCGATACTGTCGTGGTTATTATGAAACTTGGTAGATATTTATCTCATCATTTGGTCCTCCTACAACAACTTGCATTTCTATAGCACCTTTAACGTAGTAAAACGTCCCAAGGTGCTTCACAGGAGTGTTATAAAACAAAATTTGACAGAGTCACATAAGGAGATATTAGGACAGGTGACCAAAAGCTTGATCAAAGAGGTCTTAAAGGAGGAGAGAGAGGTAGCGAGGTGGAGAGGTTTAGGCAGGGAATTCTAGAGCTTAGAGCCCAGGCAACAGAAGACACGGCCACCAATGGTGGAGCGATTAAAATCAGGGATGGTCGAGAGGCCAGAATTAGGGGAGCGCAGATATCTCGGGGGGAGGGGGTGGCGGTGAGGCTGGAAGAGATTACAGAGATAGGGAGGGGCGAGGCCATGGAGGGATTTGAAAACAAGGATGAGAATGTTTAAATTGAGGTGTTGCTTAATTGGGAGCCAATGTCGGTCAGCGAGCACAGGGGTGATGGGCGAACGGCACTTGGTGCGAGTTAGGACACGGGCAGCAGAGTTTTGGATGACCTCAGGTTTATGCAGGGTAGAATATGGGGTAGCTGGCCAGGAGTGTGTTGGAATAGTCAAGTCTAGAGATAACAAAGGCATGGATGAGGGTTTCAGCAGCGGATGAGCGGAGGCAAGGGCGGAGACGGGCAATGTTACGGAGGTGGAAATAGGCGGTCTTAGTGATGGCGCGGATATGTGGTCAGAAGCTCATTTCGGGGGTCAAGTATGACGCCAGGGTTGGGAACAGTGTGGTTCAGCCTCGGAGGGATGGAGTCGGTGGCCAGGGAACGGAGTTTGTGGTGGGGATTGAAGACAACGGCTAAAGACCAGCAGTCGGTGTCTCCACATTGGGGGTACCGATTTGCCTGCAGACCGCTGTTATGCGGGACAGTCGCATTATGTCTAACACTTTGGATTGGAGAAAGACAAATTGGACAATATGGTGAGAGACTGTTTTATGTTAGACTAAGTTGACCTCATGGAAACTTCCAGCATCTTGCATGGCATGGGTATTTACTAAAAGGCTAGTTTTTAAGATGTGTGCTCGTCTATTTTTCCATTTGCTAGAGGAATATCTGTCATCAACTTGCTGAAGATTTTAATAAGTGGGCCGCAAATTCCCAAATCGTCACGTGCAGTCGGTATCACAGTGCCAGTTGAGCATGGGACCTCGGCCAGTTCTCAAGATGTTGAGGTAAGCTTCTGTATTCTCCAGCCCTACGACTCCCCCGAGATCTCTGCGCTCCTCCGATTCTGGCCTCTTGCGCATCCTTGATTTTCATCGCCCCACCATCGGTGGCCGTGCCTTCGGCTGCCTGGGCCCCCAGCTCTGGAATCTAACTGTTCAACCTCTCCGCCTCTCTACCTCTCGCTCCTTCTTTAAGACGCTCCTTAAAATCCTACCTCTTTGATCAAGCTTTCTGCTCACCTGTCCTAATTTCTCCTTTATGTGGCTCGGCGTCCAAATTCTGTTCGATAATTGCTCCTGTGTTACGCCCTGGGACGTTTTACTGCGGTAAAGGCGCTACGTAAATGCAATTTGTTGTTTTGTTCAAGTGTGTAACTACACCGGGCTCGAGTTTCCGCTCCTTTACGCCAGTGATATCAGCGCAATCCGGCTGAATCGGCCGAACCAGCTCAACAGATCTTGGAAATTTTAAACGCAAGTGGGTTACGTTCAAAACCATTCGTGCCAGAGTTTCCGCGATCTACTTACGCTGGTTCAAGATCAGTTTAGTCAAATCAGGTCCCGTCCCCCCAGGTCGACATTGTGAGATTCCACCGATCGCGCTGGTTCGGGAAGGTTCTTCAAATTGCGCTCATGTTCTTAGACACACAGGCACTAGAAGCCTCGTTTTTAAAGTGTTTACACATCAAACAATATTTAGTTTACTAAGAAATTGACACCAATGAAGCTATTAAATGGTTCAGTATAGTATTTTTAAAAATCATTTTCAGTGATTTTAAATCCGGTTACTCTCAGGCGGTGGACTGGACACTCTCTTATTTAAAAATGCTTAATTTTTTGTGATCAACCCATTTTCAGCTGTATTAATAAAACCACACCAGGTCACCACTCTTAAATACATAAGAACAAATTAATTAGGAGCAGGAGTAGGCCATTCGGCCCCTCAAGCCTGCTCCGCCTTTCAATAAAATCATGGCTGATCTTCGACCTCAACTCCACTTTCCTGCACTATCCCCATATCCCTTGATTCCCCTTGAGTCCAAAAATCTATCGATCTCTATCTTGAATATACTCAACAACTGAGCCTCCACAGCCCTCTGGGGTAGAGAATTCCAAAGATTCACCACCCTCTGAGTGAAGAAATTTCTGCTCATCTCAGTCCTAAATGGCCAACCCTTTATTCTGAGATTGTGACCCCTGGTTCTGGACTCCATCAAGGAATACTTTTTAATGGAAAGAAAAAAAGAAACTATTACGTTCTGTTACGCTGCCTGATTGCGCTGGTTCACGGAAGGTTTTATGTCTGTGATTATGCAAATGATTTTTAGTGGACACTTACCTGTAACATAACCAGTGCAATTTTGAGCACATTTTGGGCGCAATTTCCCGACTGTGCCCAAAACAGAAACTCTGCTTTTTAATTACTTGCAGGGTAACCCTCATCCATGCTTCTGTTACCTCTAGACTTGACTATTCCAACGCACTCCTGGCTGGCCTCCCACATTCTACCCTACGTAAACTTGAGGTGATCCTAACTCGCATCAAGTCCTGTTCGCCCATCACCCCCTGTGCTCGCTGACCTACATTGGCTCCTGGTTAAACAGCGCCTCGATTTCAAAATTCTCATCCTTGTTTTCAAATCCCTCCATGGCCTCGCCCCTCCCTATCTCTGTAATCTCCTTCAGCCCCACAACCGCCCCCCCCCCCCCCCCCCAAAGATATCTGCGCTCCTCTAATTCTGCCCTCTTGAGCATCCCTGATTTATAATCGCTCCACCATTGGCGGCCGTGCCTTCTGTTGCCTCGGCCCTAAGCTCTGGAATTCCCTGCTTAAACCTCTCCGCCTCTCTACCTCTCTCCTCCTTTTAAGACGACGCTTAAAACCTACCTCTTTGACCAGGCTGTTGGTCACCTGCCCTAATTTCTCCTTTTGTGGCTCGGTGTCACATTTTTTGTCTTATAATACTCCTGTGAAGCACCTTAGGATGTTTTACTACATTAAAGGCGCTTTATAAATACAAGTTGATGTTGTAATGATTTGAATGTTTTATCTAATGAGTGCCGTGTTCAAATTGGCTGGAAGATGAGAGCAATCAAATATGCAGCAGCGTACACGCAGACAAGGGACGTGGCCCCTGTACGGGAATGACAGGCTAAGCTTGGGCTGCGGGAGCTGCCTTTAGTGGAATGTAATTAACGCTTTCGGGCTTGTCTGCCTTTGCAGCTACAGAAGCTATTGCTGGAGTACAGTGACGCAGTGACTGCCGTTCTGTATGAAATTTTCCTCATCACTCACCAGGTGAGTGCAATATATCAAAGCCGTTTGGCCCTTTATGCCATGACGGTCAGTGTTTCAAATTCTCACTTTATACTTGCACTTTCAGCACTGTGCGGATAATACCCTGTGATTATTGCAATATTTTTAATATGTGCTGGTTAATTCCCGCCGCCCCCCCCCTCCCCAAGGTGTTTCACTAAGGGAATCCAGTCCAGTTGTGGTCTTCCAGTGGAGTTGGGTTAGAGGGGGGAGGGTGGGTGGGGGAATAATTAGGTCAGGGCATGAAGATTTAATTCTGTTGTAGGTATTCGGGTTCACCAATTGTAGGTGTTGGACGAATGCCTATCAAATAATCGAGGTCGACTCCAGGAGAACAATCAAATAGTTCTTTAATGCAAGAATAATCGAATTCCAACAGCTGGCTGAGATCGGTACAGGAGGGCCATTAAGTAGGTCTTAACCAGACGGAGACGCCACGAGGACTTACTGGGCAGTCCCGTGGATTGCGTGATGACGTCATCGCATTTTCCCGCGCTTGGGCAGTCACGTGAATTGCGTGATGACGTCATCGCGTCTTCCCGTGCTTGGGTAGTCATGTGACTCGCGACGTGACGTCATCGCGCTTACCCAGCACTGCAGCCGGCCGTTGCGGCCGAAGTCGCAGGAGCGGGAGGCCGAGCTGGGCCGGCTCGCGTTTACCCACGTCACCGCGTTCGCCCGCTCTCCCAAAGGGGGAATGCCCCGCACAGGCAAACCGTACACACACATCGCTACGTTAAAGGGAATTATGTACGGTAAGTAAGGGACACTCGATGGTACCGCTACATTGGCCCATTTTGACGTCATAGGCACTGTTCTTATTTTAATATCCATTATAAATTCCTCAGTTCACATTTATACTGGAGCTTGCTTTGCCTCCCAAACCCGTGACCTCTTCCACCGAGAAGGGCAGCAGGCGCATGGGAACATCACCACCTCCAAGTCCCCCTCCAAATCACACACTATCCTGACTTGGAAATACATCGCCGATCCTTCATTGTCGCTGGGTCAAAATCCTGGAACTCCCTCCCTAACAGCACTGTGGGAGCAGCTTCACCACACGGACTGCAGCGGTTCAAGGCGGCGGCTCATCACCACCTTCTCGAGGGCAACTAGTGATGGGCAATAAATGCTGGCCTTGTCAGCGACGCCCACATCTGGGGAATGAATTTTTTTTAAACTTGCCTATGTAAAGATGTCGGGCTCTAATTTTACCCCCCTGGTGATCTGATCGAAGTTTTCAAGATATTAAGGGGAACAGATCGAGAGAAGTTATTTCCGCTGGTTGGGGATTCTAGGACCAGGGGACATAGTCTAAAAATTAGAGCCAGGTCTTTCAGGAGTGAAGTTAGGAAACACTTCGACACACAAAGGGTCTGGAACTCTCTTCTGCAAACGGTAATTGATGCTGGATCAATTGTTAATGTTAAATCTGAGATTGATAGATTTTTGTTAACCAAAGGTATTAAGGGATATGGGCTAAAGGCGGGTATAAGGAGTTAGGATACAGATCAGCCAGGATCTCATTGAATGGCAGAACAGGCTCGAGGGGCTCAATGGCCGACTCCTGTTCCTATGTTCCAATGCTCTGTGTATATGTGCATAATGTGTACGTATGCATATGTAGATATATGTGTTTATGTATGATGTGTGTCTGTGTGATATATATTATGGCCCAGAAATTCGGGTCGGGGGCTTCCCGCGGGTGCAAGCCCCCGATCTGCACTTACCTTGCGCGCCGGCCATTGAGCTCTGGACTCCCGTGGAATTCCGATCCGGGGCCTGGTCCAGCTGCCGGCGCACAGTGCTTGTGTATCCCAGGGGCGCAGTTAGTTCGATGCATCCCCTGGGATCACGTGGGCCATGGGCAGCCAATCGGAGCAGGAAATGCTCTATTCATAAGTCTGACAGGAAGAGCTGTCAAGACTTATAAATACTATGGCCCCAAAATAGCACAAAATCTTCAAATATTTTTTTTTTTTAAATCACATTTTTTAAATAAACTATAAATTACATGAAATAACTATTTTAAACAATAATTTAAATTTTTGAAAAAAATGATTTTATGTTCTAACGGGGCTAAAATTAAACTTACCTTGCTTTAAAGTATTTAAAAATAATAAACCTGTGGAAAAAATGTTTTAATTTTAATTAATTCACCACTTACCTTGTAAAAAGCAGACCTTACGCCTGCTTTTTATATTTCTAAATTCTGCAGGCTTACGTTCCCAGGAAAACCTGTTTAAAAAATAAAAACCCGAAGTTCGATGCGCACGCGCTGCCTCCCCCGCGCACGCGTTCGATCTCTGAACCTCTTCGTTCAGAGGAACAGAAGTGCCGGTTTCCTGCGCATGCGCAGTGCATGCAGGAAACCGGCACTTCCATCGGGCCATTAATATGTGTGTACACACTCTTACCCTCTTATCTGGTATCTATTTTTGTCGACATCTCCCATTAACAAAAAAGTGAAGTCCCAATTCCTTCTCCGTACATTTAAGCAAACAACTAACCATTTATTCCAACTCTGGCCTCCTTAAGTCAACAATATTCTAAGCCCCCAGTAGCATTAAAGGCTTATGTCATTACTGGACCCGGTCCAGAAATCTCTTTCATCCTCCTGATTGACTCCTGGGATCCGAGTGCGCACTGCGATCAATACCCAACCTGGCCCAGCAAACCCGCTTCGGTAGTTCGACTGAGAATATTGTCTCGGCTCCCTTGTCCTCTCCCAGTGCCCCAAGGCCTTACATAGGATTACACAGGATATACAGCACAGAAACAGGCCATTCGGCCCAACCAGTCCTGCTGGCGTTTATGCTCCACTCGAGCCTCCTCCTGTCTTTCCTCGTCTAACTCTCTCAGCATAACCCTCATATGCTTATCTAGCCTCCCCTTAAATGCATCGATACTATTCGCTTCAACCACTGCCTGTGGGAGCGAGTTCCACATTCTCACCACTCTCTGGGTAGAGGTTTCTCCTGAACTCCTGATTTGATTTTTTTGGTGACTATCTTATAGTGATGGCCTCTAGTTTTGCTCTTCCCCACAAGGCTTGACGGCTGACAGGTGCCTGCTTGCTGGGGGCTTTCTCTTTCGTGTGGGTTTTGTTTTATTGTATCCTTCCCACCGCAGGCAAATCGCACTGTCTGGTCAGTTTGACGTCACTTCTAAGTGAACCACTTACAGCAACAACATTGGAACAATTCCCGCAATGTGGACATAAGCGAGTGTGAGTGTAAAAAGAAAGACTTGCATTTCTATAGCGCCTTACATGACCTCAGGACATCCCAAAGTGCTTTACAGCCCATGAAGTACTTTTTGAAGTGGAGTCACTGTTGTAATGTGGGAAACACGGCAGCCAATTTTGCGCACAGTAAGCTCCCACAAACAGCAATGTGATAATGACCAGATCATCTGGGTTTTTTTTAAGTGATGTTGATTGAGGGATAAATATTGGCCAGAACCCAGGGATAATTCCCCTGCTCGTCTTCGAAATAGTGGCCGTGGAATCTTTTACGTCCACCTGAGAGCAGACGGGGCCTCGGTTTAACATCTCATTTGAAAGACGGCACCTCCGACAGTGCAGCACTCCCTCAGTACCGCACTGGAGTGTCAGCGTAGATTTATGTGCTCAAGTCTCTGGAGTGGGACTTGAACCCACAACTTTCTGACTCAGAGGCGAGGGTGTTACCAACTGAGCCACGTATATGTGTGTACATTTGCGCATATGTGTGTGTCTACATGTGTGTGTCTGTCTGTAATATTCCTTTCCAGCTCCTGCCTTTTGAATATTCTTCCACTCTGCTGATTTTTTTTTTGTTCTCTTGCCTTTCTCCACATTTAACTTCCAGTCTCCTCGATAGTCTGAAACAAAACTAATTCCAAAGCATTGCTCTTGGCTTCTTAGCTTAAGTTGTAAGGGCAAGAAGCTAGGATACGCAAGTCAGTTACTATGGTAACTCCGGCAATAAAATCTGTTGCTAAGAGAAACGTAATAAACACTGTTCTCCCATTTAGTCTTTATCTCTTTGGACAGTTTTTTTGGCTTGCCGCATTTAGAAAGAAATAGAATAAGATCTAAATGTAAGAAAAATGCCAGCTGTGGCTCAGTGGGTAGCACACTCGCCACTGAGTCAGAAGGTTGTGGGTTCAAGTCCCACTCCAGACACTTGAGCACATAAAGCTGGGCAGACATTGCAGTGCAGTGCTGAGGGAGTGCTGCAATGTCGGAGGTGCCGTCTTTCGGATGAGACGTTAAACCGAGGCCCCCGTCTGCGCTCTCAGGTGGACGTAAAAGATTCCACGGCCACTATTTCGAAGAAGAGTTGGGGAGTTCTCCCCGGTGTCCTGGTCAATATTTATCCCTCAATCAACATAACAAAAAAAAACCAGATTATCTGCTCATTATCACATTGCTGTTTGTGGGAGCTTGCTATGCGCAAATTGGCTGCCGCATGTCGCACATTACAACAGTGACTCCACTTCAAAAGTACTTCATTGGCTGTAAAGCACTTTTGAGATGTCCGGTGGTCGTGAAAGGCGCCATAGAAATGCTAATCAACAAAAAAATATACTGGTCCATTGTTGCTAAAATCGGCCTAAAGGCACATAGTAATCGCTCTATTGTGCACCTCTTCTTCATGATGAATGACCTTGTTTTGAACTTATTTATGATTCACTGTAATCCAAAGTTGAAGAACAAGAGTAACTTTATTAAGGTTTAAAAATGTTATACACAGCAGTTCAGCTTCAGGCTTCCATCTTCAGTGCTTTGGCTGGGTCAGTCTGGTTCAAAGCAGTTGTCTCATTGATGCGTTGTGAGATACTGGTTGTTGAAGGACTGCCTCAAGCAGTGCATTCATGCTACAGGTTTAGCATTGGTGGAAAGCCAATTTGTGAAGTATAAGTTAGGCGTGAAGGCCTGGCCTGGCGGCCAAGTGAAGTGGAGCGAGACTGCCTCCTTTGCTCCTCTTTGTTCAAGGGCCAGTAGCGGTCGCCAATGCTGGTTGGACGTTTTCCTGGCGGTTTCGGCACATGACCTGCTGCCTCCAACCGCCCTGCCCCCATGCTCCCGCCATTGGTCGCCCGACATGTCCATCATCACGGTGCCCCACCTTCCTACCGCCAATTGGGAAACGAACAGACTCTTTGGCCGGAATTTTGCCGGCGCTCGGGGGCGGGTTTGGAGGCGGGACATCCGGCAAAATTGCAAAGATTGACAGCGGGTCGGAAACCTGCTGTCATCCCGCCTCCAATCAATCTTCCCAGGTGTCGGGTCCCCGATTTGTGCATGGACCCGACACCTAGTGGCGGGAAGAGGATTATAGCCACTTAACTGCTTGTTAACAGGCAGTTAAGAGGCTTTTTTATATTTTGACAGGTCGACTGCGGGCTTCCCGACGTCAGGGACACAACGCCAGGGTAAGTGTGGCATGCTGTGGGTCTACTGTAATGTTTCTTCATTGATGACAGCTGCAGAAGTGGTGTGAAAGATCCAATGGTACACTGGTGAGTTTCAGAGGTAAGGAAATGTTATGAAAGTAATTTTTAATGTGTTTAGACTTTTCTGTAGGTAACAAAGTTTGAAGTGTTTATGTAGTCCCACCTCAATGGGAGAACCTCTCTCACCAGTGACAGATCGCTTCTGTAACCTCACCTGCAGCTGCCATCTGTTCTAGCCTAAGGAGGGAGTCATTGGAGAGCCTGGATGCAAGGGCTCACCTTTGTACAGTGTTTGCAGCACCTCAATGCTGTCAAACACTGAAAAATCGCTTGTCCAAAAAAATTGAGCGTGGCCCCTTTAAGAAAACGGGCAGATGACGCGTCATCAACTGACGTCATCTGACACCGGCTTTCTCCTATTTGGCCGGCAAGCCCGCCGGGCGGGCTTAACGAGGCCAATTGACGCAAAATAGCGTCTGTACGTTGGATGTCGCTGGAGGTGGGATCGGAACCCGGAAGGAAGCTGCCCTGCCCCTAGGCCACACCGAAAGGTAAAATCCAGCCCTTTGTTACCATATTGGATGATTCTTGACTCTCAGTCAAACAGCCATTTTACCCCACCCCACCACCACCATCTCCAATATTTTTTTATCACTAATAAGCAAAAGTGTTAAGAAAATGGGGGAAAAAACCCACAATTTTTGTTATTGGCCCAACAAGTTTTCTCCCGTGTTGCTCCGAGCAGTGTCCAGGAGATTAATCTTCAATTCCTGGAGACTCCAGGGTGACCCAGGAGGGTTGGCAACCAGAGTGTCAGGGGCAGACTCTGATTCTGGATTTAGGCTGCATTTACAGTCTTTCTAAAGCATTTAGCACCATGAGCACAGTTATTGTGTGAACACACCCTGAATAACATAGTCAAACCAACGTAAAGAACGTCTGGTACTGATCATAGTTTATCATTACAGGTGGCTCAAGGGTGGGATTGGCAAAGACGTAGAAAAGGGGCCTTGCTTTAGTCAGAAATTATTGCAGAGTATGGATTAGCCTAAGGATGGGGAAGAAGATTAATTACAAAGAAGTCTTGGTTATAAAAACTGCACATGGAAGAAACACCACACGGATTATACATTTGTTCACAACCTGCTTATCTTGGTAAAGTACAAAAATGATTGAATGGGACATTTATACTTTTCATTTGGATTAATGGGTTCAATTAAGTCTGAATAGGGTGGGACACTGCACATAAATCTGAATATTTTAACGGTGTTTAATTATAAACTTTAGATCGAGCTGAACGTCACTGATTCTATTTGCTCTCATCCAGCTGCTCTGTTTCGGGACTAATTCAGGATAACGATCTAGTTTTTTAAATCGGTCCTAAATAAATGTGTAAAGTTGAACCAATGATTGGATAATGCTCAGCGCACTCGTACTGTGTGTGCTACTTGTGTGCAGGCATTAATCTGGTTCTGGGTTCACACCGTGAAAAAGTAACGCAGGCGTAAATGTAGTAAAAACGCACGAGGGCCCAGAGATTCGACTGGCGTTGGCGCAGCGCCGGATGTTCAGTTCCGTTTACTGGGATGGCGTTTAACGGGCGGCCGATCCGGTACCGCCCGTTTAGCGCCACCGATCCGAGACGAATTTCCGGGCCCTCGTGTCCATACGTAAACTTCACAGCACAAGAGTTTGACCCTGATACCTTCAACGCCTCCAGTCATGCAAAGAGAATTAATTCCGATTCAGTCTGAATGAATTGATACAGGTAAAAGTGTATTCTGTAAAGTATCGATCAACAGAGTCTTATGTTCATTAATAACTAGACATTCTTATTATGAACACAGCTAGCTTCTAGCTAGTCATTTATTCAGTACACGTTCTCTAGGTACAGTATCTGTAGAGATGCAGCATGTGTGCTCCTGTGTGCAGGCTGCCATCTTGACTGTTGCCTTGTGGGTAGCCTAGTGCCTCATGGGTAATGTAGTCTTAATATCTATACAGCTGGGTAGTGTAGTCTTATATACATACAGCTCTGCACAGCTCTACGGCTCCACCTAGTGTCCACTATAGAATGACATGTTATTGATCATTACATCCCCCTTTCTTTGAGGTTTAACAAAATCAAGATCAATCAACTTTCAAGAAAACAATAAAGATAATATCAGTAACACTTTTGTTAGTGCTCTATAAACATAAACATTTTCAAAACAGTCAACACATTTTCAAAGCTTTACATTGTACTCAAAGATTAAGTCTATCAGGCTTTTTTACTTCACGTGTGGATCTTCTCAACACGGGTAAGTCTGATGTGTCTTCATGAGATTGTTCTGGCGGTGAATGACAAGATGCAGTTGCGGCATTGTCATCAATCTGGTCTTGAATAGTCTCTTGTGTTTTTAGGAGGGAACGGCGGTTCCTCCTGAGAATCTGTCCTTCCTCAGTTCTAACAGTGTATGACCTTGGTCCTACTTCCTCAAGAACTGTAGCTTTCCTGTTCCATGCATCTGGATCCTCAATCCTGACAACATCATCCCTTGTCAATGGTTTTAGAGTTTTGGATGACTTGTCATAGTATGATTTCTGTTTCAGCTTTAACAGTTGAAGTCTCTGTCTCAGTTCCTCACTTTGCTGTTCTTTTACACAGCAGGGTAGCGTGGTGCGCAACTTGCGACCCATTAGTAGTTCAGGTGAAGAACCACAGTCTAAAGGTGAGGCTCGGTAGCTCAGCAGGGCGAGATAAGGATCAGCCTTGCTTTCTGTCGCTTTCTTCAGTAGCTGCTTGAGAACTTGAACACCTTTCTCTGCCTTACCATTTCACTGAGCATACAAAGGACTGGATGTGATGTGCTCAAAGTCATAATGTGCTGCAAACTGTTGCCACTCCTTACAGTTGAAGCACGGACCATTGTCGCTAACGGCAATCCTGGGAATTCCATGTCTGGCGAAGATGGATTTCACATGTATTATGACACTGCTTGCTGTGGTGCTTGAGAGCAGCGCCATCTCAGGATAGTTAGAATAGTAGTCAATCACTATTAGATAGTCTTTACCATTTAAATGAAAAAGGTCCATACCAACCTTTTGCCATGCTGCTGTTGGTATGTCAGCTACTATCATTGGTTCCTTTGCTTGTTTGTTTTGGTGTTTCTGACATGTCTCACATTTGCCTATCATGTTCTCAATGTCCTTATTTATGCCAGGCCAATAAACAGTGTCTCTTGCCCTCCTTTTGCATTTTTCAATTCCGAGGTGTCCCTCATGAATCCTTTTGAGCATGTCTTGACGTAGAGCCTGTGGAATGACTATTCTGTTCTGTTTTAGTAATAGTCCACTTGCGACACTCAATTCTGACCTTATGTGAAAATATTTTGGACAGGAACCTTTTGGCCAACCATGATGAATGTTCTCTATTACTGTTTGTAATACTGTATCTTTTACTGTTTCTTCTGCCATTTGCTTTGATTTTGTGTCTGACACGGGCAGCGCAGCAGTGACCATACTCACATGAACATCCACGTCTTCTTCAGTAGAGCTCACATGACTCATTGTGGGTGCTCGGGATAGTGCATCTGCTAACACTATGTGTTTGCCTGGTGTGTAGATCAGTTCAAAGTCATATCTTTGCAGCTTCATCATGAGTTGTTGAATCCTTGGAGACATCTCATTCAGGTTTTTTTTTATGATGGCAACCAGTGGGCTGTGGTCTGTCTCAACTGTGAAGGTGGGAAGTCCATATATGTAGCCATGAAACTTTCCTAGTCCAACTACCAAGCCTAGACATTCCTTTTCAATCTGGGCGTATCGACACTCCGTATCAGTCATAGACCTGGAGGCATAGGCAACAGGCTTCCAATCTTCACCCTCTGCTTGTAGCAAGACCGCACCTAGGCCATCTTTTGATGCATCCGTTGACACTTTGATTCTTTTTGTTGGGTCAAAGAAGGTGAGTACAGGTGTGGTTGTCAGCACTGTTTTGAGGTTTATCCACTCTTGTTCATGTCTTTCTGTCCATGCAAACTCATTTGTTTTATGTAGCAGGTCTAGTAGACAGGCTGTCTTGGCTGACAAGTTAGGAATGAACTTTCCAATGAAGTTTATCATCCCCATGATGCGTAGCACTCCTTTTTTGTCAGTGGGTCGGGGCATTTTGAGTATGGCGTTTACTTTTTTCATATCTGGCTCTATTCCTTTACCAGATAGATTGTCTCCTAGGAAAGTGACTTCCTGGATGCCAAACTGACACTTGGCTTTGTTGAGCTTCAGTCCATTCCGGCGTATGCTCTGTAGCACTTTAGTCAGTCTCTCATTGTGTTCTTTCAGTGTGGAGCCCCAGATGATGATGTCATCAACATAGACCCGAACTCCTTCCAGACCTTCAATTATGTGTTCCATCACTCTATGAAAGATTTCAGATGCAGATATTATCCCGAAAGGCATTCTGAGGAAACAATACCTGCCAAATGGTGTGTTGAAGGTACAGTATTTGGTGCTCTCTTCATCCAGTTTTAGTTGCCAAAATCCTTGTGAGGCATCGAGCTTTTTAAAGTATCTGGCACCTGACATTTCACTGGTGATTTCTTCTCGCTTGGGAATCTGGTAGTGTTCACGTTTTATGTTTGCATTTAAGTCCTTTGGATCCATGCATATTCTTAGATCATTGTTCCTTTTTCTTTACACATACCATGGAGTTAACCCAGTCTGTTGGCTCTTCGACTTTCCTGATGATTCCTAGTGTGGTCATTCT
This sequence comes from Somniosus microcephalus, assembly GCF_052327205.1. NCBI lineage: Eukaryota > Metazoa > Chordata > Chondrichthyes > Squaliformes > Somniosidae > Somniosus > Somniosus microcephalus. The sequence continues at coordinate 92,595,205 of NC_141002.1, read as the reverse complement.
GTCCAGTTCATTCTTGAGCCGGTCACGCAGGGGTGCTGGAACTCTTCGTGGAGCATGTACCACTGGCTGAGCATCCTCCTTTAGCTGGATCTTGTAAGTGAATGGTAGAACTCCAAATCCTTTGAACACATCCTGGAAATTATTCACTACAGAATCCACCGAGTCATCTGGTCTGCTTATGGCACAGTTTATACGGTAGACTCTTTTGACCAGTTCTAAGTCCTCACAAGCTTTGTCACCCAGCAGTGAATCAAGTCTTTCAGCCACAACAGAAAACATGAGATGATGCACTTTGTCTTTGACTGTCACTTTAAGTCTGCATACACCTAAGCTATCTATTTTCTGTCCATTATAGTCCTTCAGTAGTACTGACTTTTTCTGTATTTTGGGCTTTTCTTTCATATTGTTAATGTCACTCATACTGATTAAGTTTGCTTTTGCCCCAGTGTCTAGTTTCAAGGTAACTAATGCTCCATTTACCTGCAGTGGGATCATCCACTTGTCCTCTTTTACTGCATTAACTTTATGTTCAGCATTGTCCATTTCTGAGGGCTGCACATTTTCTGTATCCTTTTTGATATTGTCACATGACACCATTCCTACAAAAAATGTCTCCCTTAAATCCGTGTCCTCAATTACATTAACTCGTTGCCCTTTCTTAGTTTGTACTTTTGAAAAGCATTGTTTGGCAAAGTGATTCTTTCCATTACACTTTGTGCACATTTTCCCAAACGCTGGGCATTGTCTTAACTGGTGTTTGTAACCACAGCGTTTACAATTAAAAATTTCATCCTCCGATTGCTTTTCATTTCTGTTCTGCCCACGTTTCTTCCCCTTATAGGACACAGCACCGACAGCAGCATTATCACTCATTACAATCGCATCATTATTGATTTCACTGAAAGTCTTCGCGTGCTTTCGAGCTAGCTCGCTGGCTTGGCATATTTTCACCGCATTTTCCAAATTTAGTTCGGTTCCTCTCAACAGACGTTCCCTGACTTTTTTATCATGAATACCAAACACAATCTGGTCACGAATCATGATTTCAGCTCCGAGAAATTACATGTCTGTGCTTTCAGTTTCAGATCAGTTATAAAGCTATCAAAAGTCTCATTTTGCTGCTGTGTCCTTGAACAGAACATGTATCTTTCATAGGTCTCATTCTTTTTGGGAGAGCAAGGTGCATCAATTTTTTTTAGCACATCTTCTAATTTGTCTATGTTCTCCTCTGGATTAAATACAAATGTATTAAATACCTCTATTGCCTGTGGGCCTGCAACCGTAAGCAGCAACGCTATCTTCCTTGCGTCTGGCTTCGTACCGAATCCGATGGCTGCAATGTAGAGTTCGAATTGTTGTTTAAGAGTCTGCCAACTGTAGTCGATGTTTCCTGTGAGTTTCAAACGCTCTGGTGGCTTCAAATTCTCCATGTCGCTTTTCACAATTTTCAGCAGATCTTCGAGTGGTACCATCTTATGTTCATTAATAACTAGACATTCTTATTATGAACACAGCTAGCTTCTAGCTAGTCATTTATTCAGTACACGTTCTCTAGGTACAGTATCTGTAGAGATGCAGCATGTGTGCTCCTGTGTACAGGCTACCATCTTGACTGTTGCCTTGTGGGTAATGTCTTAATATCTATACAGCTGGGTAGTGTAGTCTTATATACATACAGCTATATACAGCTCTACGGCGCCACCTAGTGTCCACTATAGAATGACATGTTATTGATCATTACACAGAGGATTAAAGTATTTGCATCAAGGCAGCATTTGACCGAGTGTGGCATCAAGGAGCCCTCGCAAAACTGAAGTCAATGGGAATCGGGGGGGGGGGGGGGGGGAAACGCTCCACTGGTTGGAGTCATATGTAGCACAAAGGAAGATGGTTGTGGTGGTTGGAGGTCAATCATCACAGCCCCAGGACATCATTGCAGGAGTTCCTCAGGGCAGTGTCCTAGGCCCAACCATCTTCAGCTGATTCACCAATGACCTTCCCTCCATCATAAGGTCAGAAGTGGGGATGTTCGCTGATGACTGCACAGTGTTCAGCGCCATTCGCAACTCCTCAGATAATGAAGCAGTCCATGCCCGCATGCAGCAAGACCTGGACAACATTCGGGCTTGGGCTGATAAGTGGCAGGTAACATTCGTGCCACACAAGTGCCAGGAAATGACTATCTCCAACAAGCGAGCGTCTGACCACCGCCCCTTGACATTCAGTGGCATTACCATCACTGAATCCCCCACCATCAACATCCAGGGGGTCACCATTGACCAGAAACTTAACTGGACCAGCCACATAAATACTGTGGCAACAAGAGCAGGTCAGAGGCTAGGTATTCTGCGGTGAGTGTCTCACCACCTGACTCCCCAAAGCCTTTCCACCATCTACAAGGCACAAGTCAGGAGTGTGATGGAATACTCTCCACTTGCCTGGATGAGTGCAGCTCCAACAACACTCAAGAAGCTCAACACCATCCAGGACAAAACAGCCCACTTGATTGGCACCCCATCCACCATCTTAAACATTCACTCCCTCCACCACCGGTGTACCGTGGCTGCAATGTGTACCATCTACAAGATGCACTGCAGCAACTCGCCAAGGCTTCTTCGGCAGCACCTCCCAAACCAGCGACCTCTACCACCTAGAAGGACAAAGGACAGCAGGCGCATGGGAACACCACCACCTCCAAGTTCCCCTCCAAATTACACACCATCCTGACTTGGAAATATATCATCGTTCCTTCATCGTCGCTGGGTCAAAATCCTGGAACTCCCTCCCTAACAGCACTGTGGGAGTACCCTCACCACACGGACTGCAGTGGTTCAAGAAGGCGGCTCACCAGCACCTTCTCGAGGGCAATTAGGGATGGGCAATAAATGCTGGCCATGCCAGCGACGCCCACATCTCATGAATGAATATTAAAAAAATTAAAATGATCCAGACTATGTGTGGTGCGATTGTAAAGTTAATCGTATGTGTAGTGGAGGCTTAATTGTATCGTCATCAAATGAGAATGTTGTGTCGCTAGGAAACAGAATGCACTTATTTTCATAATCGACAGGGAAATGCTGGCAAATTTTAGCCTATTAATGCTTGATAATCTTCATAGTGTAAAGATATTTTGTGGATCAGATTTTGGGGTTAAGCAGATTTTTGTATAAAAAGGAAATACTGCAGATGCTGGAAATCTGAAATAAAAACAAAATGCTGGAGATACTGTGTTCTGTTTTTATTTTTGTTTTTATAAATTGACTTCTGTACTCGAAAGGCCAGGGGACCCTCAATTCCAGTAATTGTTATCCATCATTAAGACATCTGAGGAATGAGTTGCTTGATTGCTAACTGAAGGGTCGGTAACCAGAGGGAGACAGATTTAAGGCGATTGGCGGAAGAACCAGAGGCGACAGGAGGAAAAACTTTTTTACGCAACGAGTGGTTAGGATTTGGAATGCACTGCCTGATAGGGCGGTGGATACAGATTCAATAGTCGCCTTCAAAAGGGAATTGGATAAATACTTGAAGGAGAAAAAATTACAGGGATATGGGGAAAGAGCGGGGGAGTGCGACTAACTGGACTGCTTTTTGCTGGCGCAGACTCGATGGGCCGAATGGCCTCCTTCTGTGCTGTACTATTCTGAGATTCTATAGACACACTACTTGGTCGCTATTAAGCCACGCTGATGGGAAGATTCCAGGTTGATCTCCTGGTCTGAGTGAGCTATCACAGCCACGGCAACGTGGCACCACAGTCGGCCTTGGGCTGGCAAAGGGAAAGTAGGTAAAGTTCCCTCCTGTATGCTATCAAGTAAACTCGTGCTGGTGTGGCTCGGGTGTGAAAAATAATCACTTGGATCGGATACTAGAGGGCCACCAGTGGAACCACATCTGAACAGGAGGCAACACTCTTGGCTTAGTATCAGCTGTGGCTCAGTGGGCAGCACTCTCGCCTCTGAGTCAGAAGGTTGTGGGTTCAAGTCCCGCTCCAGGACCACTAGGCTGACACTCCAGAGGAGTGCTGCACGGTCAGAGGTGCCGTCTTTCGGATGAGACGTTAAACCGAGGCCCCGTCTTCTCTCTCAGGTGGACGTAAAAGATCCCGCGGCACTATTTCAAAAAAGAGCAGGGAAATTATCACCGGTGTCCTGGCTAATATTTATCACTAAAACAGATTATCTGGTCATTTATTAAATTGCTGTTTGTGGGAGCTTGCTGTGCACAAATTAGTTGTGAGTTTCCTACATTAAAACCGACTACATTTCGAAGAGTACTTCATTGGCTGTAAAGCGCTTTGGGACGTCCGGTGGTCGTGAACGGCGCTACATAAATGCAAGTCTTTTTTTTCCCAGGAGAAGGGAGAAAGAAAATGGGCAAGAACATAATTTTTGTTTCTCATTCTCAAAAAGGGTGTTTTGTTCCCACCCCCTAAATCTTGATGTATCACTTAAATTCCATTCTCTTAACTTTGTAACAATCTTTACAGGGAAACTGGGGATCGGGCTCGGGGAACTTTATGACGGTTGGATGGTTGATGGCTGCTCTGCAGAAACTTCCTTCTATGGTGAGCATTGTGCTGGTGTTTACCATAACGAGCGACCTTGATTTGACCGGGTTAGCACCCAACATTACATTGGCAATGGGTCTCCCAAGCAGGTAGATAGCGAATAAAATACTTGAGCTTAGATACAAAATTAAGAGAGCTGAGAGGAGCTGCAATATGCCCGACTGCTGCAGATGTTTGTGGCCTTTTATAGAAATTGTGTCTGTGTGATGTGCAAAAATAATAAGCTTAGTTGGACAGGAAACTAAGTCTGGGGATCTATCCCCATAGGCTGTAATTTTGTCCTGGTAATTTTTTTAGAGAAATTGTAATTAATCATAGTAAAAGCGTAAAGGCACTGAGATCCTGAACAGAGATATTTTGTGATAATCAAAGTGCCTTTATTTGACTAAGTTTTTCTCTCTCCTTTTACTTGTGTGTTGTACACCCTCACCCTCTCCCCCGCACCCTCTCCCCTGCACCCTCTCCCTCTCCCCCACTCCTTTCCCTATCCTCTCCCTCTCCCCCACCTTCTCCCCCCTCCTCTCTCCCCTCTCTCCCCCTCTCCCCCCTCTCTCCCACCTTTTCCCTCTCCCACACCCTCTCCCTCTCCCACATCCACTCTCCCACTCCCACTCCATGGCTTCAGCGGAGGTTTGGCGTAACCCCCGGTTACACACTTAACGGTGGGAGACACGGAGAAGCCCCGAGGGAATGCAGCCTCACCCCCACCCACCCCGACTCACCCCAACCCCCAGACTCTGAGACTCTAGCAATGTGGTGACCAAAGGCAGCTACACCCAAACCCCGTTAACCAAATGGTAATGTTCTTAGAACATTTCAAATGCCGTGCAGATAGTGACGCGTAGAAAGGAATTTTTCAGTGTTCAAACATTTTCAAATATTCCAATGGCTCTGGCCGACCTCCCACCTTGCACCCTCTGTAAACCTGAGCTCATCCAAAACTCTGCTGCCCGTGTCCTAACTCGCACCAAGTACCGTTCACCCATCACCCCTGTGCTCGCTGACCTACATTGGCTCCCGGCCCGACAATGTCTAGATGTTAAAATTCTCATCCTGGTTTCCAAATCCCTCCATGGACTTGCCCCTCCCTATCTCTGTAATCGCCTCCAGCCCTACAACCTTCCGAGATCTCTGCGCTCCTCCTATTCTGGCCTCTTGAGCATCCCCGATTTCCTTTGCTCCACCATTGGTGGCTGTGCCTTCAACTGCCAAGGCCCTAAGCTCTGGAATTCCCTCCCTAAACCGCCTCTATTTCTGCCTTTGCTTTTGCAACATGTTCAATTCACTAATGCAAAGGCAAAATACTGCAGATGCTGGAAATCTGTAATAAAAACAGAAAATGCTGGAAATACTCAGCAGGTCAGGCAGCATCTGTGGAGAGAGAAACAGAGTTAACGTTTCAGGTCGATGACCCTTCGTCAGAACTGGAAAGCGCTGGAGATGGAACGGGTTTTTAAGCAAGTGTAGGGGCAGGGAAAGGGGGGAGGGGAGGAAAGAACAAAAGGGAAGGTCTGTGAGAGGATGGAAGGCAGGAGAGATTAAATGACAAAACCTGTTACATTAACTTTTTCCGGTTCTGACGAAGGGTCATTGACCTGAAATGTTAACTCTGTTTCTCTCTCCACAGATGCTGCCTGATCTGCTGAATATTTCCAGCATTTTCTCTTTATGTTCAGTTCACTTATTGGCCGCGATCAAGACGTGGGCAAAAGTTAACTCTGACAATTTCCAAAATGATTGTAGCTCGGGTTCAAGAAAATGATTCCTACCATAAAGCGCCAACATTTGCATTGTTGAAGAGGCCAATTAGAAACATTGAGAAATATGAGCAGGAGTCGGCCATTCAGCCCTTCGAGCCTGCTCCGGCATTCAGTATGATCATGGCTGATCCTCTATCTCAATACCATATTCCCGCTCTCTCCTCATACCCCTTGATGCCTTTTGTGTCTAGACATCTATCTATCTACTTCTTAAATATATTTAGTGACTTGGCCTCCACGGCCTTCTGTGGTAGAGAATTCCACAGGTTCACCACCCTCTGAGTGAAGAAATTTCTCCTCATGTCAGTCCTAAATGTCCTACCCCATATCCTGAGACTGTGACCCCTCGTTCTCAACCCCCCAGCCAGGGGAAACATCCTCCCTGCATCCAGTCTGTCTAGCCCTGTCAGAATTTTATACGTTTCAATGAGATCCCCTCTCATTCTTCTAAACTCTAGTGAATACAGGCCTAGTCGACCCAATCTCTCCTCATACGACAGTCCTGCCATCCCAGGAATCAGTCTGGTGGACCTTTGCTGCACTCCCTCTATGGCAAGTATATCCTTTCTTAGGTAAGGAGACCAAAACTGCACACAGTACTCCAGGTGTGGTCTCACCAAAGCCCTGTATAACTCTAGTAAGACATCCTTGCTCCTGTACTCAAACCCTCTTGCAATGAAGGCCAACATACCATTTGCCTTCCTAACTGCTTGCTGCACCTGCATGTTTGCTTTCAGTGACTGGTGTACAAGGACACCCAGGTCCCTTTTGTACATCAGCATTTCCCAATGTATCATCACTTAAATAATACTCTGCCTTTCTGTTTTTCCTACCGAAATGGATTTAATCAGTATTCTGCGACTTGGCTTGTTGCGACTGTGTGATTGATGAATCTGGGCAAGTTGGTGTAGGAATTTCTAAACCGTACACTGCCCGGTTTCCGTGATCCGTGATTGAGCCTAAAAGCACTGAATGAAAACAATGAGTAAATAGTACAATCTTAGTTCAGATATTAAACTGGAACAACATGACCTTTTTACGAAATAAAAGGAATTAAATATATTTTTATAAGCCCAGACTGGGGGGGAGTGGGGAATGGGTATCGGGAGCTGCTACATAAATGTTACTGATTGATTGATTGTGCAGAAGAGGAGCCGGAGCCGGTCAATTATATTAGAATTTTAAGAGGCGCCCTGCTGCTTTATACAACTTAATTATCTTGCCTGGGTCCTCCTGGGGGAGGTGGGGGCGGGGGGAACGAGGAGATCACTTTCCCCACCAGAAAACAGAAAGCAAGTCACTCTGGGTCAGTCTCGCACCTCCGCATTCTCCTCGAAGTTCTGGCACAGCCTTGAAAACAACTCATCTCCCTCACCATCATCCTGCCTCCGTAATTGGGGAGGGAGAGGAGGAGAAAGAGAGATCTTAAAAAAAAAAAAAAAAGAAAGAAAAACCCAAAAGAGGCATCAAAATATTAAGAATAATAAAAGAACCTGCTGTCAGCAGTCAGTTTGCTGGAAGGGTCATAATTGCATTGAGCTTTAATAATTAAAACCAGGTCATGAACAATCCAAAAACGCACGCTGTATAATAGCATCAGGCCTTGATGAACAAGAAGTCCGTAGGAGCTATTTTAGGCTGCAGCTCTTGGAAAATCACAATGTATATATTTCTGTTATAACACATATACACACACCTACCTGTACTGCAACGAGCCCGCTAAGCCGTGCGGTCGCACAGCGGTCTGGAGGTCCCGTGCAGGCCACTCGCCGGCTTTTCACTGGAAATAACCGCACGTGCGCCAAAATCTGAACGGGCCGCTTAAAGGACCCCCGCGTGCACCATAAAATAAAATTACAGGGAACATTGCTGTAATGTGCATATTTCTGTGATACTGTATATATTTCCGCGATGCCGTATATATTTCTGTTACAATAGACATATTTCTGTTATAGTGTATATTGGTTGTGCTATAATGTATATATTTCTGTTCCAGTTGACTTTTATTGACCATATGATGAAACACATAATTAAGACTGTGCTACCTCCGGTTCATATCATGAGCCCCACGCAGGCATTGCTTCTTTTCCAACAATTCTACATCCTGAACACCTGCATCCAGTATGGCAGTAGCTTGGCAGAGCACATCAAGAATAAATACAGCGAGGAGTTCAGGTAAGGACAGGGCGCGATTTGTCCCCCTCTTCAGCGCATTGTGTCAGCCGTGGCTCAGTGGGTAGCACACTCGCCTCTGAGTCAGAAGGTTGTGGGTTCAAGTCCCACCCCAGACACTTGAGCACAAAATCTAGGCTGACACTCCCAGTGCAGTGCTGAGGGAGTGCCGCACTGTCGGAGGTGTCGTCTTTCAGATGAGACGTTAAACCACCGAGGCCCCGTCTGCTCTCTCAGGTGGACGTAAAAGATCCCACGGCACTATTTCAAAGAAGAGCAGAGGAGTTATCCCCGGTGTACTGGCCAATTTTTATCCCTCAACCAACATAACAAAAACAGATTATCTGGTCATTGTCACATTGCTGTTTGTGGGAGCTTGCTGTGCGCAAATTGGCTGCTGCGCTTCCCAATTTACAACAGTGACTTCACTTCTAAAAGCATTTCATTGGCTGTAAAGTGCTTTGAGACATCCAGTGGTCGTGAAAGGCGCTATATAAATGCAAGTCTTTCTTTTTCATTCTTGTCTGTGGAGCCCGAAGTCCTCATTCAACGCAATATGGGAAAACCGCTGTCCATGATTAACAAGCTGCTCACCAAAATCTCTCTCTTGGAAATGGCATGCTTCAAACCTACACCTTCCTATTATTTAGTTAGTGGGCCTTTAATCACAGAGAAACAGACTTTCTCCCATTTTATACATTTAAATATAGGAATTTCATCTCCATTCTGTTACATCAACAGTCTATCAACTACTAGAATCATAGAATCTCACAGCACAGAAGCAAACCATTCAGCCCATCATGCCGGCTCTTTGAACGAGCTCTCCAATTAGTCCCACTCACCCGCTCTTTCCCCACAGCCCTGCACATTTTTACTTTTCAAGTCTTTATCCAATTCCCTTTTGAAAGTTACGACTGAATCTGCTTCCACCGCCCTTTCAGGCAGCGCGTTCCAGATCACAACAACTCGCTGCGTTTAAAAAAAATTCTACTCCCCTCCCCTCTGGTTCTTTGTCCAATTACCGTCAATCTGTGTCCTCTGCTTCCCGACCCACCCACCAGTGGAGACAGCTCCTCAAATCTACTCTATCAAAACCCTTCATGATTTTGAACACATATTAAATCTCCCCTTAACCTTCTCTGCTCTGAGGAGAATTTTAAAATGATTTCTGTAAGTGGGTTCAGTGATGGAAACAATAACAATAACTTGCATTTATATAGCGCCTTTAACGTAGTAAAAATGTCCCAAGGCGCTTCACAGGAGCGAGCCACATATGAGGGGATATTAGGACAGGGATTTGGTCAGAGGTAGGTTTTAAGAAGCATCTTAAAGGAGGAGAGAGAGAGGTAGAGAGGCGGAGCGGTTTAGGGAGGGAATTCCAGAGCTAAGAACATAAGACGTAGGAGCAGGAGTAGGACATTCGGCCCCTCGAGCCTGCTCCGCCATTCAATAAGAACATGGCTGATCTTATCTTGGCCTCAATTCCACTTCCCTGCCCGCTCCTCATAACCCTTGACTCCCTTACCTTTCAAAAATCTATCTATCTCCACCTTAAATATATTCAATGACCCAGCCTCCACAGCTCTCTGGGGAAGAGAATTCCAAAGATTCACGACCCTCGGAGAGAAGAAATTCCTCCTCATTTCCGATTTCTAGATTCCCCCACGAGGGGAAACATCCTCTCTGCATCTAATCTACCCTGTCAAGTCCCTTCAGAATCTTATATGTTTCAATAAGATCCCCTCTCATTCTTCTAAACTCCAATGAGTATAGGCCCAACCTTTCTTCATAAGACAACCCCCTCATCTCAGGAATCAACCTCGTGAACCTTCTCTGAACTGCCTCCAATGCAAGTATATCCTTCCTTTAAATAAGGAGACCAAAACTGTACGCAGTGCTCCAGGTGTGGTCTCACCAACGCCCTGTACAGTTGTAACAAGACTTCCCTGCTTTTATACTCCATCCCCTTTGCAATAAAGGCCAACATTCCATTTGCCTTCCTAATTACTTGCTGTACTTGCATTAGGGCCATGGCCACCAATGGTGGAGCGATTTAAATCGGGGATGCGCAAGAGGTCAGAATTGGAGGAGCGCAGAGATCTCGGAGGGTTGTTAAGGTGCTAAAACATACTAGTCAGTGCACAGATTCTCACGTTTGATCCCCCAACACCACCCATGAGGGAAGTCGGTCATTATCCCTCACAGAGGGGGGGAACATAGTGTTGAAAGGACACCCTGGGACAGACCCACACATCTCCCAGTAGCTAGTTGCCTGTCTGCCTTTGCAATTGTGTGGTGAGGGGAGATTTTAAAAAGATAAATTGGACAAAAATCGTTTCCTTTGCAAGCTTTACTACTTTGGCTTCAGTCTCATTATAATGGCCCTGATTTTCTGTTAAGAATAATGGTGAGACTCTCAGTGCTCACCGTTATTATCGAGTAAATTGGACTGCAACTTCCAGCGTCCGCACGTGTACAGTTAAACGCGGAAATCCAGAAGTTGCTGTTCAGTTTGCCCTGCTCCTCCACAACCTTCGCTATACCGGTACCTCACCGAGAGATTTGGCATTAAAACACATGAAGGGCATGAAGTAGTGGTGCTTACCCACCGGATACCCACTAAACACACCAGAAAAAGTTAGGACTGGTGCATTCAGGTTAAAGTGAATTTTGAATGCCAATGATAAGTCTTAATTACTGCAAAACAACCTCTCTGTCACTGAAAACTTAATTTTACAAGTGTGGAGTCTCATTCCTTCAGATTTTAATTATTGTTGGAGATTATATAAAAATTGTAATTTTTTAAAACATTTTCTTTGTTTCTTTTATCTCTCCCTTAATCCCATCTTTCTTTCCCTATCTGTATTTTGCTTTCTGTACATGATTTTACATTGAGTTAAATATTCTAATTTATACTTCCTGGTTTAGACTTTGCAGGGGAAAAATTTGGTTTGTTTGCACATCCCATTAGCGCCTTAAGAGGGCGCTAATGGGACGCAAAGCAACTGGTGATGTTTGCGCCGCTCACGAAATTGAATAGACATTTTGCGGCAGCGCTAAACACTACCGCCACAATCTCCTGCGCCCGCAGATCGTGACGTCAGTCGAGCGTGCAACGCCCCGGTAGCGCCCTGGACCGGATATTGAGTGGCGCCCCCTGTCTTGCCGCCTGCCGCTAGCAACGACCGGTTGAGGGGAGTGTTTTGCAGTCGGGAAGGGACTGGGGGAGCGCTATTTAACGGCGACCGCTTCCTGCCTTTTTTTGTCGGTGAAATTTTTGCACCATGCATTCTGAGAGAGAGAGAGAGACTGCAGGAGATATTCAAAGCTGTGTTGAGGAGTTTTGGGTATTGATCAGCACTTTGCAGGTTCTTTCTGATTTGATCATCTTTGCATTGATTTAGAAGAGACGATGGGGGCTGCACTCTGAGCTCTTTCCCTGGGCCTCTCCATTGTTCTTTCCAGCAGATTTGATGTACAGGTCTCTCCAGGCCGCGATTCAAGGCTGCAATGAGCAGGATGTGGATGGAGAGCAAGATCGACCCTCCCCTTTAAGAACTGGCCGGCGCCAGTGTGTCTGTGTTCCATTGCTGACTGACATCACATGAGCTTCGCCAGCGCGCTCAGGTAGCGCCTCGCCCCTCGGCCTTTGCGCCTTAAGAGAGGTGTGAAGCGCCTGATTTAGCACTCCAATCACCTCCAAGGGCGATAAAAGCCAAGTTTGCAGTCGGAGGCGATAATTAGCGCCAGGCGCTAAACTTTGCACCCAGCCGATAATTGCGCCCCAAACGGGGCAATACCGAATTTCTCCCCCTGCGTGTCTCGGTGAGGATTCTTCAACCTGATTGGTTGAAGAGCCATGCTGTTGCTTGTCCTGCTCACACATGCCACAGATTCCCCCGTAGAGGGTGCCGCGCTGGATCAGACGCCCGATGACAGCCAGTCTTCGTTCAAAAGCCCGCGAAAAGTCTGTGGGCAGCGGTCAGCGAGGTGAACGGCAAGCGCCGTTCCTTTGCCAGTGACCGCAAAATCCAGGCCAATCGTTTCATCTGAAAGTTAAACAAACGTTATTTTCTGGTAACTTGCCGCTGTAATACAAACCTTTGACCAAGCTTTTGGTCATCTCTCCTAATATCACCTCGTGGCTCTGTCAGATTTTGTTTGATAATCGCTCCCGTGAAGCGCCTTGGGACATTTTACTACGTTAAAGGTGCTATATAAATACAAGTTGTTGTTATATTTCTCACCAGTCATAAACAAACACTGTTGTACAACATTTAGTGGCACCGGTTAATAAATTACCCTTGACACAAGATGTGGGTCAGCTCTGAACATCATTAAGTCCTGTATCTAGTACGTCAGCCACATTTCCAAAGTATTACACTTTATTACAGGGTGCATTACAATGCACTGTTGGCATTGGTGCAAAGTGATTTCTGCTTCACACTCGTGCTAAACTTGTAGTGGACAGAAGAACATAAGAAATAGGAGCAGGAGTCGGCCATTCGGCCCTTCGAGACTGCTCCGCCATTCAATAAGATCATGGCTGATCTTCGACCTCGATTCCATTTCCCCTCCCCGATCTCCATATCCCTTGCTTCCCCTAGTATCCAAAAAATTATCGGTCTCCGCCTTGGATATACTCAACAACTGAGCCTCCACAGCCATACAATAGCAAAACACTGCGGATGCTGGAAATCTGAAATAACAACAGAAAATGCTGGAAAAACTCAGCAGGCCAGGCAGCAACTGTGGAGAGAGAAACCGAGTTAACGTTTCAGGTCTGGGACCCTTCATCAGAACTGGAAAAAGCTGGAGATGTAACAGATATTAAGCAGGTGCAGAGACGGGGGGGGGGGGGTGTTTAGTGCCTAAAGTGGATTAGGATTAAAGTGCCTAATCGAAAGATATACTGTATTCGCTGCTCACGATGCGGTCTCCTCTACATTGGGGAGACCAAACGCAGATTGGGCGACCGCTTTGCGGAACACCTTCGTTCAGTCCGTAAGGGTGACCCTGAGCTTCCGGTCGCCTGTCACTTTAATTCACCGCTTCACTCCCACTCTGATCTCTCTGTCCTCGGCCTATTACATTGTTCCAATGAAGCTCAACTTAAGCTCGAGGAACAGCACCTCATCTTTCGATTAGGCACTTTACAGTCTGTCGGACTCAATATCGAGTTCAACAATTTCAGATAATTATCCCTGTGATGTGCCTCAATAATTCCGAGACTCGATGTTAGCGAAACAAAACAAGGCTTTTATTAACTTAGAAGATAACACGCAGTGGAGAGAGGTATCTTCCATCTGGAGATCTGCAGTACTGGATATGAGGCCAGACTGCTTGCTTACATAGGGGCCAGGTATGGGCGGAGCCCTACACACAATGCATTCCATACATTCCAATATACAATACAATGGTGAGGAGAAACCTGAAACCAACCACAGTCACAGGCAGTGATATACAATACAATGGTGAGGAGAAACCTGAAACCGACCACAGTCACAGGCAGTGATGAATGGAATATTTCATCACATTCACCCCTTCTATAGATTTAGTCTGTCCGGGGGTTTGGTAGTCCTCTGCGACCGACGTGGCTGATGTGGTGTCGCGGGTGTCGGCTGGGTGTCCCCGGGGGCCTCCTGGGTCTCTGCCGGGGGTGCCGCCAGGGTTGTTGAAGGGGTAGTTGGTGGGGGTGCCGTTGGTCGATGTTCTTCTGAGGGTGATGAAAGAGTAGTGGGTGGGTAAGGGTTGCTGCGATCGTTGTCGCTGCTATCGCCGTGGTTGTTGTCGTTACCGGCTGGGGCGACGTCTTTTATGGACACGGTGTCCTCCCTTCCGTCGGCGTGCCGGACATATGCGTATTGGGGGTTGGCGTGGAGTAGGTACACTGGCTCCACGAGAGGGTCCGTCTTGTGGCCCCTCACATGCCTTCGCACGAATACCGGACCTGGGGTGGAGAGCCATGACGGCATGGATACGCCTGAGGTGGATTTCCGGGGAAAGACAAACATTCGTTCATGAGGCGTGGCATTAGTGGCAGTATACAATAGCGACCGTATCGAATGGAGCACATCCGAGAGGACTTCCTGCCAGCGGGAGATAGGGAGGCCCTTGGTCCTTAGAGCTAGAGTGACTGCTTTCCATACTGTCCCGTTCTCTCGCTCCACTTGGCCATTACCCCGGGGGTTGTAGCTGGTGGTACGGCTCGTGGCGATCCCCCTGGACAGCATGTACTGGCGTAGCTCTTCACTCATGAAGGACGCCCCCCTATCCGTATGGATGTAGCTCGGCATACCGAACAGGCAGAACAGGCTGTTGAGGCATTTAATGACCGTGGCGCTGGTCATGTCTGGGCAGGGGAAGGCAAATGGGAACCGGGAGTATTCGTCCACAATGTTCAGGAAGTAAACATTGCGGTCGACGGACGGGAGGGGGCCCTTGAAATCTAAGCTGAGCCGCTCGAAGGGCCGTGTAGCTTTGATTAAGTGGGCTCTATCTGGGCGGTAGAACCGAGGCTTGCACTCAGCGCAAGTGCGGCAGTTCCTGGTCAGAGACTGAACTTCCTCAATCGAGTAGGGTAAGTTACGGGACTTTATGAAGTGGAACAGCCGCGTGACCCCTGGGTGGCAGAGGTCGTTGTGGAGGGTCTGTAGCCGATCCCCGGTGGCGCTGGCACACATCCCTCGTGAGAGGGCGTCAGGGGATTCGTTAAGGGCCCCTGGCCGGTAAATGATGTCATACTCGAAGGTGGAGAGCTCGATCCGCCACCTAAGAATCTTATCATTTTTAATCTTCCCCCTCTGTTTATTATTGAACATAAACGCTACCGACCGCTGGTCGGTAAGTAGGGTGAAGCGTTTGCCGGCTAGGTAGTGGCGCCAGTGGCGCACTGCCTCCACGATGGCTTGGGCCTCCTTTTCCACGGAGGAGTGTCTGATCTCGGGCCCTTGGAGGGTCCTCGAGAAGAAAGCTACGGGCCGCCCCGCCTGGTTGAGGGTGGCCGCCAAGGCGAAGTCAGACGCATCACTTTCCACTTGAAATGGAGTGTTCTCGTCCACTGCCTGTAGCGTGGCCCGCTCAATATCCTGCTTAATGCTTTTGAAGGCGGCGTGGGCCTCAGCAGAGAGCGGAAAAGAGGATGCTTTCAAGAGGGGGCGGGCTTTGTCGGAGTAGTTGGGGACCCATTGGGAATAATAAGAAAATAACCCCAGGCACCTTTTTCAGGGCTTTGGGAGTGTTGGGCAGGGGCAGCTCCCGTAGGGGGCGCAATCGGTCGGGGTCTGGTCCGATTTCCCCATTCTCCACCACGCTGCCTAGTATGCAGAGGCGCGTGGTGTTGAAAACGCACTTGTCCTCGTTGTAGGTGAGGTTGAGTTTTTGTGCGGTTTCCAGGAACCTCTCGAGGTTCGAGTCGTGATCCTGCTGGTTGTGACCGCAGATGGTGACGTTGTCGAGGTAGGGGAAGGTTGCCTGCAAGTGGTGGTCATCGACCATGCGGTCCATCTCCCTCTGGAAGACCGAGACCCCATTCGTCACCCCAAAGGGGACTCTGAGGAATTGGTAGAGGCGTCCGTTCGCCTCGAAGGCGGTGTACGGGCGGTCCTCTGGTCTGATAGGGAGCTGGTGGTACGCTGACTTAAGGTCGATGGTGGAGAACACCCGGTATTGGGCGATTTGGTTCACCATTTCTGATATGCGGGGTAGCGGGTAGGCGTCTAGTTGGGTGTACCTGTTGATCGTTTGGCTATAGTCGATCACCATCCGTTTCTTCTCGCTACCCCTTACCACTACCACTTGGGCACGCCACGGGCTGTTGCTGCGTTCAATAATGCGCTCTTTCAGGAGCCTGTCTACCTCGGTCGCGATAAACCGCCTGTCCTCCCAGCTGTACCTCCTGCTTTTGGTCGCTATTGGCCCGCAGTTAGGGGTAAGGTTCGCGAATAGTGAAGGCGGCTTTACCTTCAGGGTAGCCAGACCGCACACTGAGGGGCGGCTGGGACCCACCATACTTGAGCGTGATGCTTTGGTGGTTGCACTGGAAATCCAGGCCCAAGATCACGCTCGCACATAGATTCTTCATGATTAATACTTTAAAATTATCATAAACAGTTCCGTTAATGGACAATTGTACCG
The DNA here is from genome assembly GCF_052327205.1 of Somniosus microcephalus. Lineage (NCBI taxonomy): Eukaryota > Metazoa > Chordata > Chondrichthyes > Squaliformes > Somniosidae > Somniosus > Somniosus microcephalus. The sequence goes on along the minus strand of NC_141002.1, from coordinate 92,578,567 downwards.
TGCAGTAACCCAGAATGGTCGATGTTTGGGTTTTATCAGCCATAGAGATGGTACCCTGAGTAGGGACCACCTTTAGGGAGAGTAGTTGTGCCAGTTCAGGGTGGATAAAACTCTCCGTGCTTCCACTGTCAATTAAACATTTAACCCTGCACCCGTTTACCTCGATGTCCACCATTGATTTGGATAGCGGGTGCGGCCTGGTCTGGTCCACTGTGACCGATGCCACTGTAGGGCCCTGATCGAGACAAGATGGCGTCCACGCTGTCTGCTCATAAGATGGCGGACCCCACGAGGTCGGGCAAGATGGCGTCCAAGATGGCCGCTCCCACGGCGCGCACGCGGCGGTGGCGGGTTTTCCGGCGGTTGGTTTTCCGGCGGGGTTCCCTCTGCACACCTTCCCGAAGTGCCCCTTCTTACCGCACTTAAAGCAGGTGGTGCCTTTCGCCGGGCACAGGTTTCTGGTATGCTTTGGCTGCCCGCAGAAGTAGCAGTTGGGTCCCCGACGCGTCGCGGCTGTCGTAGGGCTCCTGGGGGGAGAGCGGGGCCCCGACGGTGTCGGGCTGCCGGGCGGGGAAGATGCCTTCCAAGATGGCGGCACCCTTGGTGGACGGCGCGGGCTGAAGAGTAGGCGTCCGAGTTTCTCTGGGCCACATCCAGGGATCGCGCGGTGTCCGCAGCCTGTTTCAGGTCCAATCCCGTTTTTTCCAGCAGTCTTTGCCGGATGTAAGTGGAGCTGAGGCCTGTGATAAAGGCATCGCGAACAAGCTCGTCGGTGTACACTGCGGCTTTTACATCTCGGCACTTGCAGTCTTTGCCAAGCATTTTCAGGGTGCCTAGGAACTCCTCCACCGATTCCCCAGGTCGCTGTGCGCGAGTGGCGAGCAGATGCCTAGCATGCACCTCATTCGTAGGCTGCTGGTAATGCGCCTTTAAGATGTCGCAGGCGGCCAGGTACGTGTCGGCGTCTTGGATGAGGGGGTAAACCCGGTGGCTTACCCAATTCCGCAGAATTCCGAGTTTCAGCCTCGCAGTGTCCGTAGCGTCTTTGACGGCTGCGGAATTGTCCAGGAAGAATTCCATACACATAAACCAGTGTCCGAAGCGTGCTGATGCAAATCCAAACGTTCGGGTTTCAGGAGTTGGTCCATTGTGTTGAAAAATAAGTTAATAAAATTGATGTGCCTCAATAATTCCGAGACTCGATGTTAGCGAAACAAAACAAGGCTTTTATTAACTTAGAAGATAACACGCAGTGGAGAGAGGTATCTTCCATCTGGAGATCTGCAGTACTGGATATGAGGCCAGACTGCTTGCTTACATAGGGGCCAGGTATGGGCGGAGCCCTACACACAATGCATTCCATACATTCCAATATACAATACAATGGTGAGGAGAAACCTGAAACCAACCACAGTCACAGGCAGTGATATACAATACAATGGTGAGGAGAAACCTGAAACCGACCACAGTCACAGGTAGTGATGAATGGAATATTTCATCACACCCTGCCCCCATTTTTCATGCAGTATGATTTTGCCATTCCCATTTGCAACATTTTCACAGTATGTTCTTTCAAATCCTTCCTCCCCTCCTAAACCCCACCCCCCCCCCATCTCTGCACCTGCTTAATATCTGTTACATTTCCAGCTTTTTCCAGTTCTGATGAAGGGTCCCAGACCTGAAACATTAACTCTGTTTCTCTCTCCACGGATGCTGCCTGACCCGCTGAGTATTTCCAGCATTTGTTGTTATTTGAGCATCCACAGCCCTTTGGGGTAAAGAATTCCAAAGATTCACCACCCTCTGAGTGAAGAAATTTCTCCTTATCTCAGTCCTAAATGGCCGACCCCTTATTCAGAGACTACGACCCCTCGTTCTAGACACTCCAGCCAGGGGAAACAACCTCTCAGCATCTACCCTGTCAAACCCCTTAATAATTTTATACGTCTCAATGAGATCACCTCTCATTCTTCTCAACTCTAGGGAATGTAGGCCTAGTCTACTCGATCTCTCTTAAATTGAGGGTGTAAATTTGGGGCCTGTTTGACTTCCAGGGCTCTCCCTTCCCTGCTCTCTAAATATTTAAAATTCAAAGCATTGACTGACCCCCTTAGCAGCAGGGATATGCAGTGTGCGTTACATTGTCCCTGTCCTGCTAAACAGTGCATCATTTAACTTACTATGAGCAATGCCATGGGAGATCCGCTTACAGATATAGAGGCAGCTCACCCTCTAATGGAGATGGAGCAAGGTTCTGTGGCTGAGTCACATTCAGCTCGTGCTAATTGTCGAGAAAATGGAGTGAGATTCATTAGTCCTTTTTCCCCAATACAGGAAACTTTGTGCTATCCGGCACTGACGGGACCGAGATGTTGCCGTCCCATCAAAACTGCCGGACAAACCAGCGCTAATGTTGAAACATACGGAGATTTTGAGCTCCGTATCTGGCAACAAACCCTGTTGCACAGCTTCTAAACAGTCGGCCGTATCTTTCAAGCGTCTCTGTAGCTTAGCAACAGCTTCAGCGAGACCTTGCAGAGCCTGACTGGTGGGGAAAAAAAAGCAACGAAAAGAAAAAAAAACTAACGAAACGGCTCCTGATTTTTGCCGGTGGCTCGAGCATTCCGGACAGTTAACCTCCGGATAAACCAAAGTTTCCTGTACTCTCTTCATTACCTCAGATTCCTGCCATCTGAACGTTCAACAAACATTATTTTATGGTATATAAACAGAAAATGCTGGAAACACTCGGTGGGTCAGGCAGCATCTGCGGAGAGAGAAACAGAGTTAACGTTTCAGGTCGATGACCTTTCGTCCGAACTGGATAAAGTTAGAGATGTAACAGATTTTAAGCAAGTGCAGGGACAGGGAAAGGGGGAGGGGAGGCAAGAACAAAAGGGGAAGGTCTGCGATAGGGAGGAAGGCAGGAGAGATTAAATGACAAAAGGGATGATGTTGAAAAAGGGGGTGGTAATGGGACAAGTAGAGAAACGAACGATGGGTCTAGAGGAGCCGTAAATGGCCACAGCAGAATCATTACCAACAGCTGCTGTCTGGAAAAAATAGGAGCAGTGGTTATGATCTGAAATTGTTGAAATCAATGTTGTGTCCGGAAGGCTGTAAAGTACCTAATCGAAAGAGGTGCTGTTTCTTGACCTTCCTTTATGCAATCCTTATTGCATTAGTCCAGCAACTAGTAGGAAAGATCTGACGTATCACAACGGTCTTTGTATAACTTCTAGACTACTACAGCTCCTCTAGACCCATCTTGTTTCTTTACTTGTCGCATTACCGCCCCCTTTTTCACCATCATCCCTTCTGTCATTTAAGCTCTCCTGCCTTCCACTCTATCACACACCTTCCCTTCTGTTCTTTCCTCCCTTGCCCTGCCTCCGCGCTTGCTTAAAAACTGTTACATCTCCAACATCTTCCAGTTCTGACAAAAGGTCATCGACCTGAAACATTAACTCTCTTTCTCTCTCCACAAACGCTGCCTGACCGGCCGAGCGTTTCCAGCATTTTCTGTTTTTATTTCAGATTTCCATCATCCGCAGTACAGGAAACTCTTTTTATCCGGCACCGACGGGACCGGTGTGGTGCCGGTTGATCAAAAAGTCCGGATTACAGAGAGGTATACTTACCAAGGTACGAGAGCCCTGTACATGGCCACAGATCCAGGCGACCCTGTTGCATGGCAACAGGTGCAGGAGCCCCGGTTACACGGCACTTGTACAGGAACCCCGGTTACACGGCCACAGATCCATGAACCCCGGTTACACGGCCACAGATCCAGGCGTCCCTGTTGCATGGCAACAGGTGCAGGAACCCCGGTTACACGGCCACAGATCCAGGAGTCCCTGTTGCACGGCAACAGGTGCAGGAACCCCGGTTACACGGCCACAGATCCAGGAACCCCGGTTACACGGCCACTAATATGAAGTAAAACTTACCTGAACCTACTCCTGAATTTTGCCGGTTAAGAGAAATTTCTGGATATTTAGGTGCCAGTTAAAAGAGAGTTTCCTGTATTTTGCTTTTTATTATTTTCCGGTAACTTGCTGCTGTACTACAGAAAGTCAAGAACTAGACACAATTTCATGCTTGCATCACATAAAAGGTTGTGTGAGTCGCTCACTGTTTAAGGACCATTAGATCATCGTGAGTTAGACATTCACGGTACTGGTATCAGTTACAGTATTGCATCCCTCCCACTCCCAGTATCCACATAGAGAGCATTGCAATTGGATTTTTAAAAATTGTGTTGATCCTGTGTCTCTGCATAAACATTCCACCCTGTGCTAGTGTAATTAATGTTCATTACCGATTGTAAAGTCCATTTAGATATGCACTTGCCATTAGCGGCATCAAATTCAATATTTGTTGTAACATAATTCTATTGGCAACGAACTCAAAGGTTTTAATATTTTTAACCACATTGTTCGTGGTCACGCCATGCTGCAAAATCGAGCAGTTAAAAACAAAAGTTTTTTTTTTAAACTGTAACATGGAAACAATATACGTAGAGCATGATTTTTCTATTGAACTGGCAGAATGGTTGATTATTATAGCCACTAATGAAAAAAATAAACCATTTGCGTAGGAAAATTAATTTTGTTGAATTTGTATTTTTTTTCCAATCCATTTCCCCCACCCCCCCCCCGCTGTTTCTGAAAAACAGCGATTGATGCTGGAGTGTGGCTCCTCGGATACTGGCAATCCTCCAGCAATCCACCCGCGTGAATCTGGACAAAGACTGTCAGCGGGCTTTTGTCTGTGCAGGATATCGCAGTCAATGCTGGAGCCGCCCTCCTCCGATATCCACACAGATGCACTTTCTGACTTTTCCTCCCCCCCGGCTCTCTCTCTCTCTCTCTCTCTCTCGCACCCCCTCCTGCCCAATTCACCAGCCCAGAAATACCGCAGCCAGTTGTAACATAGTGATTTAAAAAAAAAAATCATTCTTGGGATGTGGGCGTCACTGGCAAGGCAGGAATTTAGCTGCCCTTCAGAAGGTGGTGGTGAGTCGCCGCCTTGAACCGCTGCAGTCCGTGTGGTGAAGGTGCTCCCACAGTGCCGTTAGGGAGCAAGTTCCAGGATTTTGACTCGGCGACGATTGAAAGAATGACGGTATAATGATAACCACAACAACCGGCCTACTGTGTCTGCAGTGTGTCCAATCTACAACATGCACTGCAGCAACTTGCCAAGGCTTCTTCGGCAGCACCTCCCAAACCCGCAACCTCTTCCACCTAGAAGGACAAGGGCAGCGGGTGCATGGGAACACCGCCATCTGCAAGTTCCCCTCCAAGTCACATACCATCCCGATTTAGAAGTATATCGGCCGTTCCTTCATCGTCGCTGGGTCAAAATCCTGGAACTCCCTCCCTAACAGCACTGTGGGAGTACCTTCACCACACGGACTGCAGCGGTTCAAGAAGGCGGCTCACCAGCACCTTCTCGAGGGCAATTAGGGATGGGCAATAAATGCTGGGCCTTGCCAGCGACGCCCACATCCCATGAAAACGTATAAAAAAAATTTAAAAAAAAACTTTTATTTATATAGTGCCTTTAATGTTGTAAAATGTCCCAAGGCGCTTCACAGGAGCGATTATCAGACAAAGTATGACACCAAGCCACAAAGAGATATTAGGACAGGAGACCAAACGCTTTGACAAAGAAGTGAGTTTAAGGAGCGACTTAAAGGAGCAGAGAGAGGCGGAGAGGTTTAGGGAGGGAGTTCCAGAGCTTAGGGCCTTGGCAGCAGAAGGCACGGCCACCAATGGTGGAGTGAAGGAAATCGAGAATGCGCAAGAGGCCAGAATTAGAGATGTATGTATGTATGTACTTTTACTTGCTTACTTGGGAATCTTGTTGGGATTGTAATGTTTTATCAACTGTCTCTTCACGTGCTTGTCGTAGGTATTATATCCAGAGTGCCACTGTGGAAGCAATGCTCCCGGTCCATTACGCCGTTGCCCAGCCTGCTCTCCGTCTCCTCCGCCAAGTGCTCGGATTCATCCTCCACAAGCTGGTCTGAATGACCGAGAGGATTAAGCTGGTGTTGGTACTGAGCATCAGGTGCTAATGAAACAACTGTCCATGTAAAATCAGCTATATTCACACAGGTATTCGCCTACTGTATAATGCCACACTCTTGGGATTTACCTGCATACCAGTAAGGGTTTGCAATCTCATCTATCCGTTGGGAGGCCGACGCAAAACCGTTCTGCGAAACCTTGAATTATAAAGAAGAGTAATTCAGAAAATGACAAGCCTGTGATTTTCGTTTTTGTTAACTTGGAAAACAACGTTGCAAAAATCCAACGTCACCTAATACTTAGGGCAAGTCACAAAGTGCTTCTTATCATATTTTTAATGCTATACTTAATTTACATAGAAATGTATTTTTTAAGATTAATTTTTTTTGGAGGTCTTGCTAGATTGAGCATAAAATAAGAGAGTTATCTTTGTGTTTTTTAAATAAACATGCAATTTATAAATCACCGAGCTTAAAAACTGCATAACACCATAGACACAAGCTGGTTTGCCACTGAAAATGTTCTTAATGTCAACCAGGCCATTGAGATTGGAGGGGTGGGGTGGGGGGGTGGGGAGGGGAAAAGGGAAAACACAAGGAACAGAACCAGGTGCTACCCTGCACGAAAAGTGGGAATGTCGGCAGGGGAGTCAATCCAAGTTACTTTGGTGGCCGATCTAACAATCAGTTAGGAACAGGAGGAGGCCATTCAACCGTTGAGCCTGTTCTGCCATTCGATTAGATCGTGGCTGGTCTGTATCTTAACTCCATCTTACCCGCCTTGGTTCCATATCCCTTAATACCCTGGCCATCAAAAATCTTAACAATCTCAGTTTGGAAATGTTCAATTGACCCCCCCCCCCCCCCCCCTCAGCCTCAACAACTTTTTTTTTTTGGGGGGTGGGGAAGAGAGTTCCAGATTTCCACTACCCTTTGGGTGAAGAAGTGCTTTCAGACATCACCTCTGAACGACCTAACTTAGTTACACCCCCTAGTTCTGGACCCCGCCCACCAGAGGAAACAGTTTCCCTCTATCTAACCTATCAAATCCTTTAAATCAGTTAGACTTTTGGGACTTTCTGCCTGTGAAGGAAGGTGGGAGGAATGCCCAAGAGGTAGCAGGGAAGCACTGGGTGACCGTACAACTCTAACACTTGAACCCATAATTGAAAATATTTGCAGTTGTAACATATTTTTAATTTTACTTACTGACGTAAGAAAACTACTAGGCACTTGGTCTAAGCATTAAATAAAGCTTTAATCAACTGTTTCACAACATGGAGGTCTAGTTGTGTCCTTCACTAGTTCCTGTTAAGAATGTCCTGCGCAAGCTGGGCCCGTGCCCGAGTATTTCTACTCTCCCTGGCCACTCAGTATTATTTCATAAGTCTTTCTTTCATGAATGATGGATTCATGTCACTTACTGATGTTGCGTAGCGTGGCAACAGGGGACGTAGCGGTGGGCAACTGCAACAAAGGCAGGCGCCTCATGGATTTGACCCTGGAGGTTATTGGGAGCAAAGGAAAAACTCGGAGAGATGGTCCTGGGCAAGCTGAGAGATTTGCTCTAACCGACCGCATACCTTAGCTCAAGAAGTGATGGTAACGCCGGGAGTGCGCCACACGCCGTATTAGTTAGGCGCTCTATAGATGTCTAGGACGTGTGCCTGATGCTGGCGTTCCATTGACGGGAATAAGAATCGGGAGAGATGTAAACGGGCCATCAACAACGTTCCCTTTAAGCCACGCAGCGCTCTCGAGGAGCCGATGAGCCAGCTTTTAAATTTTAAAAAAGGCCCATGCGTGGAATTTTGACTGGGCCGTGCAGCCCCAAAAAAATTTACAGGGAACATTGGCTATCATCCCTTTCACACTATCGCACAAAGTCAAGGTCTACCCTACCGAATTAAGCATCTTGGATCAATTTTATTTTCCTGAATACACACGAGTGAACAAGCCATTAGAATCTGAAGCATTTCATTTGGCATGTTTGCACTTGCAGACACACAGGAATAATCACGGTCTCCACCCTCCCCCCCCCCTCCCTCCCCCCAGCCCGGCTCAGTGGGTACTAAGCTAAAGATCTTGGGTCTCTGCTCATTTAGCTCATCTTAGTGGGGGCATTATGATTGGCCTCCGAAAGGTGCCTCGTATGGGTGCTAGTTGAGGACAGGATTAGCTTGGCTGTGATGCACCCCATGGGCAAATAGCCTGCCAACTTCCACTGTCCAGGCTCACAAGCAGACAGTTATCACTCGGATGAGATGGCAGAGGGCCATCACTGCTTGTGGCCCTGTAACCCAGTATGAATCACTGCCTCACTGGAAGCGGAGAGAGATAAGCAAAATGTACAAGGTTTACAAAGATTGCGGTGTGACGTTTACTGTATAATAACTTTGCGTATCACTAAGACAATTGTATTTTTTTGTTTATATGTTTGTTCTATGTAGACATCATAAATCTTTTTAATGAAAATGTGAAACTTCTGTTGTGTAAAAATTATTTTGTTATAACAAATATGGTACAAAAACTGGTCCACTTATCTTTAATGCATCTGTTGTTTTTAGCCGTGTGACAAGTGATCTTGTGCCATATTACAGCCTATTCCTAATAATTCAGTCGCCTTAGCGCTAAGAATTCAATTATCCGGTAATTTGAATTAAGCAACGTGAATAACACTTTAGTGCTAAACAATTGAATTATCAAATCATTTGAATTGTGACTTTGAATTAAGACGAGCAGCCTGTACATAATGGTGAAGGGCTGGCTTCTGTTTACAGCTTATTGTGCGACCGTACATTTTTATACTGTTTACCTACTTTGGAAGGACTCTTGAGAGAAGATGGTGCAGTTATGTTTCTCGTGATCCACCAAACCTCTCTTCTGCCATGTTTGTACAGAAAAGACAGAATGTTTCTTGCAGTCAAACTGTACCGAATTATTAGAGGGTGGAGACGATGTTAACCCATTGCGTACTGTGCTAATATCGGTGGCTGGTTAATAAAAACCAAAGATTTATGAAACATTATTGTCCTCTATCTCTGATTAGGGTAACCGTGAGACTCGACTGACTGCTGTGCTGCTGGGGGTGCCTTGGAGACACTGAAAAGGCTTTGGACTGGTGAAAATCACTTGCTTATAGAATATGCAGCACAGAAACAGGCCATTCGGTCCAACCAGTCTGTGCTGAGGTTTATACTCCACATGAGTCTCCTCCCACTCCATCCGCCTCATCTCAACCTTTCAGCCGATCTTTCTATTCACTTTTCTCTCATGTACTCTTCCAGTTTCCTTTTATGAAAGCATCTGGGCTATCTGCCTCAACCACTTCCGGGGGTGGCGAGTTCCAGATTCTAACCACTCTCTGAGTAAAGAAATTTCTCCTTATTTCCCTATTGGATTTATTAGTAACTATCTTGTATTTATGGCCGCTAATTTTGGATTCTCCCACAAGTGGAAACGTTCTCTCCGCATCTACCCTGTCCAAACAATTCATAATTTTAAAGACCTCTATCGGGTCACCTCTAAGTCTTCTCTTTTCTTTAAAAAAAAAAAAAGCACCCCAACCAGTTCAATCTTTCCCGATAGCTGTACTCTCTCAGTTCTGGTACCATTTTATCTGTAGGTTATTATTTTCTCCATTTCATGTAGCGCCTAGCTCCTGATACACCCTCAGCAGGCCCTCCTCTGTGTTCTTTCCTATGTCATTGGTTCCGACACGGACAACAACAGTTATTGAACTTGCGTGTTCAATATCAGTCTTCCGCGGTCTAATTCAGTTACTATTCTTTAAAAGTGAATTACAGTGAGGGGGTGAGCATTCGAAATTGTAGATAAGTGGCAGCTGACTGCTTCCCCGCGCGCCGCCCCCCCCCCCCACCCACCATCTTGGATTTTATCTATCAGTGTGCACAGAATCCTAGTTACAAGGCACACAAGAGCTGCATGGGGATTCCTTATCATCCTGGTTCCAGAGTTTAGAGGATTAAATTATGAGGACAGGTTACATAAACTTGGCTATATTCCCTTGAGTATAGAAGGTTGAGGGGTGATCTGATCGAGGTGTTTAAAATGTTAAACGGATTCGATAGGGTAGAATCAGAGAAACTATTTGCCCTAGTGGGGGAAAATCAGGAACCAGGGGACATAATCTTAAAATTAGAGCCAGGTTGTTCAGGAGCGAAATCAGGAAGCACTTTTTCCACACACTGGGTAGTAGAAATCTGGAACTCACTCTCTTCCCCACAAAAGGTTGTGGATGTTGGGACAATTGGAGCTTTCAGGACTGGGATTGATAGATTTTTTGTCAGGTAAGGGTATCAAGGGATATGGAGCAAAGGCGGGTAGTTGAGATACAGATCAGCCACCATCTAATTGAGCTGGCGGAGCAGGCTCGAGGAGCCGAATGGCCTGCACCTGTTCCTATGATTGCTGCATCAGTATAAAACAGGCCTCCCTACATCAATTGGATTGTGAATACAACTCAATTTTTTAAATAAGTTTTGGGAGTAAAAACTTTTACTATTCTCTTGGTTTTCCCGGACAGTGGAGAATGGGCGAGTAATCCACTCTCCGGCCTACCACAGTTGGGAAGTGGTCACGTGGGAAAAGGACAGGACTGGGTTCTGAAATCATTTTTTGTGTGTCAACCCTCCAGGGCTTTACCCAAGTGACCGTGGGGGTACCGTGGAGGCCTGGATTACTAGTCTGGTAACATAACCACTGTGCTACCGTATGACATGAGACATGAGTTCAAGTCCTTACCTAAGAAAGGATATACTTGCCATAGAGGGAGTGCAGCGAAGGTTCACCAGACTGGTTCCTGGGATGGCAGGACTGTCGTATGAGGAGAGATTGGGTCGACTAGGCCTGTATTCACTAGAGTTTAGAAGAATGAGAGGGAATCTCATTGAAACGTATAAATTTCTGACAGGGCTAGACAGACTGGATGCAGGGCAGATGTTTCTCCTGGCTGGGGGGTCTAGAACGAGAGGTCACAGTGTCAGGATACGGGGTAGGACGTTTACGACTGAGATGAGGAGAAATGTCTTCACTCAGAGGGTGGTGAACCTGTGGAATTCTCTACCACAGAAGGCTGTGGAGGCCAAGTCACAGAATATATTTAAGAAGGAGATAGATTTCTAGACCCAAAAGGCATCAAGGTATGGGGAGAGAGCGGGAATATGGTATTGAGATAGAGGATCAGCCATGATCATATTGAATGGCGGAGCAGGTTCGAAGGGCCGAATCGCCTACTCCTGCTCCTATTTTTCTATGTTTCTAAATCCCACCATGGCAGCGGTGGGATTTAAATTCAATTAATTAAATAAATGTAATGGTGACGATGAAACTATTGGATCGTCGTTAAAAACCCATCTGGTTCACTAATGCCCTTTTAGGGGAGGAAATCTGCCACCCTTACCCGGTCTGGCCGAGATGTGACTCCAGACCCACAGCAATGTGGCTGACTCTTAACTGCCCTCTGAAATGGCCTAGCCTAGCAAGCCACTCCGCTGTATTCAAGAAGGCGGCTCACTACCACCTTCGAGGGCAATTAGGGATGTGCAATAAATGCTGGCATTGCCGGCGACACCCACATCACATGATTGAATTTTAAAAAAATCTTCATGTGATGAACTTAGACAGCAAGCAGTGGAAGCACCACAACCAAGCCTGGCTCTGAAAGAAAAAGTCTTGCATTTCTATAGCGCCTTTCACGGCCTCAGGATGTCCCAAAGCACTTCACAGCCAATGACGTACTTTTGAAATGTAGTCACTGTTTTAATGTAGAAAATGCGGCAGCCAATTTGTGCACAGCAAGCTCCCACAAACAGCAATGTGATAATGACCAGATAATGTTTTTAATGTGATGTTGGTTGAGGGATAAATATTGGCCAGGACACTGGGGATAACTCCCCTGCTCTTCTTCGAAATAGTGTCACGGGATCTTTTACATCTAGCTGAGAGGGCAGATGGAGCCTCGGTTTAACATCTCATCTGAAAGACGGCACCCTCTGACAGTGCAGTACTCCCTCCGCACTGCACTGCAGTGTCAGCCTAGATTACGTGATCAAGTCTCTGGAGTGGGGCTTGAACTCACGACCTTCTTACTTCCAGAGGTGAGGGTGCTACCAGACTGAGCCACGGCTGACACCTAGACCATGGAACACCCGAACCTATTCTAATACTTTCCAATTCAGCTGACCATTTATCCCTATTTTAACTTAATAATAAAAATGTTAAGTTTTACCTCACTAGAACTTAAATCTAGTTGACCCCGGGATAACAACAGAACATTATTTCTTGGCTAGTGTGAAGCATTTAGTTGCAGTTACAATACTCTGGGGGGCCTAGCTTGCTCAGTAGAGCGAAAGAGAGGATTACTTTTCTCTTTCAAGCTTGCTTTAACGCCAAGCTAAGATGCATTCTGGTAGCTACGGCTCCAGAGGCAGCTGCTGGTCACCTGAAAGTAAGGCTGGTGGCCGGGGAGCCCCAGTAACGGTGGGTTTTCCTAGCCTTAGTGAATCCCGGCACACATTTATTATTGGGTTGCTGCAACCCTGCCCATCAATAACTTCAGACAGATCCAACCTCACCCGAGGGTCATTGGATTAGACCTGGTATCTGGTCTAGATTATATGCTGCAATAGTTCACAAAGCCAAGACTGGTTTTGATTCTTAAAATAAGAGGGAGTACTTTACCTTTTTGGTAAGTACCACCCATTTAATACAGTATATCATCTGTTGTTAGTTGTTGGAAACAAAAAAGAAAGGTCGGCCTAGAATTAAGGCCAATAATCAACTTGTACGGGATACAGAAATTCCCATAGAATTACCATCATACATAAGAAATAGGAGTATGCCATACAGCCGCTCGAGCCTGCTCCGCCATTCAATAAGATCATGGCTGATCTTCTACCTAAACTCCACTTTCCCCCCCGATCCCCATATCCCATGATTCCTCTAGAGTCCAAAAATCTATCGATCTCAGCCTTGAATATACTCAACGACTGAGCATCCACAGCTCCTTGGGGCAGAGAATTCCAAAGATTCACCACCCTCTGAGTGAAGAAATTCCTCCTCATCTCAGTCCTAAATAGCCGATCCCTTATCCTGAGACTGTGCCCCCTGGTTCTAGACTCCCCAGCCAGGGGAAACCACCTCTCAACATACATGATGAACAAAGACTGTCACCGGATTCCCCCATGATTATCGACCGATGCTGATAGTAGTTGGTGTTGCTTGGAGGAATCTGTGATGTGGCCAACCTCCATTCTATAACGAGCTGGGCTCTGGTATGGGCTCAGAAAGGAATGTTCAAACAATCCCATGAGGCAGGCAATTTGATCCAGAGGAACACTGATGATTGCCCGTACAACGTGAAGGACCATCATCCACAACCTTCCTTTATGCAAAAGCAAAATACTGCGGATGCTGGAAATCTGAAATAAAAACAGAAAATGCTGGAAATACTTAGCAGGTCAGGCAGCATCTGTGGAGAGAGAAACAGAGTTAAAATTTCAGGTCGATGACCTTGCGTCAGAACTGGAAAAAGTTAGAAATATAACAGCAAGTGCAGTGGCAGGGATGGGGGGAGGGGAAAAAAGGAAGACTTGCATTTATATAGTGCCTTTCACGACCACCAGACGTCCCAAAGCGCTTTACAGCCAATTAAGTACTTTTTGAAGTCACTGTTGTAATGTTGGAAATGCAGCAGCCAATTTGCACACAGCAAGCTCCCACAAACAGCAATGTAATAATGACCAGATAATCTCTCTCAGTAATGTTGGTTGAGGGATAAATTCCCCGCTCTTCTTCGAAATAGTGCCATGGGATCTTTTACGTCCACCTGAGAGAGCAGACGGGGCCTCGGTTTAACGTCTCATCTAAAAGACGGCACCTCTGGCAGTGCAGCACTCCCACAGTACTGCACTGGAGTGTCAGCCTAGATTTTTGTGCTCAAGTCTCTGGAGTGGGACTTGAATCCACAAGCTTCTGATTCGGAGGCGAGAGTGCTACCCACTGGCTGGAGGAAAGAACAAAAGGGAAGGTCTGTGATAGGGTAGAAGGCTGGAGAGATTAAATGACAAAACGGATGCAGGTGCAAGGCAGAAGAAGATGGTAATGGGACAAGTAAAGAAACAAAAGATGGGTCTAGAGGAGCTGTAAACGGCCGGCAGCTCCATTTCGGGTAACTTGCAGTCCGGCTGGGAGGAGGGGAGCCGGGCATGGTGGCCAGAGCGGGAGAAGCAGGCCACCACTCGTGGAGCCGGCAACAGTGAGGAGGAGGCCGCGGTGACGAGGAGGACGGAGCGGCTGAGGGACATCGTGCTCCCACTGCCACGGGAAGCCATTGTATTGACTCTGAACGCGGCGCTGTATGTATAGCTGACGCGTCCCTACGGGGAACAAGCATTCCATTGTACTTGTACTGGTTACATATGGCAAATAAAGCTGAACTGAAAATGGGAATAATCACTAACAGCTGCCATCTGAAAAAATGAAGGCAAAAGTTATGATCTGAAATTGTTGAACTCAATGTTGAGTCCAGAAGGCTGTAAAGTGCCTAATCGAAAGATGAGGTGCTGTTCCTCGAGCTTACATAGAAACATAGAAGATAGGAGCAGGAGTAGGCCATTCGAGCCTGCTCCGCCATTCAACGAGATCATGGCTGATCATCCAAACCCTAGCACCCGGTCCCTACACCGACAGCCATCCCACCCAAGCCCTATCCCCATAACCCCACGTATTTAATCCCCCCTAACACTAAGGGTCAATTTTTTTTTAATTATGGCCAATCAACCTAACCCGCACATCTTTGGACTGTGGGAGGAAACCGGAGCACTCGGAGAAAACCCACGCAAACACGGGGAGAATGTGCAAACTCCACACAGACAGTCACCCGAGGCTGGATTTGAACCCGGGTCCCTGGCGCTGTGAGGCAACAGTGCTAACCACTATGCCACCGTGCTGTCCTTTATGCGATCCTTGCATCACATCGAGCAACTAGTAGAAAAGATCTGATGCATTGCAACGGTCTTTGTATAACCTCTAGACTACATCAGGCTGAACTTTGTTTCTGGCTAAGGCTTATAAGTGAGCACTATTCTCATTATCCAGCAGAGGTCCTAGGTTCATGTGCTATTTCATTTAAACAGACCTATCACATAAAGAAAAGAAAGACTTGCACTTCTACAGCGCCTTTCACAACCTCAGGATGTCCCAAAGCGCTTTACAGCCAATGATGTACTTTTGAAGTGTAGTCACTGTTGTAATGTAGGAAATGTGGCAGCGAATTTGTGCACAGCAAGCTCCCACAAACAGCAATAGAAACATAGAAGATAGGAGCAGGAGTAGGCCATTCAGACCCTCAAGCCTGCTCCACCATTCAATGCGATCATGGCTGATCATCCAAATTCAGTACCCTGTCCCTGCCTTCTCTCCATATCCCTTGATCCCTTTAGCCTTAAGAAATATATCTAACTCCTTCTTGAATATATTTAATGAATTGGCCTCAACTGCCTTTTGTGGTAGAGAATTCCACAGGTTCACCACTCACTGGGTGAAGAAATTCCTCATCTCAGTCCTAAATGGCCTACCCCTTATCCTTAGACTGTGACCCCTGGTTCTGGACTCCCCCGCCATCGGGAACATCCTTCCTGCATCTAGTCTGTCTAGTCCTGTTAGAATTTTATAAGTTTCAATGAGATCCCCTCTCATTCTTCTAAACTCTAGCGAATATAAGCCTAATCGACCCAATCTCTCCTCATACGTCATTCCTGCCATCCCAGGAATCAGTCTGGTGAATCTTCGCTGCACTCTCTCCATGGCAAGAACATCCTTCCTCAGATAAGGCGACCAAAACTGCACACAATACTCAAGGTGTGGTCTCACCAAGGCCCTGTACAACTGCAGCAAGACATCCTTGTTCCTGTACTCAAATCCTCTCGCTATGAAGGCCAACATACCATTTGCCTTCTTAACCGCCTGCTGCACCTGCATGCTTACCTTCAGCGACTGGTGCACAAGGACACCCAGGTCTCGTTGCACTTCCCCTTTTCCCAATCTATTGCCATTCAGATAATAATCTGTCTTCCTGTTTTTGCCACCGATGTGGATAACCTCGCATTTATCCACATTATACTGCATTTGCCATGCATCTGCCCAATCACCCAACCTGTCCAAATCATACTGGAGTTTCTCTGCATCCTCCTCACAGCACATACGCCCACCCAGCTTTGTGTCGTCTGCAAACTTGGAGATATTACATCTAGTTCCCTTGTCTAGATCATTTATATATACTGTGAATAGCTGGGGTCCAAGGACCGATCCCTGTGGTACCCCACTAGTCACTACCTGCCACTCGGACAAAGACCCGTTTATTCCAACTCTTTGCTACCTATCTGCCAACCAGTTCTCTATCCAAGACAGTACCCTACCCCCAATCCCATGTGCCTTAACTTTACATGCTAATCTCTTATGCGGGACCTTATCGAAAGCCTTCTGAAAGTCCAAATACACCACATCCACTGGTTCTCCCTTATCTATTCTACCAGTTACATCCTCAAAAAATTCCAGTAGATTAGTCAAGCATGATTTACCTTTTGTAAATCCATGTTGACTTTGTCCGATCCTGTCACTGTTTTCCAAGTGCTCTGCTATTACATCTTTTATAATGGACTCTAGCATTTCCCCCACTACCGATGTCAGGCTTGCCGGTCTATAATTCCTTTTTTCTCTACCATCCTTTTTAAATAATGGGGTTACATTAGCTATCCTCCAATCCATGGGAACTGTTCCAGAGTCTATAGAATTTTGGAAGATGACCAGCAATGCATCTACTATTTCTAGGGCCACTTCCTTAAGTACCCTAGGATGTAGATTATCAGGCCCTGGGGATTTATCGGCCTTTAATCCCATCAATTTCCCTAACACCATTTCCCTACAAATACTGATTTCATTCAATTCCTCCCTCTCATTAGACCCTATGTTCCCCAACATCTCCGGGAGGTTATTTGTGTCCTCCTTTGTGAAGTCCCCCTCTTAATTAATCCCTTTGTCCTCCTTTGCTGAATCCTAAACTGCTCCCAATCCTCAGGTTTGCTGCTTTTTCTGGCCAAATTATATGTCCTCTCCTTGGATCTTATGCTATCCCTAATTTCCCTTGTTAGCCACGGTTGAGTCACCTTTTTTGTTTTATTTTTATGCCAAACAGGGATGAACAAATTCTGTAGTTCATCCATGCGATCTTTAAATGTTTCCCATTGCCTATCCTTATAGAAACAAGTTATAGAAACTCAGTTATAGAAACAAGCCTGTTTGCTCCTGAGTATTTCTACAGCAAAATATCAGTCCTCCCATAAAATAAAAAAATGCCAGTCAAAGGTTGAACACAGAAAGTCATGTGAAACAAGAACTTTAACATCAAATTGATGAACTGGAACACAAAATCCTTATCTCGTTTTGTCAATGTACTGTACTCCCCTCTTCTGAAGACATTGACTTCTCCTGCCGTATGATCCCATGGGTCTCAGTCACCCTGTGCACTTTGCCCAAACGCTCATTATTCTTCACGAGTTCTGCACGCACTTTCGAACAGGAGTCACCGCGTAGCAATCGGGAACGCTGGTTGATTTTTGCCCTTTGTAGCCCGGGGGCACTGGAGCCAATTGTAGCAACCCCTTCTACCACACTGACTGCAAACAGTGAAAGCACAGGGAGCAGCTGAGGGGAGGGGTCACGAGACAAGCCGCATCGGGTGGTTAGTGATCTTAGATGAAAAAAGATAGTGGCCCAGAAATTCGGGTCGGGGGCTTCCTGCGGGTGTAAGCCTCTGACCTGCACTTACCTTGCACGCCGGCCATTGAGCTGTGGGCCCGCGTGGAATTCTGATCCTGGGCCTGCTCCAACTGCCAGCGCGCAGTGCTTGCGTATCCCAGGGGCGCAGTTAGTTCGATGCGTCCCCTGGGATCACGTGGGCCATGGGGAGCCAATCGGAGCAGGGAATGCTCCATTCATAAGTTTGACAGGAAGAGCCTTCAAAACTTAGAAATACTACGGGCCCCAAAACATCACTAAATCTTCAAATAAATTTTTTTTTAAATCAAATTTTTTAAATAAACTATAAACTACATGAAATAACTATTTTATTAAACAATAATTTAAATTTTTGGAAAAAATAATTTTATTTTCTAACGGGGCTAAAAATAAACTTACCTTTCTTTAAAGTATTAAAAAATAATAAACCTGTGGAAAAAATGTTTTAATTTTAATTAATTCACCACTTACCTTGTAAAAAGCAGGCCTTATGACTGCTTTTTAAATGTGTAAATTCTGCAGACTTAATCTCCCGGGAAAACCTGCAAAAATTAAATTAAGGAATTAAACTACCTGCTGTCCAGGATATCTACCCCGAGAGGTGCCGGGGGAAGGCCCTGAGAATCATTAAAGACGCGAGCCACCCCAGCCACAACCTCTTCGCCCTGCTCCCGTCCGGTAAGAGGTACCGAAGCATACGGTCTCGTACCAGCAGGTTTCGAAACAGCTTCTACCCCCAGGCCATAAGACTCATGAACATATAATTTATTATTATTTATTACTGTTGTTTTATTTATTATTACTGTATTTCTATTAGTATTTTATCATTGTTATGCCATATTTATTCCAATGTTGGGAGGACTCGTAAAAATCAACATTTCGTTGTGCAGTACACACGTCTGCTGCATATATGACAAATAAAATTGAATTGTAATTGTAAAAAAAAACTAAGTTCGATGCGCACGCGCAGCCTCTCCCGCGCATGCGTTCGAACTCTGAACCCCTTCTTTCAGGGGAACGGAAGTGCCGGTTTCCCGCGCATGCGCAGTGCATGCAGGAAACCGGCACTTCCATTGGGCCTACAGGTGAGTACCCCATGCATACTCACACATGGAGACCCGAATTTCTGGGCCAAGGTTTTTTAAGTCTGTAACACCAAGGGCAGTGGCATTAACTCAGGCTTGTTCCTAACCGGGGAAAATGTGGGCTCTTATCACCTGGCCATAAGTGACTTCAGTTCTGACAGTGCTTCAGTGTTCTTCCAATGTTGTGTGCAAGTCATTGCACACAAGGCCACGACAACAACAACTTGCATTTATATAGCACCTTTAACAGGGTGAAACATCCCCCAGGAGCGTTATCAGACAAAATTTGACACCACATCACAGGGAGGGTTGCTCTGGTTGCCTGCTTCTCTATCGTGGACTTGTCCCTAACCCTAATGCCCGAGTGGCCCTGGAGAGGAGCCTTCCACGACCGGTGAGCACCGCAGGCAATAGAGTGCCTGGGAGACACAAAGAACATTATGATTTAAATGTACGATAGCAAAATACTATGGATGCTGGAAATCTGAAATAACAGCAGAAAACGCTGGAAAAACTCAGCAGGCCAGGCAACATCCGTGGAGAGAGAAACAGAGTCAATGTTTCAGGTCGAAGACCCTTCGTCAGGACTGAGAAAAAAGCAGGAAATGAAACAGATTAAGAAGCCAGTAAGGGGGCTGGGAAATGGAGGAGGGGATGAAAGAACAAAAGGGAAGGTCTGGGAGGGGTGAGGAGACATTAAGAGATATTCAAGGCGAGGCGAGATGGTAATAGGACAAGTGAAGAGACAAAGGATGGCTCTAGATGAAGTGTGAAATGCGCTGGCAGAATGAAAGACAGCTGCCATGTGGGAGAGAGAAAAAAGGAAAAGGCACAAACCAAAAGTGTGGATAAAAAATATATAAAAATGATAGGGGCCGAGGTTATGATCTGAAATTGTTGAACTCGATATTGAGTCCGGAAGGCTGTAAAGTGCCTAATCGGAAGATGAGGTGCTGTTCCTCGAGCTTATGCTGAGCTTCCGTGGAACAATGCAAGAGGCCGAGGATGGTGAGGTCTGAGTGGGAATGGGGTGGTGAATTGAAATGACAGGCGGCCGAAAGCTCGGGGTCACCCTTACGAACTGAACGGAGGTGTTCCGCAAAGCGGTCACCCAATCTGCGTTTGGTCTCCCCATTTTAATGTATATGTTTCCTTTTTGTTTAAATTAGATTTTATATTTGAATTATTATATTAGTTGATCCTCCTCACAAGGGGGCACTTGTAGACTTGTTTCCCTGTTGATGACACTGGAGAAACCCAGAATCACCCTTTTAAATCATGGGAGATTAGCCATGATCTTATTGAATGGCGGAGCAGACTCGAAGGGCCGAATGGCCGACTCCTGCTCCTATTTCTTATGTTCTTATTGGTCAGCTCAAAAGAGGCATGTGTGGAGAGTTGAGACACATTGACGTTTCGGCTATAGTGGTGTTCTGTGGAAGAGTCTACACTTGAAACGTTTACATATCTCTTCTCTCCACAGATGTAATGTTTCCAACAATTTTGTTTTTCTTTCCAATTGCCAGTATTTTCAGTTCTTTTTATGATATGGGCATGAGGAATGTCCCATGAGGCAGACTTGACAGGTCTGATCAATCTCCTCAATACTCAGTAGACAGCAGCCAATATAGAGGGAATTGAGCAGATGGCAGTGAGAAGGGGGGAACCTGGTACCCCCCTCCTGGGGCTGGTGAGACGGGGGACTACACCCTCCTGGAGCTGGTGAGATGGGGGTCTACACCCTCCTGGGGCTGGTGAGCATGGGGTTTACCCCCTCCTGGGGCTGGTGAGGCAGTGCGGGGGGGGTTACACCCTCCTGGGGCTGGTGATAGGGTGGTTTAACCACTCCTGGGGTGAGTGAGAAGGGGGTTTAACCCCTCCTGGGTTTAGTGAGAAGGGGGTTTAACCCCTCCTGGGGTTAGTGAGAAGGGGATTTAACCCCTCCTGGGTTTAGTGAGAAGGAGGTTTAACCCCTCCTGGGGTTAGTGAGAAGGGGATTTAACACCTCCTGGGTTTAGTGAGAAGGAGGTTTAACCCCTCCTGGGTTTAGTGAGAAGGAGGTTTAACCTCTCCTGGGTTTTTAACCCCTCCTGGGTTTAGTGAGAAGGGGGTTTAACCCCTCCTGGGCTTAGTGAGAAGGGGATTTAACCCCTCCTGGGTTTAGTGAGAAGGGGGTTTAACCCCTCCTGGGGTTAGTGAGAAGGGGATTTAACCCCTCCTGGGTTTAGTGAGAAGGAGGTTTAACCCCTCCTGGGGTTAGTGAGAAGGGGGTTTAACCCCTCCTGGGGTTAGTGAGAAGGGGATTTAACCCCTCCTGGGCTTAGTGAGAAGGGGGTTTAACCCCTCCTGGGCTTAGTGAGAAGGGGGTTTAACACCTCCTGGGTTTAACCCCTCCTGGGGTTAGTGAGAAGGGGGGTTAACCCCTCCTAGGGTGAGTGAGAAGGAGGTTTAACCCCTCCTGGGTTTAGTGAGAAGGGGGTTTAACCCCTCCTGGGTTTAGTGAGAAGGGGGTTTAACCCCTCCTGGGTTTAGTGAGAAGGGGGTTTAACCCCTCCTGGGGTTAGTGAGAAGGAGGTTTAACCCCCCCTAGGGTTAGTGAGAAGGGGGTTTAACCCCTCCTGGGTTTAGTGAAAAGGGGGTTTAACCCCTCCTGGGGTGAGTGAGAAGGGGGTTTAACTCCCCTGGGTTTAGTGAGAAGGGGGTTTAACCCCTCCTGGGGTTAGTGAGAAGGGGGTTTAACCCCGCCAGAGCCCTGGTCCCCAGCTCAGGGACAGGCTCCTCTTCTCCCGTCTCCACACGGGAGTGGCTGCGGTCCCTCCCCCTGCGGAAGTGTCGTGTCTCCCGGGCCGCGCCTCTCACTTGGGCCCGCGGTCGCTGTGCCATGCCGGGAGCCGGGAAAGCCGGGCGGGGATGAGCGAGGCCGAGGCCTCGGGCCCGGTGCCGGTGGAGCAAGCGGTGCTGGAGACCTACTTCTCGCAGCTCGGCATTTTCTCGCACGACCGGGCCAAGGACTACGTGGAGCGGGAGAAGGAGACCAGCAAGAGCGCGGGCCCGGCCTGGGCCGCCATCCTGGCCGCACTCGCTCACCTGGCGGCCGCAGAGAAAGCTTATCACAGCATGGGCTTCCTGGGCCAGAAACTGGGTAACTAGGGGGAGAAACTGGGTAACTAGGGCCAGGAACTGGGTAACTAGGGGGAGAAACTGGGTAACTAGGGCCAGGAACTGGGTAACTAGGGGGAGAAACTGGGTAACTAGGGCCAGGAACTGGGTAACTAGGGGGAGAAACTGGTAACTAGGGGCAGGAACTGGGTAACTAGGGGGAGAAACTGGGTAACTAGGGGCAGGAACTGGGTAACTAGGGGGAGAAACTGGGTAACTAGGGGCAGGAACTGGGTAACTAGGGAGAGAAACTGCGTAACTAGGGGGAGAAACTGGGAACTAGGGGCAGCAACTGGGTAACTAGGGCCAGGAACTGCGTAACTAGGGGGAGAAACTGGGTAACTAGGGCCAGGAACTGGGTAACTAGGGGGAGAAACTGGGTAACTAGGGGGAGAAACTGGGTAACTAGGGCCAGGAACTGGGTAACTAGGGCCAGGAACTGGGTAACTAGGGGGAGAAACTGGGTAACTAGGGCCAGGAACTGGGTAACTAGGGGGAGAAACTGGGTAACTAGGGGGAATAACTGGGTAACTAGGGCCTGGAACTGGGTAACTAGGGGGAGAAACTGGGTAACTAGAGGAAGGAACTGGTAACTAGGGGGAGAAACTGGGTAACTAGAGGAAGAAACTGGGTAACTAGGGCCAGAAACTGGGTAACTAGGGGAGAAATTGGGTAAATAGGGGGAGAAACTGGGTAACTAGGGGATGGAACTGGGTAACTAGGGCCAGGAACTGGGTAACTAGGGGAGTAACTGGGTAACTAGAGCCAGGAACTGGGTAACTAGGGCCAGGAACTAGGTAATTAGGGCCAGGAACTAGGTAACTAGAGCCAGGAACTGGGTAACTAGGGGGAGAAACTGGGTAACTATGGCCTGGAACTGGGTAACTAGGGGGAGAAACTGGGTAACTAGAGGGAGAAACTGGGTAACTAGAGGAAGAAACTGGGTAACTAGGGCCAGAAACTGGGTAACTAGGGGAGAAATTGGGTAAATAGGGCCAGAAACTGGGTAACTAGGGGGAGAAACTGGGTAACTAGGGGATGGAACTGGGTAACTAGGGCCAGGAACTGGGTAACTAGGGGATGGAACTGGGTAACTAGGGGATGGAACTGGGTAACTAGGGCCAGGAACTGGGTAACTAGGGCTGAAACTGGGTAACCAGGGGCAGAAACTGGGTAACTAGGGGCAGGGGGAAAGGGTAGGGGGCATGGGGAGAGGGAGAAGGGAGTGGGGGGAAGGGAAGGGGGCAGAGGAGAGGGATGAAGGTCAGGGGCATGGGGAGTAGGGGGAAGGGCATGGGGAGAGGGGAAAAGGGGGCAATGAGAAGCAGACAGAGGAGGGCGGGGAGTTGAAGAAGCTGCTGCTGCTTGTAATTGTCTGAGCTCAGAGGGGCGACCTGTCTCCTGTGTGTGTGTCTGAGACAAGGGCCTCTGTATTCTGTGTGTCTAAGCTAGGGGTCGGTCTCCTATGTGTCTGAGACAGAGGGGAGTCTCTCCTATGTGTCTGAAACGGAGGGGGTACCTCCTGTGCGTCTGAGGCGGAGGGGGCCTCTCCTGTGCATCTGAGGCGGAGGGGGCCTCTCCTGTGTGTCTGAGGCAGAGGGGGCCTCTCCTGTGCATCTGAGGCGGAGGGGGCGTCTCCTGTGTGTCTGAGGCAGAGGGGGCCTCTCCTGTGTGCCTGAGACGGAGGGGGCCTCTCCTGTGTGTCTGAGGCGGAGGGGGCCTCTCCTGTGTGTCTGAGGCGGAGGGGGCCTCTCCTGTGTGTCTGAGGCGGAGGGGGCCTCTCCTGTGTGTCTGAGGCGGAGGGGGCCTCTCCTGTGTGTCTGAGGCGGAGGGGGCCTCTCCTGTGTGTCTGAGGCGGAGGGGGCCTCTCCTGTGTGTCTGAGATGGAGGGGAGGGTGTGGTCTCTCCTGTGTATCTGACCTTGGGTGGGCTGTGCCATGTGCCCTATCTGTTGCTGGCACTGAGCTAGTGTATACAGTATATATATATATATATGCATATACACATGAGCTGGGGAGAGGAGGGTCCTGGA
Source organism: Somniosus microcephalus (assembly GCF_052327205.1). Taxonomy (NCBI): domain Eukaryota; kingdom Metazoa; phylum Chordata; class Chondrichthyes; order Squaliformes; family Somniosidae; genus Somniosus; species Somniosus microcephalus. The sequence continues at coordinate 92,554,437 of NC_141002.1, read as the reverse complement.
TTGTCCCTGTGCCTTGTACTTGTGTGCTGGAGCCAATATACTCTGCCCACCTTTGTGTGCGTGCAAAATATTTTCTGTAATGTTTCCCTTTGGCTGGCTAAAAACAATCTTCTGTAAATTGGGATTGGCAGTTCCCGAGATGGTGCTAATATTTGCAGGATGTCCCTGGAAGCATGTTAGTATTTGCAGGGGTCCTCATACAAAAGTTCAAAATCAGTGGTCTCACTGAAGGCTTTGGGGGTTATGCATGTGTGTCCTAAACACCATCGCAACCAACCTGGCTCCCTTTTTGGAATGACCCCAGTAATTTCTCATGTTAAAACTTACCACAGATTGTAATCGTTGGCTGTCCTGTGAATCGGGATCTGTGAAGCCGTTCAAACCTTATTTAATTTGGAGTGGTGTATCATTGGAGTGGTATGAGAGTACTTCCGTGCTAAATTCAAACTTTGCAGACTAAGCCAGTTGATTTAGTGTAATTTAAACCATCACTGCTTTCCCAGCACATAGAAAAAAGAAAAGACTTGTATTTATATAGGACTTTTCACGACCTCAAGATGTCCCAAAGCGATTTACAACTAATTAAGTACTGTTGTAATGTGGGAAACGCAGCAACCAATTTGGACACCGCAAGGTCCCACAAACAGCAATGTGATAATGACCAGATAATCTGTTTTTTAGTGATGTTGGTTGAGGGATAAGTATTGGCCCCAGGACACCGGTGAGAACGCCCCTGCTCTTCTTCGAAATAGTGGCCGTGGGATCTTTTACGCCCACCTGAGAGGGCAGACGGGGGCCTCGGTTTAACATCTCATCTGAAAGACGGCACCTCCGACAGTGCAGCGCTCCCTCAGTACCGCACTGGAGTGTCAACCTAGATTTTTTGTGCTCCAGTCTGGAGTGGGACTTGAACCCAGAACATTCTGACTCAGCGGCGAGTGTGCTGCTGTCACTGAGCCACGGCAATTACATCTCATGAAGCGTGTTCCTGGACTGTATGCTGTGAGGACAGCACGTTAAAAATGTTTAGTTCAGTGCTGAAAATGGGGAATTGTAGTGTAGTTCAGTTCTGGGATTGGTCTTTGATATTGGATGTTTGTATTCTTTTCAAGAAAATTACCTGGAGTTTCTGCCCAGTTGCGCTGTTTTTTTCGTCGAAATTTGCCCGAAATTGGCAAAACCAGTGCACAGGATCGCGGAATTTTAAGCGCAAATTATGTTCGGCGCAACTCGAGTTTCCGTGATCTTTTGCACTAATTTTAAAAATATCGCGCTGGAAGCCGGCCACGCCCCCAGATCGAATTAATCACCACAGAACTAGTGCAATTTTCGGTGCAATTTGCGCCCGGATCGTCGATTGCCCCCAATGCGGAAACTCTACCCCAATGTCTTTTACAAAACAGGCAGTAGGCATATTGGAGCAGTGTCGAGGGTTATGGGGAGCGGGCGGGGAAGTGGAATTGAGGCCAAGATGAGATCAGCCACGATCTTATTGAATGGCGGAGCAGGCTCAAGGGGCCGAATGACCGACTCCTGCTCCTACGTCTTACGTTCTTATGTTCTCTGTATGCTGAGCCCATTCCTCCTGTGCCCACTGGCTGTGCACCCATCTCATTTCCATTGCCGTTTCACAGTTTTTCTGCGCATGGACTCTCAGACAGCCATTCGCTCGCAGCCACTGGTCCACTTAGCTCATGTCCAGAAAATGAAAATTGGAAGGGATTTATAATCTATATTTGTTTTAATAACATTTCAGAATACAGTAGATGAGTAATATGAGGCATGACATGTGGTAAGTGCAGCATGCTTGAGAGGAACCTTGACTTTGGACCTATGGTTCCCAAAGCTCTCCATCACTGGAGGTTTTCCTCACCTCGTGTCTGGTTGTGTTGTAGACTCATTGCTAGAGATTTATTGCTATGATTAATCAACATCTCTGTTTTTGCTGTGCCCATTCCTCCTGCGCCCGCTGACTTTCGTTGTACCAGGGGTCTACCAGGATGGTAGCGGGCGAACTAGATAGACCTTGGCCTTTTCTCGTCTAGCGCTTCCTATCTTTATTAACCGCTCCATTGGCGTTTTGGCTGAAACATCAGATGTAGGTGATTGAATATAATTCATCTATTTTGAGGAAGAGGAGTCAAAGACCGTCACCACTCAGTGTAAAGACCGCCTTTAATCAGTCGCATTTAAATGGCTGGTATAAAGTGGGAGATGGAAGAGAAAGCCAATATCAGATTGATTGCAAATCATTTCACCATTGATGTGCGGTGTTCCCTTCCTGGAACTAGCCAGTGGTTTCTATTTGAAACGGAATTGTAAGCAGTCGGTGTTTTAAAAAAAAAAAGTGCAATAAGTGCCTGGTGATTTTGTAATTCGAAGAGAAAAAAAAGTTTAAATGTCGACTGTGTCAGCGGTGGCTCAGTGGGCAGCACCCTCGCCTCTGAAGGTTGTGGATTCAAGTCCCACTCCAGAGATTTGTGGGCAAAAAATCTAGACTGACACTCCCAGTGCAGTGCTGAGAGAGCACTGCACTGTCAAAGGTGCTGTGTTGGTGTACAGTTATAAATCTTGCCCTTCCACACTTGGGTTGTGTCTGGAGTGAGCATTCTGTGCGAGTGGGTGAATTACTGTCGGCTGGCACTAGTAGATGGAGCCACTTCAGGCAGTGAATTAAGAGCATCACACAAAGCATTGCAAGGCTTAAGTGTGACATTGTCTTTATTATATTGGTACCTGCCTAGTGGCAACACCTCTAAGTGATTAAGAGCTTATGTACAACACACTTCAGTCAAATTTAACCGTCAAGTTTAATTTATCTTTTGGCTCACTCTGTAGAGCAGAACAAGGTCTAGTGGATTCAAACGCAAGCTACAGAAGTGAAAGGGTGGTGGTATTAAGTCACCGAGTCACGCAGGCTCCCCTAACGCTGACTAATTTATTTAAGCATTGTTTTCAGTACTAAAGACCATGGGGGAGAAATCCGGATGTTAGCGCCCCCACTTAGTGCCTGGCGGGGGTGCTCAGGCAGTAGCGCCGCAAATTCGCCGGCCCCGTAGCGCCGGCGATAACAGTTAGCGCCTTGGCACCTTTTGCCATGCAGACCGTGACGTCAGCGAGCGTCCGATTTGCAAACTTCAGTAGCGCCCTCTGCCTTACCGCCTCGCGCCAACAGCGCCAGGGAGCGGAGGCGTGGACCGGCTGGCTGGTGGGGCGCTACGTAAAGGGTTTCAAAGGTCAGTTATGAGTAGCAGAGAGCGCAGGGTGTATCTGCAGCCAAATAAAGGCTGCTTAGTCCCCGGAGTGTTGCGGGCCATCAAAGCAATTTGCATTTCAGCCTATCGCCGTTCCGCACTCCCCGAATCACTGGGGGCTGGTGTGCAGACTCCAATCACCCTCCCCTTTAATGACTGGAAGGCGCCTGCGCCAATGCTCACTCCCGATTACACAACACCTCGTACTCGTAACGCGACTCACCTACGCCATTAGCGCCTGATTTAGCGCTCCCCTACATTCTTTGAGCGCTGAGACTGAACTTAGCGGGCAGCGAGATTGATTAGCGCCTGGCGCTAAGCTTACAGCTTCTCAAAAGTTAGCGCCCTTCCCTGGGCGCTACTGAATTTCTAGCCCATTAATAAGTTCGTCTATTTGTGTCTTAAGACATTTCAAGTTTTGCTGTTGCTTGGTACCAGACTGAGAGGTTATACCTATCGGGAAAGACTGAACAGGCTGGGGCTCTTTTCTCTAGAAAAGGGGAGGCTGAGGGGTGACCTAATAGAGGCTTTTAAAATTATGAAGGGGTTCGATAGGGTAGACGTAGAGAAGATGTTTCCGCTTGTGGGGGAGTCCAAAACTAGGGGCCATAAATATAAGATAGTCACCAATAAATCCAGTAGGGAATTTAGGAGAAACTTCTTTACCTAAAGAGTGGTGAGAATGTGGAACTCGCTACCACATGGAGGAGTTGAGGCTAATAGCATAGATGCATTTAAGGGGAAGCTAGATAAGCACATGAGGGAGAAAGGAATAGAGGGATATGTTGATAAGATGAGATGAAGTAAGGTGGGAGGAGCATAAAGACCGGCATGGACCTGATGGGCCGAATGGCCTGTTTCTGTGCTGTAAAATTCGACGTAATTTCTGAGCTGGTTTTTTTTTTCCTTCCCCGCCCCCCCCCCCCGTGTACAATCTCTGAATCTGCAGGTGGGCAGTCATTCTTTAGTCGGAAGGATTCCATACGAACTATCTACACGTCCCTCCATAATGAGCTGCGCAAGTTGGTCACTGCGCGGAACTCCGCGGCCGGCACCTCGCCCCACTTGGAAGAGCTTCTCTCCCACCTCTCCGAGCAGCTCTGCTTTTTCATCCAGGCCCGAATGGAGATTGCCGACTTCTACGAGAAGATGTATTCCCTCAGCACGCAGAAGTCCATCAATTCAACGGAGGTGGTGCACGCGCTGGAGTCTGTTCTGCAGAAATATAGCTCCAGGTCAGTGGAAGGCCCAGGCCTTTTCTGATAGGTGACGGGAGGTGAATTTTTTTTTTTATTATTCGTTCATGGGATGTGGGCGTTGCCGGCAAGGCCAGCATTTATTGCCCATTCGCTAATTGCCCCTTGAGAAGGTGGTGGTGAGCCGCCATTTCAGAGGGCAGTTAAGAGTCAATCACATTGCTGTGGGTCTGGAGTCACATATAGGCCAGACCGGGTAAGGGTGGCAGATTTCCTTCCCTAAAGGACATTAGTGAACCAGATGGGCTTTTACGACAATCCGATAGTTTCATGGTTACCATTACTGATATTAGCGGTTTTTTTTAATTCCAGATTTTATTTAATTAACTGAAATTTAAATTCCCCAGCTGCCATGTCTTTGGATCATTAGACCAGGCCTCTGGATTACTAGTCCAGTAACATAACCACTATGCTACTGTACTGTACGATTAACTGTACTGATTAACAAAGAAAAGCCATGAGTGATTAATCCTTTACCAGCAGCAGCATTTTTTGCACACGGTATCGAGAAGTATTAGAAAGAGTAAAAAAAGAGAAGCTGTTTCCAATGGCTGAAGGGTCGATAACCAGAGGCCACAGATTTAAGGAGACTGGCAAAAGAACCAGAGGCGACATGAGGAAATTTTTTTTGTGCAACGAGTGGTTAGGATTTGGAACGCACTGCCTGATAGGGCGGTGGATACAGATTCAATAGTGGCCTTCAAAAGGGAATTGGATAAATACTTGGTGAAATAATTGCAGGGATATGGGGAAAGAATGGGGGAGTGGGATTGACTGGATTGCTTTTCGAAAGAGCCGGCACAGACTCAATGGGCCGAATGGCCTCCTACTGTGCTGTACTATTCTAAGATGCAATGAAAGACTTGCATTTATACAGCACCTTTCACGAACTCAGGCTGTCTGTCCCAAAGCACTTTACAGCCAATGAAGTACTTTTGAAGTGTAGTCTCTGTTGTAATGTAGGAAATTAGATTTTCCTTTTGCTTCAGTGCACATTAGAGAGCGATTCCATGTGGCCAAAGCCTGTTTTGTCCTCCTCGAGTCTAATAGTCAGATAAGCACTTGTTCCATGAACAGCCGTCAGTTTAAACTGGTTTCTGAACTGAAAGCCATTTAGATCCATTGCAGCCCACTGACCTTTCACTTTTCATTTTGTTCAGTCACCTGCTCCGTCACAGGTGAACTGTGCCCCCTGGCAGAAGTCTCAGGCTGCTTGGCCCTGGAGGTGTCACAGGCTGTCTCACTCCACGCATGGTGCATTGGACTCTGCTGCCCCAAGTTCCACTTTTTAATGTGAATTATCAAGCACTGATCGACTGTTAAATATAACTGCACCGATTCATAGAAACATAGAAGATAGGAGCAGGAGTAGGCCATTCGGCCCCTCGAGCCTGCTCCGCCATTTACATAAGAACATAAGAAGTAGGAGCAGGAGTAGGCCATACGGCCCCTCGGGCCTGCTCCGCCATTCAATAGGATCATGGCTGATCCGAATCTAGACTCACGTCCACTTCCCTGCCCTCTCCCCGTAACCCCTAATTCCCTTATCTGCTAGGAAACTGTCTATCTCCATTTTAAATTTATTTAATGTTGCAGCTTCCACAGCTCTCTGGGGTAGCAAATTCCATAGATTTACTACCCTCTGAGTGAAGAAGTTTCTCCTCATCTCAGTTTTGAAAGGGCAGCCCCTTATTTTTAGATTATGCCCCCTAGTTCTAGTCTCACCCATCAGTGGAAACATCCTCACCGCATCCACCCGATCAAGCCCCCTCACAATCTTATATGTTTCGATAAGATCGCCTCTCATTCTTCTGAACTCCAATGAGTAGGGTCCCAACCTACTCAACCTTTCCTCATACGTCAACCCCCTCATCTCCGGAATCAACCGAGTGAACCTTCTCTGAATCGCCTCGAGAGCAAGTATATCTTTTCTTAAATATGGAAACCAAAACTGCACGCAATATTCCAGGTGTGGCCTCACCAATACCCTGTATAACTGCAGCAAGACTTCCCTGTTTTTATACTCCATCCCCCTCGCAATAAAAGCCAAGATTCCATTGGCCTTCCTGATCACCTGCTGCACCTGCATACTAACTTTTTGTGTTTCATGCACCAGGACCCCCAGATCCCTTTGTACTGTAGCACTTTGCAGTTTCTCTCCATTTAGATAATAACTTGCTCTTTGATTTTTTCTGCCAAAGTGCATAACCTCACACTTTCCAACATTATATTGCTTCTGCCAAATCTCTGCCCACTCACTCAGCCTGTCTATGTCCTTTTGCAGGTTTTTTATGTTCCCCTCACTCACTGCTTTCCCTCCCATCTTTGTATCGTCGGCAAACTTGGATATGTTGCACTCGGTCCCTTCCTCCAAATCGTTAATAGAGATTGTAAAGAGTTGGGGTCCCAGCACTGACCCCTGCGGAACACCACTAGTTACTGATTGCCAACCTGAGAATGAACCATTTATCCCAACTCTTTGTTTTCTGTTAGATAGCCAATCTTCCACCCATGCCAGTATATTACCCCCAATCCCGTGATTTCTTATCTTGATCAGTAATCTTTTGTAATGAGATCATGGCTCGTCGTCCAAATTCAGTACCCTGTCCCTGCTTTCTCCCCATATCCCTTGATCCCTTTAGCCTTAAGAAATATATCTAACTCCTTCTTGAATATATTTAATGAATTGGCCTCAACTGCCTTGTGTGATAGAGAATTCCACAGGTTCACCACTCTCTGGGTGAAGAAATTCCTCCTCATCTCTGTCCTAAATGGCTTACCCCTTATCCTTAGACTGTGACCCCTGGTTCTGGACTCCCCCCGCCATCGGGAACATCCTTCCTGCATTTAGTCTGTCTAGTCCTGTTAGAATTTTATAAGTTTCAATGAGATCCCCTCTCATTCTTCTAAACTCTAGCGAATATAAGCCTAATCGACCCAATCTCTCCTCATATGTCATCCCTGCCATCCCAGGTATCAGTCTGGTGAATCTTCGCTGCACTCTCTCCATGGCAAGAACATCCTTCCTCAGATAAGGCGACCAAAACTGCACACAATACTCAAGGTGTGGTTTCACCAAGGCCCTGTACAACTGCAGCAAGACATCCTTGCTCCGGTACTCGAATCATCTCGCTATGAAGGCCAACATACCATTTGCCTTCTTAACCGCCTGCTGCACCTGCATGCTTACCTTCAGCGACTGGTGCACAAAGACACCCAGGTCTCGTTGCACTTCCCCTTTTCCCAATCTATTGCCGTTCAGATAATAATCTGTCTTCCTGTTTTTGCCACCGAAGTGGATAACCTCGCATTTATCCACATTATACTGCATTTGCCATGCATCTGCCCAATCACCCAACCTGTCCAAATCATACTGGAGTTTCTCTGCATCCTCCTCACAGCACACACGCCCACCCAGCTTTGTGTCGCCTGCAAACTTGGAGATATTACATCTAGTTCCCTCGTCTAGATCATTTATATATATATATAGTGAATAGCTGGGTTCCTAGCACCGATCCCTGCGGTAACCCACTAGTCACTGCCTGCCACTCGGAAAAAGACCCGTTTATTCCAACTCTTTGCTTCCTGTCTGCCAACCAGTTCTCTATCCAAGTCAGTACCTTGCCCCCAATCCCATGTGCCTTAACTTTGCACGCTAACCTCTTATGCGGGACCTTATCGAAAGCCTTCTGAAAGTCCAAATACACCACATCTACTGGTTCTCCCTTATCTATTTTACCAGTTACATCCTCAAAAAATTCCAGTAGATTAGTCAAGCACGATTTACCTTTTGTAAATCCATGTTGACTTTGTCCGATCCTGTCACTGTTTTCCAAGTGCTCTGCCATTACATCTTTTATAATGGAGTCTAGCATTTTCCCCACTACTATAATTCCCCGTATTCTCTCTACCACCTTTTTTAAATAGTGGGGTTACATCAGCTATCCTCCAATCCATGGGAATTCAATCTGGAGGTTATAGAATCGGTAAACTATTCAAACACTATTCAAACACACTTCTATTGATGAAGGACTGTCTGTAATGTGATACACTGTGCTGGAATTGGTTCTGCTTCTCTCAGTAATGAAAGTTACCCGTGAAATTTGATTCAGTAATTCTTAATTTTGACATAGAAAAGCCAGGAAGTATTAATGTGTACAGGGCAGGTACAGCATAAGATTATCAGGGGCAGAGTGATCTCCTGGACTAGTTTCAATTAGGTTTGGGGGTTCGGAGAGGCTTTTCACAGATTTCCCCAAATTGGCCCTAGGTTTTTATCTTTTTTTTGCCCCTTTCAGGAGATCACATGGTTTCGGGTGGGGTGGGGAAGCAACGTTCCCGATAAGGCAGCACGGGACTGGCTTTTTCAGTGTAAAGTTTCGCACATGCGCGGAACTGTGAATGGGCCGTGCAGCCCCCCCAAAAGATAAGAGGGAACATTGGTGGGGGGTGCATATATTGTGACGCACTAGGTATCGCAGTTGTGTGGGGACAGACTGGTTGGACCAGGGGGTCTTTTTCTGCTCATCGTTATTCGTAGTTGTTAGTTACGACCTACTGCTGACGATCTGTAATATCTCAAGGTGCGCTGGTACAAGTTCCGATCACAGTTCAACTCTTTTATTGGATTCGCTACTTAACCTTTTGCTATTTTTGAAATGTGCGCGTGTTAGAGATGGGCTTGCTCCTAGCTTTGGATGGCAGGAGGTTATACAATGAGGCTTGTTCAAATACACTTTTATTATATTTTAAAAGTACTGAACCATGAAATAATCCATTACAGTCACAGATCCTGATGTGATGGTATCTTGAAGTAGAGCTTCAGTGTTGTAGGATATTTTGTTTGTGTTAACATTCTCGGAGCAGAATGGCCTTTCAGCTTTCAACAGCACCCCTATCTATTATAATGGATCTGAGAATGAATTTCTATCCCCCATAATGCGGCTATACCAAAGAAATGTGCTGAATTGTGCAACCGTTTATTGACCAAAGGCTGCCACGGTGCTGCATTATGATTGTTCCTTCCAGACAGTTGAAGTGGCTCGTACATTAAAGCCTTTTATTGAATTCCTTTCCTCCTTAGGTGTCAGCCATGGCTCAATGGCAGCACTTGCTTCTGAGTCAGAGGGTGGTGGCTTCGAGTCCCACTCCATAGACTTGAGCTCCTCATCTAGGCTCTGAGCATCACTAAGGAGCTGTCAGTAACCCAACTCTTTCCCAACTGAGTGAGACATGCAGCAGTAGGAGCAACCCCTCGGGGAGGTGGGGAAAAGAAAAGACTTGCATTTCTATAGCGCCTTTCACGACCACCGGACGTCCCAAAGCGCTTTACAGCCAATGAAGTACTTTTTGAAGTGTAGTCACTGTTGTAATGTGGGAAACTCGCAACCAATTTGCGCACAGCAAGCTCCCACAAACAGCAATGTGATAATGACCAGATCATCTGTTTTTAGTGATGTTGGTTGAGGGATAAATATTGTCTGGGACACCGGGGAGAACTCCCCTGCTCTTCTTCGAATAGTGCCGTGGGATCTTTTATGTCCACCTGAGAGGGCAGATGGGGCCTCGGTTTAACGTCTCATCTGAAAGACGGCACCTCCGACAGTGCAGCACTCCCTCAGTACTGCACTGGAGTGTCAGCCTAGATTATATGTTGAAGTCTCTGGAGTGGGACTTGAACCCACAACCTTCTGACTCAAAGACGAGAGTATGACCAACTGAGCCGTAGCTGACACGTATAATGGCCGATTTGACATTCAAGGGAGTAGCCAAATCCAAATATCAGTCGAGGCTGGGATTTGAACTCTCGGCTACCTGGTGGGATTTGCAAATCTGACTGACCGGGCTACTTGTCCAACTGTTCATTTGTTGCGTAGGGAGATTAACCCAACAGTGTAGCGCCCCAGAGGGGGGCTAAACCATGGGGAGTTCTAAGTGTGTTCATTTTTATTTCCTTAGGTTCCATCACCCCATCCTGAGCCCTTTGGAAAGTAGCTTCCAGCTGGAGGTGGACGTTCTATCTCAGCTGCTGAAGGCTCAGGCTGAGATCAGTGAATGGAAGTTCCTCCCCTCGCTGCTCAACCTACACAGCGCCCACTCCAAACTGCACACGTGGGGGCAGACGTTCGAGAAGCAGCGGGAGACCAGGAAGCACCTGTTCGGGGGCCAGACCCAGAAGGCCCTTCAGCCGCCGCACCTCTTCCTCTGGCTGGCTAAGCTGAAGAACGCCCTCCTGGCCAAGTTCAGCTTCTACTTCCACGAGGCGCTGAGCCGCCAGACCACCCTGTCGGAAATGAAGGCCTTGACCGCCAAGACCAACCCGGACTACTGCGGCAAGGTCTCCAGTTTCATCCGCAAGTACGACGCCGAGAACGTCTCCTTGATCTTCGACAATCGGGGGTCGGAGAGCTTTCAGGGGCACGGATACCACCACCCGCACTCGTACAGGGAAGCCCCCAAGGGGGTGGATCAGTACCCGGCGGTTGTTTCTCTGCCCACCGACCGACCTTTAATACACTGGCCCAACGTGATCATGATCATGACGGACCATGCGACGGAGCTGAACACTTTGGACAAAGTAGTCCACTTCTACGACGACAAGGTTCAGAGCACCTACTTCCTGACGCGCCCCGAACCGCAATTCACCATCGTGGTGATCTTCGACTCCAGAAAGTCGGAGAAGGACTCCCACTTTCTCTCCTTCCTCAACGAGCTCTCCAGCTCCCTGAAGAACTCCAAGCCGTTTGCCAGCCTGAAACCAGGTTCGAAGGGCTGACGTCAATAGCTCTGGCGTAAGTAAGTCTGCGTCGTAAAATGCATCGCTGCTGATGAGAAAAGGATGGCAGGAGGCAGCATTCTGCTGGCAGTGAAGTGCAGAATAATGCACCACACTTGAGTCACTTCTCCATCCATTACTGTGGGGGTAATTGGCTCTCCGGTAATTGCTTTGTGACTATGGGATGTTTGAGTCCGTTAACTCGCGCTCGGCAGAGAACCGCACAAGCTGTTCTTTACCAAGTATAAATGCTGTCATTTTACTGCTAATGACCACTGACATAAGGATTCTGTTTTCCTCAAACAGCTTATTATAAATGTGAAATAAAAACACTTGAACTTGATGCAAAGAATGAGCTTTAATCCTAATTGCTTTTGGAAAAGCCAATAGAGTGTTAGGATGTATTGCCAGGACAATTAAATAGAAAACATAGAAAAATAGGGGCAGGTGTAGGCCATTCGGCCCTTCGAGCCTGCTCCGCCATTCAGTATGATCATGGCTGATCCTCTATCTCAATACCATATTCCCGCTCTCTCCCCATACCCCTTGATGCCTTTTGCGTCTAGAAATCTATCTATCTCCTTCTTAAATATATTCAGTGACTTGGCCTCCACAGCCTTCTGTGGTAGAGAATTCCACAGGTTCACCACCCTCTGAGTGAAGAAATTTCTCCTCATCTCAGTCCTAAATGTCCTACCCCGTATCCTGAGACTGTGACCCCTTGTTCTAGAACCCCCAGCCAGGGGAAACATCCTCCCTGCATCCGGTCTGTCTAGCCCTGTCAGAATTTTATACGTTTCAATGAGATCCCCTCTCATTCTTCTAAACTCTAGTGAATACAGGCCTAGTCGACCCAATCTCTCATACGACAGTCCTGCCATCCCAGGAATCAGTCTGGTGAACCTTCGCTGCACGGTGGCATAGTGGTTAGCACTGTTGCCTCACAGCGCCAGGGACCCGGGTTCAAATCCGGCCTCGGGTGACTGTCTGTGTGGAGTTTGCACATTCGCCCCGTGTTTGCGTGGGTTTTCTCCGGGTGCTCCGGTTTCCTCCCACAGTCCAAAGATGTGCAGGTTAGGTTGATTGGTCATGATTAAAATTGACCCTTAGTGTTAGGTGGGGTTACGGGGATAGGGCTTGGGTGGGATGGCTGTCGGTGTAGGGACCGGGTGCTAGGGTTTGGATGATCAGCCATGATCTCGTTGAATGGCGGAGCAGGCTCGAAGGGCCGAATGGCCTACTCCTGCTCCTATCTTCTATGTTTTTCCCTCTATGCCAAGTATATCCTTTCTTAGGTAAGGAGACCAAAACTGCGCACAGTACTCCAGGTGTGGTCTCACAGAAAACAAAACAGGAAACACTATTCTGTCTCTGTATGAGGCCTTGGCTCAGCCTCATCTAGAATACTGTGATGTGGGGGCCCTGGGAAAGGTTGGTGGAGGTCCAGTGGATCAATACCTAGTTTAAAGTTACCGCAATAGGTACAGAGAGCTGAGGCTACTCGAGAAAAGCATACACTTCAAGGAGATTTCATTGAGGTCTTTAAATAAACGCGTGGTTAGGATTTGGAATGCACTGCCTGATAGGGCGGTGGATACGGATTCAACAGGGAATTGGATGAATTTTTGAAGGAGAAAAAATTGGCAGGGATTTGGGGAAAGAGCAGAGGGATTGGGACTAACGGGATTGCTCTTGGAAAGAGCCGCCGCCGACTCGATGGGCCGAATGGCCTCCTTCTGTGATGTACTACTATGATTCTATAATGAAAGGATTAGACTCTGTTTATGTGGATAGACTATTCAAGCTAGACAGGTTAGGGAGGACCAGGGGACACGTTACGTAGGCGTAGAACTAGATTAGATGTTAAGAGGTGGCCTCTGGAACAAGTTGCCAGCAAATGCAGTGAGTGCAGATTCACTGCACGCATTCAAAAGAATGTGGCCAGCATTACTATGTATAGAAGGTAGGTGGATATTGGGGAGATGTCACTGTGGTCTCCTGGAACGTGTTAAATTCCTCTCCGACCCTCTAAGGCAATCTAACAGTTTTTTTTCCAAAATTGGTCCAAGGCTTTTGCTCTTATTTATTTCTTTGCCTCTCATCAGGAGACTGTGTGTCTGGTGGGTGGGGTTGTGGATGGCACGGAGCTGATGTGCCGCAATCACACCATGACAGTATAGGATGGGTTCGATCAACCAGCTGGTCTTTTCCTGTCCTTCATTTTCATAACATAACAACAACAACCTGCATTCATATAGCGTCTTTAACATAGTAAAACACCCCAAGGTGTTTTACAGGAGTGATTTTTATCAAACACAATTTGACACCGAGCCACATAAGAAGATATTAGGGCAGGTGGCCAAAAGCTCGGTCAAAGAGGTAGGTTTTAAGGAGCGTCTTAAAAGAGGAGAGAGAGGCAGAGGTGTTTAGGGAGCGAATTCCAGAGTTTGGGGCCTAGGCAGCTGAAGGCACGGTCGGCAATGGTGGGGCGAAGAAAGTGGGGGAGGCCAGAGTTGGAAGAACGCAGAAATCTCGGAGGATTGTAGGGCTGGAGGAGGTTACAGAGATAGAGAGGGGTGAGGCCATGGAGGGATTTGAAGCTTAACATAAATATTCTGCTGGAAAAACTCAGCAGGCCGGGCAACATCCGTGGAGAGAGAAACAAAGTCAACGTTTCAGGTCGAAGACCCTTCGTCGAAGGGTTTCGACCTGAAACGTTAACTCTGTTTCTCGCTCCACGGATGTTGCCTGGCCTGCTGAGTTTTTCCAGCGTTTCCTGTTGTTATTTTGGATTTCCAGCATCCGCAGTATTTTGCTATCATAAATATTCTGCTGTTGGTTTATCCTGATTCATATAATGAAAAGTGAGCATAAAAGAACCAGTAATAGTGTGGACAACTTTTATATACAATTTCAGTATAAATTACATTTTGGATAGAAGCATTTAGAGAGGACATCTTATGATTTTTGAAAGGTGAATGTGTAATGGGGAGTCTGACAGTGCTGCATATTGCTGGTAGACTGCAGGTCCGTACCTGTCATTTCCTCACACGATGGCATTCTAACCTCGGTCTAGCTGTCAGGGAACACTTCTGGTGATTGAAAGCACAGCTTTTACACAGTTCAAGGATGGCATTAATTGAGATCTCGGAGCTGAGGGAGCAGGCTACAATAATAATGTTCACCATGTATCGCCTGACTTGGACATCTATCGGCCGTTCCTTCAACGCTGTTGGGTCAAAATCCTGGAACTCCCTCCCTAACAGCACTGTGGGAGCATCTTCACCACACGGACTGCAGCAGTGGCTCACCACCACCTTCTCAAGGGTAACTAGGGATGGGCAATAAATGCCGGCCTTGCCAGCGAAGCCATATCCCGAGAATGAATATTTTTTAAAACGAGCACATTGTGCTACTGAGCCAGAGTGTGATGTGCGAGAGAGCGAAGTGCTCTGCTGCTGTACCCGGGTGCAATGCGACATGGGTTGTTCTGCCCTCCTCTCTGCGCTGAGCTCCTGATCTCGGTTATGTCACCAGGGCTCAGGTAGGCGCTGAGTTCAGCAGAAGCCAAGCACTTCCCCCCCCCCCCCCCCCCCCCCAAGAGAAAGATATTGGAAAATCGGAGGCAAAGCTTTCTCTGGGCCACTCTTGTGCATCTTCTAGAGACTCTACACAAGAGGGAGAACGGACTGGAAGGTTATGCTGATGGGGTTAGATGAAGAGTTGTGGGAGGAGGCTCGTGTGGAGCATAAACCTGTAGCACGGATCAGTTGGGCTGAATGGCCTGTTTCTGTGCTGTACATTCTATGTCATACTACAGGAAACTTTGTGATATCCGGCACTGACGGTACCGGCGTGTTGCCGATCTATCAAAACTGCCGGACATACAAAGTTAATGTTGAAGCCTACGGAGGTTTTCATCTCCGTATCTGACAACAAACACTGTTGCTTAGCAACAGCTTCTAAAGAGTCGGCTGCAGCTGCAAGCGTCTGTAGCTGAAGCTGTTGCTATAGCTACAGACCTTACAGTGGCTGGGGGGAAAAAAAAGAACGAGATCTAAAAAAACTTACAGAAAACGGCTCTTGATTTTTGCCGTTAGATCGAGTATTCCGGACATACAACCTCCGGATAAACCAAAGTTTCCTGTATGTAATCATGTGATGGCGTCTAATGATACACCAGCACCTTTTATATCTCCCCATGGATTGGCCTCCTTCAACTGAGAACTTGACGGTGCCTACTGGTGTTTTGTTTTAATACTCCACACGTTTGGTATCTGCTGTATATAAAACCCATAATCCCATTTGTCCTTTTTTTTATTGTTATTCTACCCCCACCTGTATTCATGAGTTTACAGATCCGTACCCTGTATTAAATCTCCCTGTTGCTTCACTCCATTGAGAATTTTACTTTTTAGCTTATATTTTCATTTGCTGTTCAGTTTCCAAAAATATACTACATTCGTATTTATCTACATATATTACGAGCTTGTAGTTCTTGTGAATAATTTATTAGTGTCAGTTTATCTAATCTTAGAATCTTGACTAATGCTTTTGGGAGCATTTCTTTCCCCTGTGTAAACATTCGCCGCTTCCTCTGCATCTCCTCGTAGCCCATGTGGTTGCCTCCTGTTGTTATTCGCTAAATTGCCAACCAACTCCCCCCGCCCCCAATCCTTTTGTATTTGGTCCACTTGCTCCCTGTTGTTTTGTAACCGTCCCCCCCCTATCTTCAGCAAACCTAAGCAGTTCTCTTTCTTTCCACACTTCCAATGTAAACAATAATGGTCTGATCACCGGCCTCTGAGGCGCCCCACTAACCACCTTCCGTTCTGATGCAGCTGCACATACAACTAGCCCTTGCTTCTTCTGACTTGGCCAGTTTCTGATCAGCAACTCCGCAGCCCCCGCCGCCCCCCCCCACCCATCCTGTGCCTTACAACCTTGTGAACCACTCGTCTGCACAACACTGTGACAAAAGCATTGCTAAAGTCTCAATCTGTAACATCCGCTGATCTTCCCTGCTCCAGTTTCTGGAAGAAGTCAATTGGACTCATCCTCCCATTAAACCGTGCTGACTCCCTCAGTTTCGTGCAGGGACTAGAGTTGTTCTTGGAGCAGAGAAGGGTAAGAGGAGATTTGATAGAGGTGTTCAAAATCCTGAAGGGTTTTGATAAGAGGAGATAGAGAGAAACTGTTTCCAGTGGCAGAAAGGTCGGGAACCAGAGGGCACAGATTTAAGGTGATTGGCAAAAGAACCAGAGACGACAGGAGGAAACATTTTTTTACACAGTGAGTTATTGTGATCTGGAATGCACTGCCTGAAAGGGCGATGGAAGCAGATTCAGTCGTAACTTTCAAAAGGAAATTGGATAAATACTTGAAGGGGAGAAATTTGCAGGGCAATGGGGAAAGGGCAGGAGAGTTGGATTAATTGGAGAGCTCTTTCAGAGAGCCACCGCCCAATGGCCACCTTCTGTGCTGTATTTTTTTTTATTCATTGATGGGATGTGGGCGTCGCTGGCTAGGCCTGCATTTAGTGCCCATCCCTAATTGCCCTTGAGAAGATGGTGGTGAGCCGCCTTCTTGAACCGCTGCAGTCCACATGGTGTAGGTACACCCACAATGCTGTTAGGAAGGGAGTTCCAGGATTTTGGCCCAGCGACAGTGAAGGAACGGCGATACAGGTCCAAGTCAGGATGGTGTGTGGCTTGGAGGGGAACTTGTAGGTGGTGATGTTCCCATGCATCTGCTGCCCTTGTCCTTCGAAGTGGTAGAAGTCGCGGGTTTGGAAGGTGCTGTTGAAGGAGCTTTGGCGAGTTGCTGCAGTGCATCTTGTAGATGGTAGACACTGCAGCCACAGTGTGCCAGTGGTGGAGGGAGTGAATGTTGAAGGTGGTGGATGGAGTGCCAATCAAGAGGGCTGCTTTATCCTGAATGGTGTCAAGCTTCTTGAGTGTTGTTGGAGCTGCACTCATCCAGGCAAGTGGAGAGTATTCCATCACACTCCTGACTTGTGCCTTGTAGATGGTGGAAACGCTTTGGGGAGTCAGGAGGTGAGACACTCGCCGCAGAATTCCCAGCCTCTGGCCTGCTCTTGTAGCCACAGTATTTATATGGCTGGTCCAGTTCAGTTTCTGATCAATGGTAACCCCCAGGATGTTGATAGTGGGGGATTCAGCGATGGTAATGCCATTGAATGTCAAGGGGAGATGGTTAGAGTCTCGCTTGTTGGAGATGGTCATTGCCTGGCACTTGTGTGGCGCGAATGTTACTTGCCACTTGTCAGCCCAAGTCTGAATGTTGTCCAGGTCTTGCTGCATATGGACACGGACTGCGTCAGTATCTGACGAGTCTCGAATGATTATTATTATTCCATTTCCACATAACAGTCGCTGTACTTCAAAAGTGACCCTTTCGTTATAAAGTGCTTTGGGACACCCTGAGGATGGGAAAGGCGCTGCCAATATGCAAATCCTCCCTTGCTTCCTTCGCCATCAGGATGCCCTTTATTGCTCTGCCTATCACGTAGACCACTGCAAACTATGCCCCTTTTTATAAATTGCCATTGTGTTCACCCTTCTCCAGCCCTCGGGCTTGAGATCATTTTTTTCTTATATCTGATCATCTGTCACATTATACCACAAAAAATTGTATTTTCTCAATGTCCCATACATAAGATTCTGGAATTTGTGCCTATAGGAGGGATGTGATTGCATTGGAGAGGGTGCAGAGGAGATTCACCAGGATGTTACCTGGGCTGGAGCGTTTCAGCTATGAAGAGAGACTGGACAGGCTGGGGTTGTTTTCCTTCGAGCAGAGAAGGCTGAGGGGGGACCTAATTGAGGTGTACAAAATTAGGAGAGGCATAGATAGGGTAGATAGAAAGGAACTTTTCCCCTTAGTAGAGGGGTCAATAACCAGGGGGCATAGTTTCAAGGTAAGGGGCAGGAGGTTTAGAGGGGATTTGAGGAAAAACATTTTCACCCAGAGGGTGGTTGGAATCTGGAACTCGCTGCCTGAAAGGGTGGTAGAGGCAGGAACCCTCACAACATTCAAGAAGCATTTAGATGAGCACTTGAAACACCATAGCATACAAGGCTACGGACCAAGTGCTGGAAAATGGGATTAGAATAAATAGGGCTTGATGGCCGGCGCGGACACGATGGGCCAAAGGGCCTCTTTCTGTGCTGTATAACTCTGTGACTCTCTGGTAAATTATGTAGAAGGAATTAATATTGAATGCTTTTGTGAATGTGACTTGCTGGAAACCATACCTGTATACATTTCCTGAGTTCAAACAGTAACTTGCATTTATTTAGTGCGTTTAATTTAGTAAAAGTCCCCAGGCATTTCACAGAGAAGAAATACACGGCAAGCAGCAGAAGAGTTAGGGGAGATAACTGAAGACATGGCTGAAGTGCAAAAGCAAAATACTGCGGATGCTGGAAAACTGAAATAAAAACAGAAAAAGCTGGAAACACTCGGCACGTCAGGCAGCATCTGTAGAGAGAGAAACAAAGTCAACGTTTTAGGTCGATGGCACTGGCAGAATGAAAGACAGCTGCCATGTGGTATTTTTCTTTCTCCCACATGGCAGCTGTCTCTCATTCTGCCAGTGCCATTTACACTTCTCTAGAGCCATCTTTTGTTTCTTAACTTGTCCCATTACCATCTCCTTTTGCCTTGCACCATCTCTTAATCTCTCTTAATGTCTCTTAATCTCTCCTGCCTTCCATCCTATCACAGATTATTATCTGAACGGCAATAGATTGGGAAAAGGGGTAGTGCAGCGAGACCTGGGTGTCCTTGTGCACCAGTCGCTGAAGGTAAGCATGCAGGTGCAGCAGGCGGTTAAGAAGGCAATTGGTATGTTGGCCTTCGTAGCGAGAGGGTTTGAGTACAGGAGCAAGGATGTTTTGCTGCAGTTGTACGGGGCCTTGGTGAGTCCACACCTTGAGTATTGTGTGCAGTTTTGGTCGCCTTATCTGAGGAAGGATGTTCTTGACACGGAGGGAGTGCAGCGAAGATTCACGAGACTGATACCTGGGATGGCAGGAATGACGTATGAGGAGAGATTGGGTCGATTAGGCTTATATTCGCTAGAGTTTAGAAGAATGAGAGGGGATCTCATTGAAACTTATAAAATTCTAACAGGACTAGATGCAGGAAGGATGTTCCTGATGGCGGGGGAGTCCAGAACCAGGGGTCACAGTCTAAGGATAAGGGGTAAGCCATTTAGGACAGAGATGAGGAGGAATTTCTTCACCCAGAGAGTGGTGAACCGGTGGAATTCTCTACCACACAAGGCAGTTGAGGCCAATTCATTAAATATATTCAAGAAGGAGTTAGATATATTTCTTAAGGCTAAAGGGATCAAGGGATATGGGGAGAAAGCAGGGACAGGGTACTGAATTTGGATGATCAGCCATGAGCTCATTAAATGGCGGAACAGGCTCGAGGGGCCGAATGGCCTACTCCTGCTCCTATCTTCTATGACCTTCCCTTTTGTTCTTTCCTCCACTCCCCCCTTTCCCAGTCCCTACACTTGCT
The DNA here is from genome assembly GCF_052327205.1 of Somniosus microcephalus. NCBI lineage: Eukaryota > Metazoa > Chordata > Chondrichthyes > Squaliformes > Somniosidae > Somniosus > Somniosus microcephalus. Next base: position 92,534,599 of record NC_141002.1, on the reverse strand, counting down.
TAAACTCTGTTACATCTCCAGCTTTTTGCAGTTCTGACGAAGGGTCATCGACCTGAAACGTTAACTGTTTCCCTCTCCACAGATGCTGCCTGACCTGCTGAGTATTTTCTGTTTTTATTACATGTTTGAAGTGATAGGTTTGAAGAGGCTTTTGAAGGTGGGGAATCTCGTTATAGGTTAGGTAAGGAGTGAGGCACATCCAACAAGCTGACAGAGTCAACCAGAAGAACGAAACCATGGCATGCATTGGATATGAGTAAGCTTGAGGACAAAACAGTGTGGCATTAAAATATATGCGTAGTGTGAGGTTATCTCAAATAATGACCTATCTAAAGAGAGAGTCTAACCACCTCCCCTTGACATTCAATGGCATTACCATTGTCGAATCCCCCACCGTCAACATCCTGGAGGTCACTTTTGACCAGAAACTTAACTGGACCAGCCACATAAATACTGTGGCTACAAGAGCAGGTCAGAGGCTGGGTATTCTGCAGCGAGTGACTCACCACCTGACTCCCCAAACCTTTCCTCCACCTACAAGGCACAGTCAGGAGTGCGATGGAATACTCTCCACTTGCCTGGATGAGTGCAGCTCCAACAACACTCAAGATGCTCGACACCATCCAAGACACAGCAGCCCACTTGATTGGCACCCCATCCACCACCTTAAACATTCACTCCCTCCATCACCTCCCAAGCCCGCGACCTCTACCACCTAGAAGGACAAGGGCAGCAGGCGCATGGGAAGGCCACCACCTCCAAGTTCCCCTCCAAGTCACACACCATCCTGACTTGGAAATATATCATTGTTCCCTCATCGTCGCTGGGTCAAAATCCTGGAACTCCCTCCTTAACAGCACTGTGGGAGCACCTTCACTACAGGGAGTGCAGCGGTTCAAGAAGGCGGCTCACCACCACCTTCTCAAGGGCAATTAGGGATGGGCAATAAATACTGGCCTTGCCAGTGACGCTAACATCCCATGAATGAGTAAAAAAAAAACTCGACAGTACCACTATACCTGAGGTTGTTGCCCTGTATTCAGATATAAACATGTATTGTTTAACAGGGACCTGGATTAAGTATATATTTTATATGTAACTCAGCACTTCTGAATTCTTTTGTTTCAAATAAAGCGCGTTGCGGTGCAGGATGTAGAATTAGATCGATCCACAGAGGCTTCAATTTTTCTTTATTACGGAGCAGATCTTTCTTTTCGTCCCCTGTCAACGAAGTACAGGCTGTCATCTGTCTTTTCAGACACAATGGCAGGTAAAAAACATGAATCAACCTGAATCCCATCCGAGTCAGAATAAAAATACCTCTGGGTCTCGTTTGTATCTTTCCTTTTCCATTTGTGCTTTCTTTAGTTTGACTCGGATGTCTACGTAGCTGCACTAAAGTCAGATGGAGGAGGTGATTAGAATTACCTATACTTCTAATGTCCTGTTTTAGTATAATATCTTCTTTATATATTTTCAAACAACAAATGAAATTACAGCACAGAAGGTGCGACCCAATTTGGGACTGGCTGTTCAATGGGATCTGCCTGCCCTAACCTCATTCCCCTCTCTCTTTTTATATTCTTCCATTTCAAATACAGGAAACTTTCGTTTATCCAGAGGTTAAATGTCTGGAAAGCTCTATCCACCGGCAAAATTCAGGAGTCGGTTCAGATAATTTTTTTTTTTTCTTTTCGTTGCTTTTTTTCTCCAGTCAGGCTCTGCAAGGTCTAGCTGAAGCTGTTGCTTAGCTACAGAGACGCTTGCAGCTGCAGCCGACTGTTTTGAAGCTGTTGGGTTTGTTGCTTCACACGGAGCTCTGAGCTCCGTATGTTTTAACATTGGCGCTGGTTTCTACGGCAGTTTTGATGGGACGGCAACAGCTCGGTCCCGTCAGTGCCGGATACCAGAAAGTTTCCTGTACTTAGTCAATTGTCTTTTGAATGGTGTTATAGTCTCTGTCTCAATAACCACTTGTGGTAATGCATTCCATATTCTAATAACCCTCTGTGAAATTTAATTCTTTCATCTTCCCCCTTCATTCTTTTAATCCCTAGCCTGTGTTCCCTTGTTGCTGTTTCACCAACCAGTAGATACAATTTTTTTCATTACTTACCCTCTCAAAGTCTTTCATAATTTTGAAAACCTGTATTAAATTCCTCATAACCTTTACATTTCAGTAAAAAAAAGCCTTCATTTTTCAAGCCTTTCTTGATAACTAGACCCTCTCATTCTCGGTATCATTCTGGCGAATCTTCTCTGTCCCCCTCTCCATGGTTCCTTGCCATAGTGGGAAGCCCAGAGCTGCCTGCCGTTCTCCAACTACAGCCTAACCAGCGTCTTGTACAAATTCAACATCACCTGCTTACTAATAAACAAAGGCAGAATTTCATTGTTTAACCACAAAGGATTCTCATTTTCTGTTAATTGGTGATAAGTATCTCGCTAGGCACATAGAACGTGAAATATAAATCAAATGAGGTAAAGATCTACATCTGGTAGGATACTTGCTATTTGCCATTGATTTCGACCTCCTAGGATGTACTGCCTGCACTAAAATAGGATAATTTGCTTTCAGAAACAAAGTACAAGAAGGTAGAGTTATTCAAGAGAGTGCTACAGCCAGTCACATGGAACCCATCAAAAACATAAAAAGCTCCAGCTAATGGCTGGAAAAAGGACAAATACAAACCTTTTAGTCAGTCTTCGGTGTTTTTTTTGTGTAGGTTATCACAATTTGTTTAATCCCTTGTGCTTGCCTACAATCTCACAAAAGTGTCGTCAGACTGGGTTAATGGATTTTGAATCTACAACCTGATCAGAGTAGAAGTGAAAAGCATCTCCATTTCGTGGCTTGTTACAGGCTGGGGCTGTCTGCCTTCAGGTCCGATAACACCTCAATTTTAAGATCCTCATCCTTGTTTTCAAATCCCTCCAGGGCCTCACCCCTCCCTGTCTCTGTAACCTCCTCCAGTCCGACAAGCCTTCGAGATCACTGCGCTCCAATTCTGGTCTCTTGCACATCCCGATTTGAATCGTTCCACCATTGACGGCATTAATGCAGTGCTTTCAGCTGCCTTGGCCCTAAGCTCTGGAATTCCCTCCCTAAACCTCTCCGCCTCTCTACCGCCCTCTCCTCCTTTAAGATGCCCCTTGAAATGTCCCTCTTTGACCAAGCTTTTGGTCATCTGTCGGGATATCTCCTTCTGTGGCTCGGTGTCAAAAAATATTTATTGATAATGTTCTTGCTAAGCTCCTTGGGACATTTTACTATGTTAGTGGTGCTATATAAATGCAAGTTGTTGCTGTTGCTTTAAGCATTAAAAAAATGTTCTCAGGATGTAGGTGATGCATTTATTTCCCATCCCCAGTTGCCCTGGAAAGGTGGTGGTAGTGGTGGATCTTTCTCCTTGAACCACTGCAGTCTTTGTGGTCATGTTGCCCCTACAGTGGTGTTAGGTAGGGAATTCCAGGATTTTGACCCAGCAATGATGGAATATGTCCAAGTCAAGATGGTGTGTGACTCGGAGTGGAAACTTGCAGGTGATGACCTTGAAGATCCTATTGAACATACAACATCTTGCTTTTTGTTGTGAATTATTGGAGGAACTGTCAGAGGATGGGTTTTATTTATGACCAGCTGGGGAGCCCTGCGTTGCCAGGGCTTTTTTGGGCCTGGTCGATGTGTGGGCCGGGAGCCTGGGACTGGATTTGGGCTGTCGGCAGTTGGAAAAGCCTAGGCCCCAGGGCGTCGGTTATTTTCAACTGTTTTTTAAGCTAAACATTTCTAGCTTTTAATACCTTCAAAGATGAAAGTTAAAGTACTTATAAAACATGTTTGGTAAATCTTATTGAAAAAAAAAATACTGACCTCGATGACCATATTTTTAGCATTGAGGCCTGGCTGGTGTATAATGGCTGCTACATCCCTGAGCTGAGAATGATTAGTCCCGCCCACACACACACCGATTGGTCAACCATCAGGTGACTGAACTGTAGGATTGGTCAAGCAGCACGTGTCACTCAAGGCTAATGAGAGGTAGGATTGGTCAACCGCTAATGAGTTGATTTTTGAGTATTTTTGAAGGTTTTTTGTACACTGTCCAAACAATTTTTGTGTGACTAAAAAGTAAATATGCCTACAAGAGTCCCCTAATGATGAGCTTTCTTTTGATATAACATATGTGTAGGTACGCTCTATAACTTTTGATTGTATCGGACAGACAGAGAGACATACTGTTTTATATATATAGATAGAAGATTAGATGTTCTATCTATTCTTTAAAATCAATAGGGTTCTAGATTTATAACGCATATGGTACATACAATAGTGGTTAAACATACACTTAAAGGATAATATTTAGAGCCACACCTGATGGTTGGGGTACTGAAATGCATTACAGTTCTAATCTCAGCATACAGGTTGATTAATCCTTTTACGAATCCAAATCCTGATTACAAACTACCACTGTTTGTTCATTTCTCTCACTCTCACTATCTGCCAATTTGCACATACTCCATTGCATGATTATACAAAAAATTAAAATACTAAAGGAGAATTTAATTGAACTTGTCCCTTACCGATAACTTCAGTTAATAAGCTGGTTACCTTTACCAACTGTTTTTCTGCTGGGCTAATGAGATTGGTATAACTCCTTTACATTGTTATCTTTCCAATAATTTTGCTGTTTTTACATATAATTGCTATTCTACCAAGTGAAGCCTTTAATTATAAGTACAGGTAGACTATCCTTTATCCGAAAACCTCGGGACCAGCCGTGTTTCGGTTTTCGGAAAATTTCGGATTTCAGAAGGTATTTTATAAGACTGGGAAATTTGTCGGGGGTGGGGGTCGGCGGGGGTCGAGATGGGGGTCGGCGGGGGTCGGGGTCGTGCGCACGACTTACGCTGAACGAAACCTTTCGGTTTTCAGAGGTTTTCGGAAGTGCGGATAAAGGATACACTATCCCTTATCCGAAAGGGGTGGGGGTCGGCGGGTGTCGGGGTCGTGCGCACGACTTACGCTGAACGAAAAAACCTTCGGTTTTTAGAGGGTTTCGGTTTTCGGAAGTTCGGATAAAGGGTAGTCTACCTGTATCATAGAATCATAGAATAGTACAGCACAGAAGGAGGCCAATCGAGTCTGCACCGGCTTTTTTGAAGAGCATTCCAGTTAGTCCCACTGCCCTGCTCTTTCCCCATATCCCTGCAATTTTTTCTCCTTCAATTATTTATCCCAATCCTTTTTGAAGGCTGCTATTGAATCAATATCCACCACCCTATCGGGCAATGCATTCCGAATCCGAACCACTCGTTACATAAAGACATTTTTCCTCGTGTCGCCTCTGACTCTTTTGCCAATCACCTTAAATCTGCCCCCTCTGGTTATCAACCCAAACAGTTTCTCTTTATTTACTCTAGCCAGACCCTTCATGATTTTAAACACCTCTATCAAATCTCCTCTTAGCCTTCTCTGCTCTAAGGAGAACAACCCCAGCTTCTCCAGTCTATCCACGTAACTGTAATCCCTCATCCCTGGAACCCTTCCAGTAAATCTCTTCTGCACCCTCTCCAAAGCCGTCACGTCCTCCCTAAAGTGCGGTGCCCAGAATTGACACAATACTCCAGGTGGCGCCAAACTAGTGTTTTATAAAGGTTCAGCATAACTTCCTGACATTATAAATACGTTTATGCAAAGAGATTTGTTTGTTTACTAGGAAACTATTTGGGATATTATTTGATGTGGGCCTTCCTTCTTTTAAAAAAAATAAAAGGCCTCAATTTTATACCTGTGGTGCCGACACCAAGTTAGAAGAATGAGAGATGATCTCAATTCAATTTTATTTGCCATATGTACTAGTACAATGGAATGCTTACTCCCCGTAGGGACACGTCAGCTATTCTTACAGCGCCGTGTTCAGAAAGTCAATTCTTTGGCATCCAGTGGCAGTGGGAGCACGATGTCCCTCAGCCGCTCCGTCCTCCTCGTCACCGCGGCCTCCTCCTCACTGTGGCCTGCTTCTCCCGCTCGCCCTCTGGCTCCCCTCCTCCCAGTCGGACTGCGAGTCGTCGTCGCTGCTGCTGCTGCTCGATGCGCTGCGCTGCCTCCGCCCGACTTGCCGAACACATCCTCCGGTCACCGCGGCCTCCACCTCACCGTCGCCGGCTCCGCGGTCCGACGGCCCGGGGCCTGCTTCTCCCGCTTCCGGTCCGGCCTCTGGCCGCCATGCTCGGCTCCCCTCCTCCCAGTCAGAATGCCTTCCCGCTGAGGAGCTGCCGGCCGACGAGCTCTAGCGGGTCGACGTGGCTGCTGCTGCTGCTGCTCGATGCGCTGCGCTGCCTCTCATTGATTCTGAGAGGGCTTGACAGGGTAGATGCAAGGAGGATGTTTCCCCTGGCTGGGGAGTCTAGAACCAAGGGTCACAGTCTCAGAATAAGGGGTTGGCCATTTGGGACTGAGATGAGGAGAAATTTCTTCACTCAGAGGGCAGTGAATCTTTGGAATTCTCTCCCCCAGAGGGCTGTATATTCTCAGGCTCAGTTGAGTATATTCAAGACAGAGATCGTTAGATTTTTGGATGTTAAGCAAATCAAGGGATATGGGAATAGTGCAGGAAAGTGGAGTTGAGGTCGAAGGTCAGCCATGATCTTATTGAATGGCAGAGCAGGCTCGAGGGGCCGAATGGCCGGCTCCTATTTCTTATGTTCTTAAACTTGGATACGTTACACTCAGTCCCTTCATCTAAGTCATTAATATAAATAGCTGAGGCCCAAGCACTGATCCTTGCAGTACCCCGCTAGGTACAGCCTGCCAACCCCAAAAAGTCCCGTTTATTCCTACTCTCTGTTTTCTGTCCATTAACCAATCCTCAATCCATGCTAATATATTACCCCCAATCCCATGAGTCCTAATTTTGTGCAATAACCTCTTGTGTGGCACGTTATCGAATGCTTTTTGAAAATCCAAATACACTACATCCACTGGTTCCCCCTTATCCATCCTACTAGTTACATCTTAAAAATACTCCAACAGATTTGTCAAACACTATTTTCCTTTCATAAAACCATGTTGGCTCTGCCTAATCATATTACGATTTTCTAAGTGCCCTGTTACCATGTCCCTAATAATAGATTCTAGCATTTTGCCTACTACTGATGTCAGGCTAACTGGCCTATAGTTCCCAGTTTTTTCTCTTCCTCCTTTCTTAAATAGCGCAGTTATGTTTGCTACCTTCCAATCCTTGGGGACTGTTCTAGAATCTAGGGAATTCTGGAAGAGTAATACCAGTGCATCCACTATCTCTGCAGCTACCTCTTTTAAAATCCTAGGATGCTGGTTGTCAGGTCCAGGGGATTTGTCGCCACTTAGTCCCATTAATTTCTCCAGTACCAAGTCTTTACTTATACTGGTTTCTTTAAGTTCCTCATTCTCTCTAGACCCTTGGTTCCCCATTATTTCTGGAATGTTTTTTGTGTCTTCCACTGTGAAGACAGATACAAAGTACTTGTTTAATGTCTCTGCCATTTCCTTAATGTCCATTATAATTTCTCCTGTCTCTGCCTCTAATGGGCCCATGTTTACTTTCATTAATCTCTTCCTATTTACATACCTATAGAAATGTTTACAATCTGTTTTTATGTCTCTTGCTAATTTACTCCCATATTCTTTTTTCTCTTTCCTTATCAATTTCTTGGCCCTCTTTTGCTGAATTCTAAAATCCTCCCAATCCTCAGGCTTTCTACCTTTTTTGGCAACATTATAAGCCTCTTTGATCTAATACTATCTTTAACTTCTCTTGTTAGCCACAGTTGGACCTCTTTTCCTGTGGGGTTTCTGTGCCTTAAAGGAATGTATATTCCTGGGATGAGAGGGCTGTCCTATGAGGAGAGATTGGGCCGATACTCTCTGGAGTTTAGAAGAATGAGAGGTGATCTCATTGAAACATGCAAGATTCTGAAGGGGATTGACAGGGTAGATGCGGAGAGGTTGTTTCCCCTGGCTGGAGTGTCTAGAACTAGGGGGCATAGTCTGAGGATAAGGGGTCGGCCATTTAAGACAGAAATGAGGAGGAATTTCTTCACTCGGAGGGTTGTGAATCTTTGGAATTCTCTGCCCCAGAGGGCTGTGAATGCTGAGTCTTTGAGTATATTCAAGGCTGAGATCGATAGATTTTTGGACTCTAGGGGAATCAAGGGATATGGGGATCGGGCGGGAAAGTGGAGTTGAGGTCGAAGATCAGCCATGATCTTATTGAATGGTGGAGCAGGCTCGAGGGGCCCTATGGCCTACTCCTGCTCCTATTTCTTATGTTCTTATTTGTTGTAAATTATGCATTAATTCTTTAAATGCTTGGCATTGTTTGTCTACTGTCATACCTTTTAATGTAGTTTCCCAATCTACCTCAGCCAACTCGCCCCTCATACCTATGTAGTTTGCTTTGTTTAGATTTAAGACCCTAGTTTTGAACTTAACTAAATCACTTTTAAACTCAATATAAAATTCTATCATATTAAGATCACTAAAGGCCCCTTTACTACAAGGTTATTAATTAACCCTTTCTCATTGCACAATACTAGATCTAAAATAGCCTGTTCCCTAGTTGGTTCCTCAACATACTGATCCAGAAAGCTATCTTATATACATTCCATGAACTTGTCCTCCACACTATTACTGCAAATTTGGTTTGCCCAGCCTATATGTAGATTAAAGTCCCCCATGATTACTGTATTATCCTTGTTACATGCACCTCTAATTTCCTGATTTATTCTCTGCCCTACATTACAACTACTGTTTGGGGGCCAATAAACAACTCCCACCAATGTTTTCTGCCCCTTGCTGTTTCTTAGCTCCACCCAAACTGATTCTACTTCTTGATTTTCGGAGCTAAGATCCTTTTTCTCTACTGTCTTTATCCCCTCCTTTATTATCAGGGCTACCCCTCCTCCTTTTCCATTTTGCCTATCTCTTCTAAAAGTTAAGTATCCTGGAATATTTAATTCCCAACCTTGGTCACGTTTCCGTAATGGCTATTAGATCAAACCTATTAATTTCTATCTGCGTTATTATTTAATCTATTTTGTTGTGAATGCTTTGCGCATTCAGATATAGTGCCTTTAGCTTTGACTTTTTTCTATTTTTCCCCTGATGTCACCTCAGTCACTGATGCCCTATTACATTTGTTACTCTCTCTGTTCCTTCCTGACCCACTCTGCTTATTTTTACTCAAAACTCTGCTCTGCTGTAGAGCCTTGACATTTCTCTTGCTGCTTTTAAATTTACTCTTTCCTGAATCCTCCCAACTCCTTTCATTAGTTTAAAGCCCAGTCTACTGCCCTAGTTATTCGATTCGCCAGGACACTGGTTCCAGCCTGGTTTAAGTGGAGCCCGTCCCAACGGAACAGCTCCCTCTTTCCCCAGTACTGGTGCCAGTGGCCCATGAAGTGAAACCCCTGCCTCCCACACCACTCTTCCAGCCAAGCATTTAACCTTCTAATCTGCTTATCCCTCTATGCCAATTGGCACGTGGCTCAGGTAACAATCCAGAGATTGCCACCTTTTGAGGTTCTGCTTTTTAATTTGGACCCCAACGCCTCAAACTCTCCCGGCAGAACCTCATTCCTAATTCTACCTACGTTGTTGATTCCTACATGGATCACGGCAACTGGATCCTCCCCTTCTCAGACCAAGTTCTTCTCCAGCCATGAGGAGATGTCTTTAACCCTGGCCCTTTAACACAGTCTTCAGTACTCCCTGTCGCTACTGCAGAGAACAGTATCTATCCCCCTGACTATACTGTCGCCTACCACTACCACATTCCTTTTTACTCCCCCACTTGAATGGTCTCCTGCACCATGGTGAGTTTGCCCACCTTCCCTGCAGTCCTTGTTTTCATCTATACAAGTTAACAAGTACCTCGTACCTGTTGGACAAGGTCAAGGGCTGAGGCTCCTCCATCACTATATCCTGGGCCTCCATACCTTTCTGACTCGCAGTCACACCCTCCTGTCCCTGACCGTTGATTAACTCTAAAGTACTACTTAACCTAAGAGGTGTGACTGTTTCCTGGAACAAAGTGCCCAGGTAACTCTCCCCTTCATTGATGCATCGCAGTGTCTGCAGCTCGGACTCCAGCTCAACGACTCTGAGCTGAAGTTCCTCGAGCTGCAGACACTTTCCGCAGACGTGGTTGCTCAGGATCCTTTTGGTCTCCACCAACTCCCACATGCTGCAGTTACGACACACCACCTGCACTGCTATCTCTATCTAACCTTATTTTATTTATATAATTAGTTACAGGTTTTATTCAAACAATTATTTTTACTTTTAATTTTCAGTTTTAATTAGTTAATTTGGTTTAAGTTATTAATTCAATAAAGTTATAGTAGTTAATACTCTCCCAGTTCTGAATTTAATCCACTTACCTAGCCTAGAGAGCAAAAGAGCTGTAATACTCACCTACCTGCTGTCCTGTGACGTCACTCCTTGATTTGTTTTTTGAATTCGAATGTACCGCCGCTCAGGTCCGCTCTGCCCGAGGCCTTCTCCCCCGCTGTTTTTGTACCGTCACTCCTCCTCTTGCCATCGCTCAGGTCCGCTCTTGTCCAAGTGACTGTTAATTTTCTCCTGGATTGTCGTTTCAAAATGTGAACCTTTGTGAATTCTCTGCCCCAGAGGGCTGTGGATGCTGGGTCTGTAGGGGGTGGCGTGTGCCCAGTCAGCTCTGCCCCTGACTGTCTCTGAGCGGTTCAAATCGCTCCCACACCCCTGGGTTCTAGACACCAGACTTAGGTACAGGCGGCGATACAGAAAAGAGAGTAGACAAGTAGTTTGGTGCAAGAAAACCACAAATTTTATTAAAAGGCTCAATAAAACACAATACAGGCAGACTATCCTTTATCCGAAAACCTCGGGACCAGCCGAGTTTCGGATAAAGGAGAATTTCGGATTTCGGAAGGTGGGTCGGCAGGGGTCCGCGGGGCGGTCGGCGGGGGGTCGTGCGCACGACTTACGCTGACGCTCAGCGTAAGTCAGTTGGGGTCGGCGGGGTCCGCAGGGGGGTCGGCGGTTGGCGGGGCCGGCGGGGTCCGCGGGGGGGTCGGCGGTTGTCGGGGCTGGCGGGGTCGGCGGTTGTCGGGGCTGGCGGGGTCCGCGGGGGGGTCGGCGGTTGTCAGGGCTGGCGGGGTCCGCGGGGGGGTCGGCGGTTGTCGGGGCTGGCGGGGGGGTCGGCGGTTGTCGGGGCTGGCGGGGTCGGCGGTTGTCGGGGTCCGCAGGGGGGTCGGCGGTTGGCGGGGCCGGCGGGGTCCGCGGTTGTCGGGGCCGGCGGGGTCGGCGGGGGGTCGTGCGCACGACTTACCCTTTATCCGAACTTCCGAAACCGGAACCCTCTAAAAACCGAAAGTTTTTTCGTTCGTACGCACGACTTACGCTGAACGGAAAAACCTTCGGTTTTTAGAGGGTTTCGGTTTTCGGAAGTCCGGATAAAGGGTAGTCTACCTGTACTGAGAATTACTGGAATAATTACAGGCATATAAAATTACACTTATTTGGGAATGGGGGAACACACAGCACATCGAGGGAACAAACACATTAAAAATCCCCTTATCCTTATCCCACCCCCAATACCTAACTAGATTAAGCTATGAGGGGCCAGGAATTCATGCTCACCAATTCGAAACCTGTTGATCTAACTGGTTGTGGGTTTTGAGGTTCACTCTTGTTGTCCTTTGGGGTTTGTCGTTGTCACGTGGTCACAGGGCGCGACGATGGAGTTGTTTGTGCGAAGCACCCTCCTTTTCCTCCGTTAACGTCTTCGTTGAGTACTTTGTCGCGATAGGTCGTCTTCTTCTTCGGGCGGTTCGGTCGCCGACGGTTTTGTTGCAGTTGGGGCTCGGTTGGCGGTTTTTACCGTTAACCTGATTTTTCTACCCAAGTTTCAAACGCCAACTTATTCATTAATTGACTCTGCTATCCATGCTTCAAATGCCAACTTATTCATCAAACGCCAGCTTATAACTAGGTCGTTTGTCTTGATTCCACTGTCTATGCATCAAACGCCAGCTTATAACTAAGTTGTTTGCCCCCCCAACGCGTCTTTCCGCTGCCCTTCTCTGCCTTTACTGGTTTTACTGTATTTCTCGTCTTGTCTCGTCTCATCTCGTTTGTTCGTGGCCCCGTATGTCCTGTGCGTTTTCGATTCGGGTCTTGTTCTCCTCCCGCGTTTGGCCCCCGGTCCTTGGTGTTGAGCGGGGAGGGAGAGGAGAGCCCGCAACGAGGCACGAAGCGAGAGCGAGAGGCAAGAGCCAAGAGAGTGAGAGCTACCGGTGGGCCTACAATTATACCCAGTTCTTCACCCCTTATCTGTGCGCCAAATCAGGTCAGTCCTTTGTCTAACTTTTGGCGGGCTCGTCTAAAATGATTAGTCATTTATTTTAATGACTTCTGGGGTGGTTGTCTCCGTGTTTAATGGCTTCGATGTCCTGGCTGTTTGTTATTTATGAAACTTAATTGGGTTTTCCTGGCTCGGTGGCCACGTTGATCTGTTACCGATTATGCAAAAAGTTGATGGCCTCAAGATTAGGCCCATCCTGACTTGATCTGTTCCAAGGTGAAGAATGCATATTCTGTGTTTACCTAGCTGTCTGGCTTTACAAAGTCTCTCACAGACCCATGCATGTTGGGTTTCGTTTCAGGGCCTGCCTTTTGCAGGGCCTTGCTTTTAAAATCCTGTATGTTTTGGTCACGAGGTTTCAGAAGCCATTTTGGGTACCCTTTTTTAAATAACTTGTCTATGCAGGGTCCCTTTATCCATAACTTTTGGGGAATGTGGGAATTTTGAGAACCCTACAGGTCGTTGAGTATATTCAAGGCTGAGATCGATTGATTTTTGGACTCGAGGGGGAAATCAAGGGATCGGGCAGGAAAGTGGAGATGAGGTCGAAGATCAGCCATGATCTTATTGAATGGCGGAGCAGGCTCGAGGGGCCGTATGGCCGACTCCTGCTCCTGATTCTTATGTTCTTCTAAAATCTTCCCCATCACCGACGTTAAACCGACTGGCCTGTAATTGCCAGGTTTATCCTTCTCCCCTTTTTTGAACAAGGGTGTAACATTTGCAATCCTCCAGTCCTGTGCCACCACCCCTGTATCCAAGGAGGATTGGAAAATTATGGCCAGAGCCTCCGTAATTTCTACCTGATGCGCTATCAATTACTCATAAAAGACTGAGAGTTAAGAGAGTAACTAAAGGCTTTTATTAACAAAAGAATGAAGGTCTGCCTCGAGTGGTCGACCGGTCCAGAAATACAAAGGGCTGGGGAGCAGTCACCTTTATACTAGGACTTGTGGGAGGAGTCAGCCGAGGCATGTCCAGGCATGTACACAATGGAATACAAACAGTGGTTTACCACACTACCCTCACTCCCCTCAGTAACCCACGATGCATCTCATCCGGACTGGGTGACTTATCCACTTTAATTACCGCCAGCCTTCTTAGTACGCTTTTGATTCTGTACCGTTCACAACCGACTCATTATCCCATTCTACAGAAAACCCAATTAAAATGATATTTACCCAGCTGTTTAGCATTTGCAGGACTAGCTGTTGTCCTTGCACCCATTAGCAGTGATGACAGCTCCCTGAAGCTTAGGAATAAGTATTCAATGGCCCATCTTTAATTCAGTTCTCTCATTACGTACTTAATTACCTTATATTGAAACCATAGGGTCAGCCTCAGTTCAAAACTTCAGTGGCCATTCCTTTAAAATTGAATCATGCTGCCCTACTTAACAAACTAAAAGCTAAAGGCTATCATCTCTATACTATGAAGAAAAATCAATGGCAGTATTATACTAGCAGACCAAGTCAATTAGATTAACCCTTTCGTTAAGAACTGATTTGGAGGGAGACTCTCAGTCTCAGTTTGCGATGCAGTCCTACGTACAGCTCAAGCTGAATCACTTGCCCCATGTTAGTGTTTTATAGTGTATCTGATCACTCCAAAATCTCTAATCCTATGAGATCATCTATTGGAGCACCTTGGAATTAAGGGGAATAGAGCCTCATGGATAGAGAGATTGGACATGGATATAGAGAGCACAGGGTAGGGGAGATAGAAAGCTCCTCGGAGTAGTACGCTGTGGTAAGTGGTGTTCCAGACAGGATCTTAATTGGTCCACTTTTACTTATTGCACACACAAACAATCTGGACTTAGGAATTGAAGAATGACTGCAATTTGCCTAACGGCCCCTCGCAATTTGCTATGAGGATTGCAAAAGACTGCTGGAGGACAGAAGTGAGCAGATGGGCAACAGACGCAGAGCAGTGTAGCAAAATGTGAAGTAATACATTTTGGAAGGGAAATATGCCTTAAGTCACGATATTTGAAAAGGAGCAGAGGATTGAGAAACCCGAGTGTGCGGGTATTTAAAAAGGTATCTGTGCAAGTCGATAAGGCCATTGTCATGAATCTTATTGTTCATGAAGAAATGACTCATGAAGCAACACTGGGCGGTCAGCTGGTGGCGCCGTCCAAGGAGTATAAATACTCGGGCGTGGGCCCAGCTTGCTCAGGATGTTTCTGTAACCAGGAACTAGTGATGTAACTAGAATCTCATGGTTGTGAAACAGTTGATTAAAACCTTGTTTTATACTCAAACCAAGTGCTTAGTAGTTATTTTACATCAGCCATAAAAAGGGCAAAGGGGATCCTTGGGTTTGTAGCTAGAATGCGAAAGCAAAGAGATCATTTGAACTTGTACAAGACTTGAGTTAGCCCACAGTCAGGACTATTCGGTACAGTTTTTTTGGCAGCTCATCACAGGAAGGATGTAAAAGCAATGAAAAAGATGTTTTGGAGATTCGGTAACATGTTAGCAGGGGACCGAGGGGTTACAGGCGTAAAGGGAGAGCCAAGAAGTGAAGCTTTTTTCAGCGGAGCCACGAGGATAAGGGGTGACTTGATAAAGGTCTTGGAGACTGTGAAGGGTTAAAAGGTGAATAATGATATTGTTTCTGCAAGAGGGCGCAATTTTAAAATCAGCGCTACAATAAAAAAGGGAGGTTAAAAAAAACTTTGCGACATAGAGATGGATTAGAACGTGGAACTCTCAGCTACAGACCATTGTTGAGGAAGAATCCATTAAAAGACAATTAGTTAGCTGTTTGAAGAAGAGGAATATCAAAGGAGAGTGATATTAGATTAGGTGGTTTATGGAGAAAAAAGTTGGCATAGACTTAATGGCCCATTTCTGTGTTGTAACCTTATGTAATTGTCAGTTTAGTCATTTATGACCTAATGAGCACTTTGAGCAAAAAGGAGGCAGTTTTTTCCCCCATGAATCTCAAGAGAACTTGCAATGATGGAAGATCATGGTTCAGGAGGCGTCACCAGGGACGCTAGCTGTGACTGCTGCTCTAGATAGGACACATAAAATATTCGAAGCACGTCTTGGCATAAGTTAGAAATAAACATTTTAATATGTCTAGTCAAATGCTGGGGACACGACAAATGACAGCGATTGAAATCTATAGGCCGGCATCATCGTGACACGCCAGCACAAAATTTATGCTAGCGGGGACTAACTAAGTAAAGGCGCATGCTGCTGATAATGCAGGAAAACGAGCTGAAGACTGTGGCTGGGAGATGTGGGACCATCAATCTTTTAAATGGTCAGACGTCCTGATTGTTGCCTGGTGGGATTAATTGCCTTCCTCATGATGTGTAGCAGATAATAAATGATTGAAGAAAAAAAAAACTTTCACCGGCTTGAACACACAATGCATTTTCATTAATGACGTATTACCAGAAAGAAAACTTTGAAATCTAATATGACAGGGAGTAGACAAAATGGAACAGCACATAAAAGATTAATAAATAGAACTGAACAAGTAGAATTGAAGAGGCAGGTAAAAAATTAAACGTTGCATTTTTGTGTCGGACAAGGCGAGGGATGTCATTTAAGGCATTCAGGCCTCAAGCACGCTCAGGTCAGGTATCACAATTAGATGTAAAGATCACTCTACTATACCTCCACAATATGGCTTAATTCCAATCTCAGAAGAGTACCGCCCTAATTATATCACACACCAGACAACCTTTGTTGCCTCGGCAAGTGAGAGTGCCAATTAACATAGAAGATAGGAGCAGGAGTAGGCCATTCAGCCCCTCGAGCCTGCTCCGCCATTCGATGTGATCATGGCTGATCATCCAAATTCAGTGCCCTTCTCCCCATATCCCTTTAGCTCTAAGAAATATATCTAACTCCTTCTTGAATATATTTAAAGACTTGGCCTCAACCGCCTTCTGTGGTAGAGAATTCCACAGGTTCACTACTCTCTGGGTGAAGAAATTCTTCCTCATCTCTGTCCTAAATGGCTTGCCCCTTATCCTTAGACTGTGACCCCTGGTTCTGGACTCCCCGCCATCGGGAGCATCCTTCCTGCATCTAGTCTGTCTATTCCTGTTAGAATTTTATAAGTTTCAATGAGATCCCCTCATTCTTCTAAACTCTAGCGAATATAATCCTAATCGACCCAATCTCTCTTCATACGTCATTCCTGCCATCCCAGGTATCAGTCTGGTGAATCTTCGCTGCACTCCCTCCATGGCAAGAACATCCTTCCTCAGATAAGGTGACCAAAACTGCACACAATACTCAAGGTGTGGTCTTACCAAGGCCCTGTACAACTGCAGCAAGACATCCTTGCTCCTGTACTCGAACCCTCTCGCTACGAAGGCCAACATACCATTTGCCAATTAGTGTGGAATAAGGGCCCCGTTCTGTACTGTAGTTCCCCACCCACTTGCAACTGGGTTAAAAATTGTATGTGGGACCATTACAATCGGCAGTGTGGAGATTTTTCTCTCAGCAATTTGGGCTGAATTCAAGCTCATATCCCAAAAGTAAAAGAACAGCACACCAACCCATTGGCCCACTCAGTCCCCAGTGGGAATTTTGAGCAAAGCTTAGATAGAACATTAATCAGATGTGCTTGCAGAGCCCTGGTTAACTTGGACAATCTGACCTTGTCAAAACTCAGCAACAGGATCATTTATTATTTGGTCCAAGGGGGGTCAAATCTTTCTCCAATATGCTATCACCAACACTCAGGTAGGTAGGAACACTCTTCATTTGAAGAATCGATTATAGGTATTATAATCTACTCCCAAGAACAGTAATATTATACAACGTCCTTCCTCATCCTGTATACTCACACGATGCCAAGTGGAATTCAAGTCAGTCACCACTATTGTGTCGTGCTGTGTGTCTCGGGCGTAGTAGGCACAGGCCAGGAATCTTCAGTGTCCTAATTGAATTATCATTTGAAAAGTGGGGATATACAGACCAAATTTTAGTTTCTTCAGTTTTTGTTTTAACCAAAATGAAAAAAAGCCACGTAGAATAACACACACAAAGAGCCTCTCGCGCGCGTACACAGACACAGCCTCGCGCACTCGCAGACACCTCACGCGCACACACACACAGCCTCGCACACACACAGCCACGCGCACACACACACTAGTAATCCAGAGTCCTGAGCTAATGATCCAGAGACATGAGTTCAAATCCCACTATGGAGCTGGGGAATTTAAATTCAGTTAATTAATAAATCTGGAATTTAAAAAAAGCTAGCATCAGTAATGGTGACCATTACAGCATGTCGTAAAAACCCACTTGGTTCACTAATGTCCTTTAGGGGAGGAAATCTGCCGTTCTTACCCGGTCTGGCCTATATGTGACACCAGACACACAGCAATGTGGTTGACTCTTAACTGCCCTCTGAAATTACCCTCAGTTAAGGGCAATTAGTGATGCCCAATACATTCTGGCCTTGCCAGCGATGCCTACATCCCGTGAATGAAAAAAAAACTCACATACACACAACGCTAATTGGTGTCAACTGTGGCTCAGTGCCACGAGTCAGAAGGTCCTGGGTACAAGTCCCACTCCAGAGACTTGAGCACAAAATCTAGGCTGACAATCCAGGGCAATGGTGTGAATTAGCTGCCCATTGTACCCCCTGCCCGATCACTTCAATAGAAAGGAAAATCCGGCGGGGTGTATAATGGCCGTCCAATTTATTATTGTCCATCTTACACCATCAACAACAACAACTTGTATTTATATAGCACCTTTTATATTGTTAAACGTCCCAAGGCACTTCACTGGAATGTTATAAAACAACACTTGACACCGAGCCATATAAGGAGATATTAGGGCAGGTGACCAAAAGCCTGGTCAAAGAGGCAGGTTTTAAGGAGCGTCGTAAAGGAGGAAAGAGAGGTAGAGAGGTTTAGGGAGGGAATTCCAGAACTTAGGGCCTCGGCAACAGAAGGCACAGCCGCCATTGGCGGAGCGATTGAAATCGGGGATGCGCAAGACCAGAATTAGAGGAGCGCAGATCTTGGAGGGTTGTGGGGCTGGAGGAGATGGCAGAGATAGGGAGGGGCGAGGCCATCCATTGTGTTTTATAAGTTATCGAGGCTCCAGAAGTACTCTCTAAATTTATAATCACTAAAACGAGCGCACAGCTTCAAAAAGCAGCACAAAATCAATATAAGAAAACCCAGCGAGACAAGGGTGTTCAGCCCCGGTCCACTCTATCCAGAGTCCATGTGTGATTATTCTGTCCTGCACTGCCCTTCCACAACACCTGTTGGCCCCTACTTTAGGGATCATTAATGAGCTTCCTTGAACAGGGTATGAATATCTCTATAACCCTCAATCTCATTTCCTAACACATATTCACCCAGTTGCTTTTTAAAGATTCCATATCGACTCCCAATTCAACCACCTTCTCTGGGAATATATTGTGTACCCACTATCCTGCGGGGAATTATTTTTCCCTCCACTCTCTAACCTTGCTCAAGACTTTTGAACTTTGTACTCGTGTCCTCTAGTTCTTACTTTCATTGTCCAAGGTAAATAGCTCGTTTACTCCCACTTCATCTGTACCGTTCATTTATACGCAGTCAACTGTGGCTCAGTGCCGCGAGTCAGAAGGCCGTGGGTACACGTCCCACGCCAGAGACTCGAGCACAAAATCTAGGCTGACAATCCAGGGCAGCGCTGTCGGAGGTGCCGTCTTTCGGATGAGACGTTAAACCGAGGTCCCGTCTGCTCTCTCAGGTGGACACAAAAGATCCCACGGCCACTATTTCGAAGAAGAGCAGGGGACTTCTCCCCGGTGTCCTGGCCACATTGCTGTTGGTGGGACCTTGCTGTGCGCAAATTGGCTGCTGCGTTTCCTTTATTACAACAAGTCAATTGGTTGTGAAGCACTTTGGGACGTCCTGTGGTCGTGAAAGGCGCTATATAAATGCACGTCTTTCTTTCATTTCTTTGTAGACCTGTACCATGTCTCCTCTGATGATAGTGTCAAAGTCCAAGGTCACAAGTGAGACCTTGCTCAATAGTGGTTGATAATGCAGATAATATACACAGTCAGGTTGCAAATTTCCAAAGGGATAAGAGAGGAGCATTTGAATAAACAAAGCCAAACGAGATGGACCAATTTCCTTTATTAGAAAGATACATCTAGAACAAACCTGAAGATATACTGAAATTGGTAATGCTACATGCCAGATGTACAGTACTATACACAAAAGTGCATTGTCACAACTGATTAACAGTACATAGTCAACAACTGCATTTTTTTTTAAACTACGGAGTTAAGGAGTGAAAATGGAAATGCAACAGTACAGAACAAGGCTCAAGTTCCTCTAAAAGTTTAAAGGCACTTCCACATGTACATACTACAGATGTACATTGACACAATAGGGTAACGGCCGACAAATAGGAAACGATCTGTAACTAAAGTGGCAGTAAAGGGTACAGAGTTAAGTCAGGTAGGTGGTAGTTACCATTCGGTGTGTCTGTAGCTGTCGTCAGTCCTCTGTTACAAATCCACTTAAACTGCAGGTTAAAGAAGCCTAGCCTTGGACTACAATATTATTTCCCGTGAATGCACCCAGAAAACATTCGTCAAATTGATCACTTCTATTATACATTGTTTTTGCTAAATAGGATCCACTAGGAGCATTTCTGCAGTCCAGTATAATTGTTATTTGAATATACAAACCTTGGAGCAGTACAAAGTTGCGGTATCCATTTTGGCTGATGTACATTTTGTTTTTAAATTAATTTAAGTAAACTCTATACTACATGTTCCTTAAAAGTACGACCGCCTTCTTTCAAAGACCACACAAGGTGGAAACTATAAAAAGTTTCAAAAAGTACTAAATTTAGTCAGTTAAATCAATGGCAGACAAAAATGAGCTTGTATCATAAGTTAAACATCTAGGTATATATGTCTGTAACCGCGTATTGGATGTACAAGCGCGTAGCTTTTACGACTGTAGTCTCTGAGGTTGTCCTGTGAAAAGGAGCAAAAGAATAGGCAGCCCATTAAAAAGATAATATTGAGTAGCCAGACTGCGGCACAGTGGATTGATATACCAGCGCCCTGTGCCACAGGGTGGTAGCACGCTGGCTATGCTTTGGTGATTCCCTACGGTAGTATTCCAGTCTCAAGTCAGGTCGGAGTGAGGCTTGGTGGGGCTTTTCCAACCCCTCCTCCCCACCACAGGGAGAGTGCAAGCAGTCGATGAGCCAGCCTTCCCATAGGTAATCGGCTGTGGACGCGATGGGAGCGTTTCGTGTGCGGGACCCTGGAAATGGAAAGGAAATATTGGCATGCGCCACAGTACGATTTGAAAGGGGGAATCTGGGGTCAGATGTTGAGGAGCCCCTCCCCCCTTCCTGGTGGGCGAGCTGTGCTTGTGACCCGCGCTCCCCTGGCAGGGCGGCGCACCCGAGCTGGACCACGGAGCGACATGACGCGAGGGCTTTGATCGTCCGCCCAAGAGTTTGTCCCATCACCTACAGAGGCACGGAAGGTGGTCACCTGCCAACACTTGTTGCAGAGCCCCAGGGAGAAAGAAAAAAAAACACTCGGGTATTAACAAAACAAAAAACGCTATTTTGAACATACCCGTCGGCTGTAAGTTGCAGATAGGAAGGCGTGTCCCATGCAAATTACATGGCAAAGTTTTGTCACTGGGAAGGGTGAAGGGTGACGCAGCCTCACCGCAGTGAGCGCGCGATCCGCATCAGGCGGACTGGGGGAAAATGCACTTGTTTAAAAAATATATAACCACTAAGCCTGGCTCCGCAGTGACTAGCAGCCACGTTCCCCCAGTACGAACTGGTGCCGGCAACATTTATGCTGATATTTTCCCCTGAGTTTTAATGAATGCTTAAATACACGTACAAACGGCGCATTTATGAATTTGTTAAAACTAGTGTACAGAAGGAAAATATCAGGATTAGTGGGCTTCCACAAGACCAGATTCCTATTGTTTGAAAGGATCTGTCCTACATTCAACAACTGTGGGGCTTGTAATGGAGCTGAAACATGTAAATTAATCCAAACTTAAGGCGTAGTCGCCATCCTTATTCAAACATGCATGTTCCAAATACCAAGGGTGCAACAAACCATCTAATTGAAACAAAAAAAAATGGAAATACATGCGTAATTTTGCCCGGAATATGTAAAATTGGGCATTATTTTCAGGCTTCTGATCGATTTTACCATGGCTAGAGGAGACATTTGAAGTGTTCACCTTCTCTCAGCACTCCCCTAGATATGCAGCTCCTTAGAATGTGTTAGCACTGTTGCCTCACAGCGCCAGGGACCCGGGTTCAAATCCGGCCTCGGGTGACTGTGCAAACTCCACACAGACATTCTCCCCGTGTTTGCGTGGGTTTCCTCCGGGTGCTCTGGTTTCCTCCCACAGTCCAAAGATGTGCGGGTTAGGTTGATTGGCTATGATTAATTGACCCTTAGTGTTAGGGGGATTAAATACGTGGGGTTACGGGGATAGGGTGGGATACGTGTTGGTGTAGGGGTTACGGGGATCGGGTGGGATATGTGTCGGTGCAGGCTCGATGGGCTGAAATGGCCTCTATCTGCACTGTGGGGTTTCTGTGAAAGCGCTGGCGGTACTGGAGTGAGGTCAGCAAGGCTTACTGGAGGAGACTAATACCATTATATAAAGGGGGGGGTGGAGGATAAACAGGAAATATTAGCGAAATGTAAACCAAGGAGCCCTTTTTGTGACTATGTAAACATGACCATTTATATACACAAAAGCAAAGCATGAAACTAAACCCTGTATCCTAGTGGGAAACTGAAAGTTGGCCTCTTCCCCGAGAAGAGGTAATTTTGACTTTGGCCGATATGTAAAATGGCCGCCATCGAATCAGCCGTCCATTATAAATCTCTCCCGATTTTAATTTCCATGGAAGTCCATGTATAAAGGGCGGCTGATCCGATAGCACCCGCTTTAGCGCCATCGCCCAGAGTCAAAATGAACCCCGTGGTGACTATTCAAGGTGCAACAATGATTTAGCCTAAAAGGCAATCTAAACTTTCGTCTTCTGCTGAAACTCTGCAAGTCTAGAACGCCGGCGGCAGTGCGCACGAAGGAGACAATCAAAGGCCCGTTGAAGGGTGGCTCAGGCCAAGGTCTGTAAAGTTCTTTTAAATTTATCTGGGTAGGAAGGCCAAAGTTGCATTGCTGGCCGAGTGCGACTGATTACTCAAAGTCCATGCCGTGCGGAGGCCCTGCAAAGCCAACATGACAAACATTTGCCCACAAAAGTGGTTGTTCCTCAAGTGGAATTTCCTTAACCGCTCATCGTCTGGGGACAAAGACCTTTAGGCCTAGAAATTCGGTGGGCTGCGCCACCAGTTAGCGCCCAAAGAGGGCGCTTAGTGGGTTTAGCGCCACTGGCCTTGCCTCCCGCGAAATTTAGCGGGGCGCTAATGGCAGCGTTAGCCTGTAGCGCTGCGCCGCCACCGATGACGTCATCGGTGTGCGCAGCGCCCCGATCGCGATATTTGGTTGCGCCCCCCGCTGTAACGCCGGTCACAATTTGTGACCGGTTCAGGGGAGCCTACCTGCGGCGGTAGTGGCGCTAATTAAAGGGGAGGTGCGGGGCGGCCATTTTTTTTGCTGGCCGCCTGCCAGCACCTCCTCGCGCCACCGTCCCCGAGCCTCCCCCCCCCCGGGCAGTGCTGGCCGTGTCCCAAGAGCCCGGCACTTCTCCTCGGTGCCGGGCTCTTTTGCCGGCACTCGCGATCTCTGATCGCGCTGGGGAAGGCCTGCAGTACCACAGCGCGCTGTGCCGCAGCGAGTGGCGCTGCGGCACGTTGCGTTGCGATATTCAGTTGCAGTGCCCCAAGGGGGATGTGGGGCACCTCGAGCAGCGCCCCGCTTCCGTTTGAGGCGCTGAAACTGAATTTCCGGCTGGCGCAAGCGGCTCCGTCCGGAGCGGTAATTCCAGCGCCCAGGCAAGGGCGCCACCGAATTTCTAGGCCTTAGTCTCCATCTACCGACGTGCAAGCTAGAAACTGAGGAGCCCGCTTTAGCAGCAATTTTATTGTTCCCTCCCAGCCCCGCTAAATTTCTCCCTGCCTAGCATGGCGCTCATTTTTGGGACACAGTTGCGTGGTGGCGAAGGTGCTGTTGGGGGGAGTGGGGCCGGGGAGAGAATAAGCTAACAGTAACTGTGGACAAGGGACTCCAGGTGACTGCTGCATGTCTCAAGTTGGCCAGAAATGGCAGGTGATGCTAGAGGGGGGTGGAAAACAGGTACAAAACAAAAAATAATTGAATTGAGGGCAGTGGGGAATGCGAACACAAGACGTGTCGCCCAAGTGTTCTGGAATCGATGGTATTTACATGTCCGCCGTGGTTCACTAAAGAAAATGACTTGCTGCGGGGGGGCGTAGGCACATGTGAATTTTTAAAGCATTAGCAAGCAAAGAGGCCAACATTCACTTCACCACAAGGGGCCCCTGGCTCTCAATGTAAACTCGGAATATCCAGCTTTACTCGTATCCTGATCAAAGTGTCTAAAATGAACAGCGCGTGCAGCTTTGCGTAGAAGGCTGGAGTACACGGAATGGCGACGATGTAGGCACTGGGCTTGCTTCAAAAAATATCCGTGTAACCAAGAAAAGGCGGTGGCGGCGGCAGCAGCGTGACGAGTGGTTATCTTTTGACGCGGTCATCCATTATCGAAGCAGCGCTTTCATAATGCAAAAATCTGGCAATAAGGCCGAAGGAATGTTAATTTGGGGGGGGGGGGGGGGGCGCGGGGGGGGAAAGAGAAGTAATTAACAAAAGCAAAGCATTCGATCAAATCAGTTGAGGCTGCTCTTTGATACGTCTCGTGAAACCGGCGAGGATTTTCCTCCCGTCAACTTTAGGCAAAAAAAAGCTATCATGTTTTCCCCTTGCTTGTTTAAATAAACGCTCTGAAGAGAAGATGGGAAGTCTTTTTGTTAACTTAATTCTTTTAAAAAAAGTCACTTCTTGCAGCATAAGTTTTCAAGTCTTAGTTAACGTTGGTGTAAGTTCCACATATAAACAGTCCAGTTTGAAATGGAAATCAAATGCCCTTGTTAATTTACTACTGAGACATATATTCTAACACTGAAAGAATACATCTCCAATTATAAACATTAAAATATCAATATTCTTATCCATGACCTTTGCCACCCACATTGATCCAAAAATGGTTTCAAGTTACGTCCGCTCACGAGCGGAACATCATCTTTCTTTACATGGTGCAGGATTTGTCCGTGGAGCCCTGGACAGACGGAGGAGGCCCCACGCTGGGGTTGGTCTTGGGAAGAACCACAGGTTTGGGCCTCAGGGCGGGGGGTTTGAGCTGCACCCCCATTCGCGGCGACAGAACGGGCTTGAAGGTGCTCATGGGGTCACTGGAGGAGCTGGTGCTGCGGCGGATGGAAGGGTCGGCGCTCTTCAGCACCACCGAGTGGTGCGGGCTCCTCGGCTCCGAGGGCGGGAAGGGGGCCGGCGAGCTTTTCTTCTGCTCCAGGGTGTCCAGGACCACGTCGGGCGCGTGCTTCGCCGTGCTCTGGCGCTCCAGCTCCCGCAGCTCGTTCAACGCCGTGTTCATCGTCTCTTCAATATCCTGCCGGAGGGGGAAACGGGAAAAAAAAAGGTTTTTTTTGAGGCAATTTTCAGAGATTAACTTTGGCTTTTTTTAAAAAAAAAATACATTCTGCACTTCATTTCCCTTTGACGCTATGTCTGACCGTCCTAAACGTTTGCAACCGTTTGGTCGTAGAAATCTAATTTGCAAGTGTTTAGCATCCTTATACGGAAATGCAAACCTCTGGATCATTCTACAACAACAACAACAACTTGCATTTATATAGCGCCTTTAACATAGTAAAACGTCCCAGGGCGCTTCACAGGAGCGTTACAAAACAACATTTGACACCGAGCCACACAAGGAGATATTAGGACAGGTGACCAGAAGCTTGGTCAAAGAGGTAGGTTTTAAGGAGCGTCTTAGAGGAGGAGAGAGGTGTAGCGAGGCGGAGAGGTTTAGGGAGGGAATTCCAGAGCTTAGGGCCTTGGCAGCTGAAGGCACGGCCACCAATGGTGGAGGGTTAGGGTTGGGGGGTGATGCGCAAAAGGCCAGAATCGGAGGAGCGCTGAGATCTGTGCCACAACCATGTCCCCGTCCACCTGAATACCATGGCAAAGGCAAAACCCATCATGGACAGCTCCGAAAGTTGCCATCTGCGATTTCTCTTCACTTGGTGATAAAGGAGGGAATCACCGGAGAGCTGAGAGAGCCAAGAACAATAATTTTGATTAATCACACGCACACATTAAATAAAATTGCAACTGTGGCATGACGCAGCTACCGTGAGGAACCCCAGGCAGTGGCAGTCGTGGAGCGGGCGGGGAGAGCTGAATTTTCCAAATGGAAATTGGCGGCGTTTACGCCTGTTGCATTCACGCCAATAAAAAAAAAGTACATCAGTCGCGCGTCCCGCTCAGTGGATTTAGGGGCAGGAACCAAAGGGTATGTTTTCCAATCGGCACGGTTTTGGTACGAGGCGTTAAATGTCCACTCCAAAAACTGTGGAGAATACAACCAACAATCATCACATAGTCAGTATGGGAAGAAGAAACATAAGAATTAGAAGCAGGAGTGGGCCATACGGCCCCTCGAGCCTGCTCCGCCATTCAATAAGATCATGGCTGATCTTCGACCTCAACTCCACTTCCCTGTACTATCCCCATATCCCTCGATTCCCCTAGAGTCCAAAAATCTATTGCTCTCAGACTTGAATATAAATAAAGAAAAGACTTGCATTTCTATAGCGCCTTTCACAACCACCGAACGTCCCAAAGCACTTTACAGCCAATGAAGTAATTTTGAAGTGGAGTCACTGTTGTAATGTAGGAAACGCAGCAGCCAGTTTGCGCACAGCAAGCTCCCACAAATAGCAATGTGATAATGACCAGATAATCTGTTTTAGTGATGTTGATTGAGGGATAAATATTGGCCCAGGACACCGGGGAGAACTCCCCCTGCTCTTCTTCGAAATAATGCCATTGGATCTTTTGCACCCACCCGAGGGAGCAGACGGGGCCTCGGTTTAACGTCTCATCCGAAAGACGGATATAGTCATCGACTGAGCCTCCACAGCCGTCTGGGGTAGAGAATTCCAAAGATTCACCAACCTCAGTGAAGAAATTCCTCCTCATCTCAGTCCTAAATGGCCGACCCCTTATCCTGAGACTGTGACCCCCCTCGTTCAAGACTCCCCAGCCAGGGGAAACAACCTCCCTGCATCTACCCTGACAAGCCCTCTCAGAATCTTATACGTTTCGATGAGATCACCTCTCGTTCTTCCAACTTGGTGTCGGCACAACATCAAGTATAAAATTGAGTCCTTTTATTTTTTATTTTAAAAAAAAGCCCACATCAAATAATATCCCAAATAGTTTCCTAGTAAACAACAAATCTCTTTGTATAAACAGATTCATAACGCAGCTTCTAATTCACAATGCTAATGTGTTTTATTTTTGGCCGAGTGCCTGAAATACGATCCCCTAGAATTGCAAACATCAATACCGATTTTAAAGCAGACATAAATTATTCACACTTTCCTCTTGTTAAACTAGGCTTGTGAAAAGCCATAACAATTTTCCAAAGAAATTCGCTTTCCAACCCTTGCGTCTCCTTCCACATATTCCATTCCAACTGATGCAGAACAACACCAGGCCACGTTCAGCCTTGCAAAGCATCAAATCCTTCATTTCAGAGACCCTAGCTCCTGGCAACATGTAATCCAAAAATCAATATATTGACCTCACTAATCCTGTGTAAGGGGTAGCTTTTCAACTTGCCCAGCCGCTTCAACCTAATGTTATGGATCACCCGGTTATAAAGGCCGCCCAGTATTAATTTCCGAATCAGTAGAGAGATGAACATGGGGCAGCTCCTATAACGGGCAGCTGATTCGCAACAACTATGTTTTACACCTAGGCAGCAAATTGAAAATCTGTCCCCCATTTCTCACAGAATAATTAGAACAATTTGTACCGGATTTCTTTTTGTTAAAAAAAAGCCTTTGTTCTGCTGTGTGAAGTGCCCAAACGGCCATTTTCCAAACCGGAGGCCAGGCAGCGATCTGCTTCCCTGTCCTTCTGATGCCAGCCTGTAGGGGGCGCACATCAGTAACACAGTTGCTCTCCTTTCACTTGGTGCCCGCCTCCTGCCACCTCCGTTAATGGCGCCCCGTCTCCGCCCCGGCCTCAGCCAAGCTGCTGCAGCAACCCTCATCCTATGTTTTTGTCACCTCCAGACTCGCCTATTCCAAAGCTGGCCTGGCCGGCCTCCCATTCTTCAACTCTCCGTAAACCTGAGCTCATCCCGAAGCCCTGCTGCCCAGTGTCCTAACCTGCACCAAGTCGCGTTCACCCAAGGCCTCGCTCTGCACCCTCCCCCAGCCCTACAACCCTCGGCGCACGCGGCGCTCCTCCAATTCTGGCCTCTTGCGCATCCATGATTTCCTCCACCCCTCCATTGGTGGCCGTGCCTTCAGCTGCCCGGGCCCCAAGCTCTGGAATTCCCGCCCTAAACCTCTCCGCCTCTCTCTCCCATCCTTTAAGATGCTCCTTAAAACCTACCTCTTTGACCAATTTTTGGTCACCTGACCTAGTGTGTCAGCCGTGGCTCAGTGGGTAGCACACTCACCTCCGAGTCAGAAGGTCGTGGGTTCAAGTCCCACTCCAGAGACTCGAGCACAAAAATCTAGGCTGACACTCCCAGTGCAGTGCTGAGGGAGAGCTGCACTGTCGGAGGTGCCATCTTTTGGATGAGACGTTAAACCAAGGCCCCGTCTGCTCTCTCGGGTGGACGTAAAAGATCCCGCGGCACTATTTTGAAGACGAGCAGGGGAGTTCTCCCCGGTGTCCTGGTCAATATTTATCCCTCAATCAATGTAATAAACACAGATTATCTGGTCATTATCACATTGCTGTTTGTGGGAGCTTGCTGTGCGCAAATTGGTCTGTCGCATTACAACAGTGACTACACTTCAAACACACTTCATTGTCTGTAAAGCACTTTCAGACATCTGGTGGGTCGTGAAAGGCACTTTTTAAATATCTCCTTGCGCCGTTCTTTGTCAAATTTTGTTTTACTCCGCTAAAGGCGCTATATAAATGCAAGTTGTTGCTGTAGGGGGGAAATACTTTGCCTTCTGTCCGCAGATGGCAGCAGCTGATACTTAAAAACCTACTGAATGGAGAATCCCAGTCCCCTCACTCCCTAGCACTAGCCTGCTGTAGCACTGAGCGTGACGAGCTAACAAACTATCACTGTCCAATAGGCTTTGGCATATTGTAATGATACCAGTGACATGCTAACTGAATCCAGTCGAGCATTGTATGGAACAAACGAACTAGGACAGATTTGAGATCTGAAACCAAGACAGTATTTGTGCAGCAATGATTCTGGAAATGTTGCACTGAATGACGGACATGTTCTGCGATTCAACACTCTAAAGGTTAAACCATCAATGCAGCTATTAAAAAAAGTCATGCACAGACCTGGGCGATTGTCTCAGGGTCCAGAGGTTTATGCTCACTGAAGCTGGTGTATTGGCCGGAGGATGTAGACCTTCTGATTGGCGGACTCTCGATCTTTTTGAGGGCCTCGTGGCGGCTGATGTTGGAAAGGCTGCCGAGGCCGCCTCGGCGACGCCGCTCCGGGCTGTCGACGTTAATGCTGCGGTTCTGGAGGAAAAGGCGGGAGCTGGAGTGGGAGGGCGTGATCGAGGGGCCACCGTCCCCGGCACTACTCACCAAGCCATGCCCCGGGTGCACCGCACAGTGCCCATCGCTGGTCCTCAGTGGGCGCCTCGTCGGGGGGAGTTCTGGCCTCCTCTTCTGCCTGAACAAGGTAAACAAAAGACACGCCATCAAATGGGCCATTTTTCACGGCATAGTTTGCGCAAGTGGGCGGCCACATTTGCCTACATAACAACAGTAACTACGCTTCAAGACAATTCATTGGCTATGAAGCACTTGTGACATCCTGAGGACGTGAAAGGCACTATACAGGAAACTCCCTTTTAACCGGCACCTAAATATTCGGAAATCTCTCTTAACCGGCAAAATTCAGGAGTAGGTTCAGGTAAGTTTTACTATATATTAGTGGCCGTGTAACCGGGGTTCCTGGATCTGTGGCCGTGTAACTGGGGTTCCTGGATCTGTGGCCGTGTAACCGGGGTTCCTGCACCTGTGGCCGTGCAACAGGGACTCCTGGATCTGTGGCCGTGCAACCGGGACTCCTGGATCTGTGGCCGTGCAACCGGGACTCCTGGATCTGTGGCCGTGCAACCGGGACTCCTGGATCTGTGGCCGTGTAACCGGGACTCCTGGATCTGTGGCCGTGTAACCGGGACTCCTGGATCTGTGGCCGTGTAACCGGGACTCCTGGATCTGTGGCCGTGTAACCGGGACTCCTGGATCTGTGGCCGTGTAACCGGGACTCCTGGATCTGTGGCCGTGTAACCGGGACTCCTGGATCTGTGGCCGTGTAACCGGGACTCCTGGATCTGTGGCCGTGTAACCGGGACTCCTGGATCTGTGGCCGTGTAACCGGGACTCCTGGATCTGTGGCCGTGTAACCGGGACTCCTGGATCTGTGGCCGTGTAACCGGGACTCCTGCACAAGTGCCGTGTAACCGGGGCTCCTGCACCTGTGGCCGTGTACGGGGCTCTCGTACCTTGGTAAGTATACCTCTCTGTAATCTGGAATTTTTGATCAACCGGCACCATGCCAGTCCCGGATAAAAAAAAGTTTCCTGTACAAGAACATAAGAAATAGGAGCAGGAGTGGGCCGTACCATCCCTCGAGCCTGCTCCGCCATTCAATAAGATCATGGCTCAACTTCTAATCAACTCTACTTTCCCACCCGATCCCCATATCCCTTGATTTGCTTAGTGCCCAAAAAGCAATCTCAGCCTTGAATATAAAGAAAAGACTTGCATTTATATAGCGCCTTTCACAACCACTGAACGTTCCAAAGTGCTTTACAGCCGCCAATGAAGTACCACAGACAGCAACGTGACGATGACCAGATAACCTGCTTTTAGTGATGTTGACCAAGAGATAAATATTGGCCCAGGACACCGGGGATAACTCCCCTGCTCTTCTTCAAAATAGTACCATTGGGATCTTTTACGTCCACCTGAGGGACTCATCCGAAAGACAAATATAGTCATAGACTGAGCCGCCACAGCCCCCTGGGGTAGAGAATTCCAAAGATTCACCACACTCTGAGTGAAGAAATTCCTCCTCATCTCAGTCCTAAATGGCCGACCCCTTATTCTGAGATTATGCCCCCGAGTTCTAGACTCCCCAGCCAGGGGAAACAACCTCTCAGCATCTACCCTGTCAAACCCCCTCAGAATTTTATATATTTCAATGACATCACCTCTCGTTCTTCTAAACTTCAGAGAATCAATGCTAGTTCGTTCTTTCTTTATTGAACAACTCAGAAAGACAAGAAAAGGTTTAAACTATGAAAAGATGTACTAAGTTAAAGAACTGGTTAAAAGCACAATTTGCTCTTATGTGTAATTGTCAAAGGACATCCATTCCATTTTCAAAAATCAGTGCAACAAGTCCTGCACTGGAGAATTCTCAGTGAAACACTGGCAGAGTGCGGCTACTCCCCCCCTGCTGTTAAAGCCCAAAGAGAAGGTGCAATAGTAAGTCTGAAGAATATTTAAATGAGGATTTAAAATCCAGGCTGCACCTACAAATAAAACCAAATAGATGTTGTCTGTACGGTGGTGATTCATCTTGTTCTTCTCCACAGCAATGCTGGACTCATCCCTAGCAAGTGGAATTTTCCAGCTTTGGTTCCACAGTCATAGAATGATAGAATGAGGCCATTCCACCCATCGTGCCTGTGCCGGCTCTTTGGTAGAGCCATCCCATTAATCTCACTCCCCTGCTCTTTTCCCATCGCCCTGCAAATTTTTTCCCTTCACGTATTGATCCAATTCTTGTCCGTCTTCTTTTCAAAGTGTAACGTTTCACTGGACAGTTCCACGAAGAAGAAATTATTTCTGAATGGCTTAGGGGACCGTCCTGAGTGGAACAGAAACTGACCTTGCTGCAAAAACATCTGGAATGCGGTCAGTTGGTGAGCAGATGTCATTCTTAGAGGACAACTTGTCTTCGGTGGCTGGTCCACTGCTGGCTTCACTGTCGGCTTTCTGGCTCAGAGTATCAGAGAATGTATCATCCCTGAAAGAAACACAGCCAAGAGTTAGCGTCAAGTTTCAGAAGATCTTCCAAGTACAGAAATTTCAAGAATTGTTCACAGCCAAACAGGAAGTTACAGTGACCTGTAGGGGTCAAAGTTAAAAATGCAAAAGGCGACCCGAACAGCTAATTGTTCCCTTCTGTACGAAACTAATGCTCCTTTCTCTTTAACCTTCAGGAAAGAACAGAAAGAAAGAACAGAACAAACGAAAATAAAGTACAGAAAGAAAGGAGAGACAGAGAAGAAAGTGTTGCATCTTTCATGACCTCAGCACGTCCCACAGTGCTTTACAGCCAATTAAGTACTTTTTGAAGTAGTCACTGTTGTAATGTAGGAAACGCGGCAGCCAATTTGCGCACAGCACAGTCCCACAAACAGCAATGTGATGATGACCAGATAATCTGTATTTTAGGGGTTGGTTGAGCGATAGATATTGGCACAGGACACTGGGGATAACTCCCCTGCTCTTCTTCGAATAGTGCCATAGGATCTTTTATACCCAGCCGAGAGGGAAGACGGGGCCTCGGTTTAACGCCTCATCTGAAAGATGGCACCTCCGACAGTGCCACACTCCCTCAGCGCCACACTGGAGTGTCAGCCTAGATTTTGTGCTCAAGTCTCTGGAGTGGGACTTGAACCCACAACCTTCTGACTCAGAGAGGAAACAGAGCTACACCACTGAGCCACAGCTGACACCCAAGTTTAACAGCAAGGGTCAAACAGCTGTAACAATATCTATGCACTTTTCCAGAGTAATTCTACATTCATACCAGATATCTGATGCAAATTAAAGCAAAGCGGTTCTAGCGCAGGCTGACTGATTCATCAAAAAAGGGCTTTTTATTGACAAAGATGAGAACCGTCACTTACGTGTCCTGCACCACTATGTACTGATGGGGTACCAGTCCGTCAATCCCATTGTGCCTCCCCTCCCACCAGTCCTCAGAGGCTCTGTGATAGAGAAGTAACGAAGCTCCTTTCTTGAATGAGAGTTCTCGAGCCGACCTTCCTGCATAATCAAATTTGGCTATTGCTTCAATGGGTTCACCTTCTGAAACAGAGTAGAACATTATGCCTCCGTTACTGGCAGTGGTTGATTGGTACCATTACATTCAATCTTCTACACCCAAAGCTATACCTTGTATTCTTCCATTTACCCCATCACACTTTAAAAGGTGTGTACAACATAAAAGGAATTCACACCATCAGGACACCGCTTTGTCATCTGTGCAATCAATACAATGGATAAAGAGAACACGTCAAGAGATTTTGTATCATTTAAGCTCTTCAGGCTGTTTTCTTCATGGGTTAAGCATGTGATTAGTGATAATAGCTTAATGCACCTTTTGAAGTTTCTAATTTATTTCAGAGGCGTCAACACTCAAAAATCTTTTTCGTTCAACTTGCTCCCGGGATGCGAGCGATGTGGGCAAGGCCACATTTAATGCACATCCCAGTTCTCTTCAGAATGAGCTGGGTGGGTTTCCTCCTTGAACCGCTGCAAGGCCCTTCTGTTAACCCTGCTGTTAACAATGGCGCTAGGCTGGGGATTCCAGGGTTCCGACGAGCGGCCGTGAAGGAACGGCGACGCACGTCCAAGTCAAGACGGTGGGCGAATCGGAGGTGATGGTGCGCCCCAGAGGTGACGGCGCGCCCACGACATTGCTGCTCTTGCACTTCTCGCAGGTGGAGGCTGCGGTTGTCGGAGTAACCTTGACGCGTTGCCGCAGAGATTGAAAATAGCGCTACAGTAAAAGCAGCTGGCAAAAATATTTTAATGGGGAAACTGCCAGCAGACAGTAAAGTTTCCTTCAATTCAACTTTCCTCCATCAAGCAACTGCTATAGAACCAGAAAATGCAGAAACACTCGGGAGGTCAGACAGCATCCGTGGAGAGATCAGAGGTGTTAACATTCCGGGTGTTGTTGTTGCTGTAGTAGTAACATAAGAACATAAGAAATAGGAGCAGGAGTCGGCCATTTGGCCCTTCGAGCCTGCTCCGCCATTCAATAAGATCATGGCTCATCCTCTACCTCATCTCCACCTTCCCGCACTACCCCAATATCCCTTGATTCCCGTAATATCCAAAAATCTATCGATCTCTGTCTTGAATATACTCAACGACTGAGCCTCCACAGCCCTCTGGGGTAGAGAATTCCAAAGAAGAGGAAGTGGTTGTATTTATACAGCGGCTTTAACATAGTAAAACGTCCCAGGGTGCTTCACAGGAGCGATTATCAAACAAAGTTTGACACCGAGCCACGTAAGGAGATATTATGGCAGATGACCAAAAGCTTGGTCAAAGAGGTAGGTTTTAAGGAGCGTCTTAAAGGAGGAGAGAGGCGGAGAGGTTTAGGGAGGGAATTCCAGAGCTTAGGGCCTTGGCAGCTGAAGGCACGGCCGCCAATGGTGGAGCGATTAAAATCGGGGAGGCTTGAGGCCAGAATTGATGGAGCGCAGACAGGTTTGGGGGCTGGAGGAGATTACAGAGATAGGGAGGGGCGAGGCCATGGAGGGATTTGAAAACAAGGATGAGAATTTTAAAATTGAGGCTTTGCTTAACCGGGACTTGGTGCGAATTAGGACACGGGCAGCAGAGTTTTGGATGACCTCAAGTTTACGTAGAGTAGAATGTGGGAAGCCGGCTAGGAGTGCGTTGGAGTAGTCAAGTCTCGAGGTAACAAAGGCGTGGATGAGGGTTTCAGCAGCAGAAACAAAAGCATCCACACCTGAAACGTTACCTCGCAGTTACTGACTGACCCTCTGATTCAGATTTTCGGCAGCTGCAGTTTGTATTTTTTGGTTGCCTTTTGTAGAATCTTTGGAGAATGAAGGAAAGCTGAGAGAACGTCCCCTTAAAATAGGCTTCCCCATTAACTGCTCGAAATGTTAACCTGCATGTTTCCAGTGCTTTTCCTTTTTGATTCCCATTAACAGGGCTTTTGCTGTACCAGTAGACTGCAGTGTCAAGAGTTCACACCCACCAGTAGCAAATTATTTATGCAAAAGCCCACTAATTATAAAACAATTTACAGCACTGATTGAGGTCATTTGGCCCATCGTGCTTGTGCCGGCTCTCTGCTTAGTTGCAATCCCCTGTCCTTTCCCCATATCCTTTTTTCTTTTTCACTTCCCTCTTAAAATCCATTTTGGACTCTTTACTCACCACTATCTCTGGTTAGGGCATTCAATATCTTAATGCTCTGCGTAATGAAATTCCGCACAACTTCGCCTATTGTCGACAAAATTCAATTAATGCCCTCCAGTCACCAACTCAGTGGATGTAGTTTTTCATTATTTACTTGAATCAAAACTCTTCATAGTTTAGAACAGATTTATCAGATTTCCTCTCAACCTTCTTTGTTCTAATGAAAAGAGCCCTAGTCTCTCTAGTCTGTCCTCCTGACTAAACCCTCTCGTTCCGAGTGTTATCTCTTCGGCAACCTCTCCACGGCTTTGACGTCCCTCCTAAAGTAGGGCAACCAAAAGTGGACACAATATTCTAATTGCAGCCTGATCAATGAGAGACTAAAAGTGGTCATGCCGGTTAGCCAGGGCATGAGATTTTTGAAAATAAAAAATCACAAATATGATGCAAGGTGGATGGTCATCTTGAATGTCATCACAGATTAGGAGCAATTCCCCACAATTTTCCTAATGCTTCCGCCCTTTGTTGAGGTAGTGTGCACACGGGCCGCAGATGCCATTTTGGAACCCGAAGGGCATCGATAGCATCCAAAATAATGGGTGCTACCGAGCTCACTTTCTCACTCATAGGGGGAAAAATTGAGTCGCACCCCCTTTGGGGTGTTAACTTCGCCTGGGGAAATTCATCGGTAGCGCCCCGCCTCCCTCTTGGGGCACTGCGAGGGAATATTGTGGCGCTACATCGCGCCGCGGTATTGCAGGCCTTCCTCCCCTTCTTAAAGGGGAGGGGCCTTGCACAGCGCGACCCGGGATCGGAGTGCCGGCAAAAGAGCCCGGCACTCAAGTACCGGGCTCACGGAGCGCAGCCGGCACTCCGCGGGAGGGGGGGGGGGGGTTGTGCTCAGGAGGTCAGGGACGGCAGCTGAGGCAGGCGGCCAGCAACAAAAATGGCCGCCAGGCACCTCGCCTTTAATTAGCGCCGCCCCGGCCGCAGGTAGGCCCCGCCCCCTGACCCGGTCGGACATAGTGCCCGGCGGTAAGCCAGGGGGCGCTACTGAAGATCGTGGCCGGGGCACGAGTGGGGTCGCCGCGCATCATCGCCGGCAGCACAGCGCCGCGGGGCGCTAACGGTTACCGCCGCCGCTAACCTCCCGCGCGTTGGCGGCGGCGCGACCAGGCGCTAGTTGCTTTGCGCCCCATGAGCGCCCTCTTAGGGCTTGAATCTCGACAAAGTTCAATCAGCCTTTCGTTCTCCCGGGATGGACAGCTCTTAGGGTGCAAGAGTGAGTCTGCAGGGAATGGGACCAATCTCTTTTCATTTATTTCTCTTTCTGGGATATAGTTCCATGGGCAGTGACTGTCTGGGGCTCCATAACTAATCGTCACGTGTCAGCCTAGACAGTGAATGCCAGCAGGTTAATCACCACTGGACTTCCTGTCCTCATCATGCATTTCAGTGGGGATCATGAGCAGGAAAAACCCAGGTGATTTCTTCCCCTACCCCATGGTACCCATAGGCATCAACAGGACACCTACAGCTTTTTAAAATTCATTCCTGGGATGCGGGCGTCGCTGGCAAGTGAACAACTTGAGTGGCTTGCGAGGCCATTTCAGAGGGCAGTTAAGAGTCAACTACATTCACAGAAACCCCACAGTGCAGATAGAGGCCATTTCGGCCCATCGAGCCTGCACCGACACATGTCCCACCCAATCCCCATAACCCCTACACCAACACACATCCCACCCCGTAACCCCACGTATTTAATCCCCCCCTAACACTAAGGGTCAATTTATCATAGCCAATCAACCTCACCCGCACATCTTTGGACTGTGGGAGGAAACCGGAGCACCCGGAGGAAACCCACGCAAACACGGGGAGAATGTGCAAACTCCACACAGACAGTCACCCGAGGCCGGATTCGAACCCGGGTCCCTGGCGCTGTGAGGCAACAGTGCTAACCACTATGCCACCGTACTGCCATTGCTGTGGGTCTGGAGTCACATATAGGCCAGACCAGGTAAGGACGGCAGATTTCCTTCCATAAAGGACATTAGTGAATCAGATGGGTTTTTACCACAATCCGGTAGTTTTATGGTCACTGATACTAGATTTTTTATTCCAGATTTATTTAATTAACTGAATTTAAATTCCCCAGCTGCTGTGGTGGGATTTGAACTCACGTCTCTGGATCATTAGTCCAGGCCTCTGGATTACTAGTCCAGTAACATAACCACTACGCTATCGTACCCGTAAGCTAACCTGGCTGAGCTTGGTAACAGCAGAGACAGAAGCTCGATCACTTCTGTCGAGTATGGCTCAGTACCACACAGTGCAATTATACACCCAACCACTAGGGGGACACAGGAACATTTTTTAAGCACTTTTTTTTTACTGGCATACGAGCAAAGGAAAGTGAAAATGTCACAAAAAAGATGGAAATCCTTCAAAAAGCAATTGACAACGGACATCAATTTAAAATCTGTTAAAACGGCTCGCCCCCCTTTAGGCGCTCCCGTACCTTACATCAGTTCCTCATCGAAAGGATACGTGTGAATGGAATTCCAGGTTGTTTCCAATGGCAGATTATAATAAACCACAAGGGTGAGAGAGAGAGAGAGAGAGAGAGAGCGCGCAAGAGAAAAAAAGAGGAAGTGAGGAGGGAGTGAGTGAGGAGAGCGGGTTAGAGGGAGGGAGGGAGGAGATGAGAGAGGGGGAAGAGAGGCGGTGAAGGGGGAAGAGAGGCGAAACAAAGAGGGTTGAGAGAGAGGGAACGGGAAAGAGAGGAGAAGAGGGAACAGAACATGGGAGTGGAGCGATGAAAAAGTGGGAGAGGAGGGAGAGAAAGGGGAAGAGAGGGAGAGAAGAGAGAGGGGAAGAGGAGAGAGAAATAGAGAGGAGAGGAGTGGAGGAAGAGGGAAATAGGAGAGAGACAGAAAAAAAAACCATTTGTTTTTCCCTCACATCACACTATTATTGTGGGAAAAGTACCCAATCTTTGCTCAGTGCTTCCCATAGGCATCACAGACAAGATTGGGCTTTTACCACTCGGTTAATCTCAGCCCTGAACTGGAATCTCCGATGTACATTGGTAACCTACACACTAACCCAGCTTTTATGGTCGGCATTACTTTAATGCAGATGGTAACACTGCACTAAAACAGTGGGATGTCTAGGCTTCCATATCCCTGAACTTAACAAAGACATGCCAAAAACACCATTTGACAAAGGTCCCCTTCTTAGTTAGCAATTAGGAAAGCAAATGGTATGTTGGCCTTTATTATAAAAGGATTGGACTATAAGAGTAAAGACATCTTACTACAATTATATAGGGCCCTGGTGAGACCACACCTGGAGTACTGTGTACAGTTTTGGTCTCCTTACCTAAGGAAGGATATACTTGCCATAGAGGGAGTGCAGCGAAGGTTCACCAGACTGATTCCTGGGACGGGGGGATTGTCCTATGAGGAGAGATTGAGTAAACTGGGCCTATGTTATCTAGAATTTAGAAGCATGAGAGGCGATCTCATTGAAATATAAAATTCTTACAGGGCTTGATAAGTTGGATGCTGGGAGAATGTTTCCCCTGGCTGGGGAATCTAGAACGAGGGGTCGCAGTCTCAGAATAAGGGGTCGGCCATTTAGGACTGAGATGAGGAGAAATTTCTTTACTCCGCAGGTGGTGAATCTTTGGAATTCTCTACCTCAGAGGGCTGTGGAGGCTCAGTCGTTGAGTACAGGAAGCTCTCTTTTAACTGGCACCTAAATATCCGGAAACCTCTCTTAACCGGCAAAATTCAGGAGTAGGTTCAGGTAAGTTTTACTATATATTAGTGGCCGTGTAACCAGGATTCCTGGATCTGTGGCCGTGTAACCGGGACTCCTGGATCTGTGGCCGTGTAACCGGGACTACTGCACTAATGCCGTGTAACCGGGGCTCCTGCACCTGTGGCCATTTACGGGCTCTTGTACCTTAGTAAGTATACCTCTCTGTAATCCGGACTTTTTGATCAACTGGCACCACACCGGTCCCGTCGGTGCCGGATAAGAAAGAGTTTCCTGTATATACAAGACAGAGATCGATATATTTTTGAATATTAAGGGAATCAAGGGATATGGAGATCGGGCGGGAAGGTGGAGATGAGGTAGATGATCAGCCATGATCTTATTGAATGGCGGAGCAGGCTCGAAGGGCCAAATGGCCGACTCCTGCTCCTATTTCTTATGCTCTTATGTTTGAGAGGAGGCTCAATATCGTTCTTTTAAATCTACAAGCCTGCCTCCCCACTACGAAAAACAGCGGTGGCAGCAGAAACACCACAAGCCAGCTCCTGGAATCTAAATTTAAAAATCTAAAAGCAGCTGCCGAGCGTTCTCAGCTTGCGGCTTCTCCCCCCGGATGTATTTCGTCTTCAAGGCGAGGGTCGTCAATGTTGTGGAACAGAACACTTCGTGCCCTTCACAGCCACCATTGAGCACTCCGGGGTCGTATTTGACGCGAGGTAGATTATAGGGGAAAAGGCCCCCTTAGAATTCCCCCAAAATGTTCCTTAATTCACATCTCCGAACAGCCCCCTACTGTGCCAGTTTGAATGTTACCACTGCCCTTATCTTATGGTTTCTCTCTCAATTGACAATTTACTCTGAATTGTGGTCATTTTTATTTTTAGGGTCACTCCCTACAAGGAACTGGGACGCAACTCCCCAGTTTCATTGCGCAAATTGGCTGTCACGTTTCCTACATTACAACAGTGACTACACATCAAGAGTGCTTCATTGGTCGAAAAGCTCTGTGGGACGTCCCGAGGTCGTGAAAGGCACCATATAAACGCAAGTCTTTCTTTCTATTACAAGTGGCAAAAAAGGACAGATTTTCAAGTCAGCCACCAGAGCTGGATTGAAACCCCGGAGGTAAGTGAGGAGTCGTACAACAAGATTGCTAATTAATCCTTTCTCGTTACATAATACCCAGTCTAAGATGGCCTGATCTCTGGTTGGTTCCTCGACATATTGGTCCAGGAAACCATCCCATAAACACTCCAGGAATTCCTCCTCTACAGTATTGTTACTAACTTGGTTAGCCCAATCTATATGTAAATTAAAGTCACCCATGATGACTGCTGTGCCCTTATTGCACGCTTCTCTAATTTCCCTTTTAATGCCATCCCCAACCTCCGCAGGTCTATATACCACTCCCACTAACGTTTTCTGCCCCATGGTATTTCCCACTTTGGTGGCAAAAACAGGAAGGCAGATTATTATCTGAACGGCAATAGATTGGGAGAAGGGGAAGTGCAACGAGACCTGGGTGTCCTTGTGCACCAGTCGCTGAAGGTAAGCATGCAGGTGCAGCAGGCGGTTAAGGCGGCAAATGGTATGTTGGCCTTCGTAGCAAGAGGGTTTGAGTACAGGAACAAGGATGTCTTGCAGCAGTTGTACAGGGCCTTGGTGAGACCACATCTTGAGTATTGTGTGCAGTTTTGGTCGCCTTATCTGAGGAAGGATGTTCTTGCTATGGAAGGAGTTCAGCGAAGATTCACCAGGCTGATACCTGGGATGGCAGGAATGACGTATGAGGAGAGGTTGGGTCGATTGGGCTTATACGCGCTGGAGTTTAGAAGAATGAGAGGGGATCTCATTGAAACTTATAAAATTCTGACAGGACTGGACAGACTAGATGCAGGAAGGATGTTCCAGATGGTCAGGGAATCCAGAACCAGGGGTCACAGTCTAAGGATAAGTGGTAAGCCATTTAGGACTGAGATGAGGAGGAATTTCTTCACCCAGAGAGTGGTGAACCTGTGGAATTCTCTACCACAGAAGGCAGTAGAGGCCAATTCATTAAATATATTCAAGAAGGAGTTAGATATATTTCTTAAGGCTAAAGGGATCAAGGGATATGGGGAGAAAGCAAGGACAGGGTACTGAATTTGGATGATCAGCCATGATCGCACTGAATGGCGGAGCAGGCTCGAGGGGCCGAATGGCCTACTCCTGCTCCTATCTTCTATGTTTCTATGTCTAAATAAAGAAAGGAAAGACAGACTTGCATTTCTATAGCGCCTTTCACGATCTCAGGACGTCCCAAAGCTCTGTACAGCCAATGAAGTACTTTTTTTTTTTTTTTTTTTTAAAGTGTAGTCACTGTTATAATTTAGGAAATGCGGCAGCCAATTTGCACACAGCAAGCTCCCACAAACAGCAATGTGATAATGACCAGTTTTTAGTGATGTTGGTTGAGGGATAAATATTGGCCAGGACACCGGGGATAACTCCCCTGCTCTTCTTCGAAATAGTGCTGTGGGATCTTTTATGTCCACCTGAGAGGGCAGACGGGGCCTCGGTTTAACGTCTCATCCAGAAGACGGCACCTCTGACAGTGTGGCCCCTCAGCACTGCACTGGAGCGTCAGCCGAGATTTTTGTGCTCAAGTCTCTGGAGTGGGACTTGAACCCACGACCTTCTGACTCAGAGGCGAGGGTGCTGCCCACTGAGTCACGGGTGACATCGTCAATGGGTAAGAGAAGCTAGCCCGGTGTGCTAACTCACTGCACCACTGAGTTTCTCTGCAGTCAGATCAAATCCTAACTGCGAACGGCTGAAGAGAGTCAGGAGTCGGGAATCGGGAAGCGATGGCTTCGCGGTGATCCCTGGCGCTCTCTCTTAGCGGGCAACACGACCACATGGAAAGTGCAGGAGCTTGGGCTTTTGTTCGAGTTTGGAAGCAATCCATCCGAGATTCCGTGGCAGGAGTCAGCATTTGCTGGTCTTCAAATCAAGGGCAATGTCAAGTCTGATTAGCACCGTGCTGAAGAACTAGACAAGAGACGTTCCCAGGTGCTTGCTATACAGCTGAAGTGGCAGCTCAGCTGACAGAAGCAGGTTGGTTCTGAATGGTCATCAAACATCGCAGATATTTCACGATCGACTAAAAGTAGAAGCAAACACCATGGGCTGTTAAACGTTCCAACAAAGGTCATTTTGCAGCTTCCCTACTCAAAGGCTCTTAAACTGCCGACTGCAGGAAAGTTCGTCTGAATCAAATCATAGCAAAAGCGAGCTGTGTGTTCAGAATTATGAAGGCTTTTGATACAGCAAGTAAGGAGAAACCGTATCCACTGGCAGAAGGGTCGATAACCACAGATTGAAGATAACTGGGGGTGATGAGCAATGTTCCCTTTGAGTGGTGAGGCTGCGCGGCGGTCCAGAGCTCCCGAACAGCTGGCTCACTGGCTTTTAAATGCAAAAACCACACACGCGCGGATTTTCGAATGGACCGTGCGCCTCTTTAAAGGGGCCATTCGGCCCGATAAAAATTAGAGGGAGCATTGGAGATGAGGAGAATTTTTTTTTAACGCAGCGAGCAGTTACGATCTGGAATGCGTTGCCTGAAAGGGTGGTGGGAGCAGATTCAATAGTAACTTTGAAAAGGGAATTGGGTAAATACTTAAAAAAGGAAAAGAATTGCAGGGCTGTGGGGAAAGAGCAGGGGGGAGTGGGACTAATTGGAGAGCGGGACTAATTGGAGAGCTCTTTCAAAGAGCCGGCACAGGCACGATGGGCCAAATGGCCTCCTTATGTGCTGTATGATTTTATGTACATCAGTCCTTTGCCCACTTGTAACTTGGTCTGTGTCTAGGTCTTGAGCGAGCAATGCCAAACTGACCTGCCTGGGCTGTTGTCCCAGGGTTTATACGGCCAACTAGCTCCAGCCTCCTTGGAGACTGCTTCCGAGACCAGGGGCCTGCTAACCGCTTCCATAAGCTGGCACATGTCAAGGTGTGCGCGCAGTGGACAAGCCGGGACGGAATTGGACCCCGAGCCCATTCCACACCTCAACAACCCCACGTCACAATACAATCCTGTCAAACTGGCCGTGTGCAATCGAGGAGGCTGTAGATTGGCTGCAGGATGGGAGACCCACCCCATGGGAGGTGTGGACTGGCTGCAGGATGGGAGACCCACCCCATGGGACGTGTGGACGCTGGAGTCTTTACGTTTTTACGTGCTGCTGGCTGCTCGAGAACCATGTGTCTGGAGTTGGTGACCTAGGAGTAAAGTCATGGGAGGAGTCAGGGTAATGGTTACGGTACTGGACTAGCAAACCAATGGGCAGGGGTTCAAATCCCACCACGGTAAATTGTGAAACTCAATCTAGGAACTTAACATCCTTAAACATTCACTCCCTCCACCACCGGCGTACCGTGGCTGCAGGGTGCACCATCTACAAGATGCACTGCAGCAACTCGCCAAGGCTTCTTCGGCAGCACCTCCCAAACCTGCGACCTCTACCACCTAGAAGGACAAGGGCAGCAGGCGCATGGGAACACCACCACCTCCAAGTTCCCCTCCAAGCCACACACCATCCGGATTTAGAATTATATTGGCCATTCCTTCATCGTCGCTGGGTCAAAATCCTGGAACTCCCTCCCTAACAGCACTGGGAGCACCTTCACCACACGGACTGCAGCGGTTCAAGGCGGCAGCTCACCACCACCTCCTCAAGGGTAGCTAAGGATGGGCAATAAATGCCAGCGACACCCACATCTCATGAATGAATGAATTAAAAAAATTGTTTGCTAGCTAGCAGCAGTTTAAAAAAAAAAGCTTTTACAGGCATGACAGATGGTGAGTGTAACAGACTTGGGAAGAATGGGTGACTTTGGACCTATGGTTATCAAAGCTCTTCACCACTGGGGGTTTTCCTTGCGTCATGTCTGGGTCTGTTGTAGACTAATTGATAGAGATTGATTGCTGTGATTAATGAACATCTCCATTACTGTTGTGTCATGTGACTACCAGGATGGCAAGAGGCGAACCTTGGTCTTTTCTCGTCCTGCAACTCCGATGTTCCGAGCACCTTCAGCAAAAAAAACCTGGCAGTCCTGCAGTAACTAGGACTGTGTGTGTGCTGCATAAGTCATTGCAAGTTCAGTAGATGATGAGGGGAGAAGCTAGGGCCATTAATAGAGGAGTGCTTTACAATCTGGCACATTTCCCATCAGATGGAGTTAGACCAATTCATCATTGCCGTTGGTCAGAAGACTGACTTCAGCAGATGTCATTTCAATCAATATGGTTTTCTATTCCACCTGGAGCCCTTATAGCGCTATTCTGAGAGGAATCAATACAAAGATGGCTCACCCATCACAACCATTTCATATACAATCCTCGTGAATTTATCTATATGGGATTTAGTGGTGTTACAAATTCTCGATCAAATACCCCCAAACCGCACGGGTCTGTTTAAAAGAATTTTAATCTATCTTTGCAGTAACTGAAAACTGCGCCTTATATGTCTCTTACCGCCAACATTTTCCGGCCTGATAGCTTGAGGCTTCTAAACTGTCAATTGCAGAAAATGAGACTGAAAATCAGGTTCGAGAACAGCTTGCGTTTCTCCAGTCTCTTATTTTTTTTTGTTGCATTAATACAGTAACTGCATTCTCCCATTAATATTCAGGCTGCTGGTTCACATAGCGCTAACATCAGTGTTTAAATAAGGTGCGAGCTGATATTCTCCACATACTGCGACGTAACAATTATAAATCACTATGGTGACTGGAGCTGATGGTCATTTCAGATTTATCTTCCACAGTGAGTGAGCGACGGGTTTGCTTTTGTTTAAAAAAAACACCTTCCTTTGTCCGTCTTTTACACTATTCCCTGCAGGTGACTGAAGGAACGTTCGGGTGTTAGATAGAAGCCTCTGGTGCTTACAATGTCTTGTCACAATTTCATTCTGTTTCTCCCTCTAAGAAGAGACATGTAAAACGAATGACCGACTTAAGATTTGCACAGCACCTCATCACAC
Source organism: Somniosus microcephalus (assembly GCF_052327205.1). Lineage (NCBI taxonomy): Eukaryota > Metazoa > Chordata > Chondrichthyes > Squaliformes > Somniosidae > Somniosus > Somniosus microcephalus. Next base: position 92,489,952 of record NC_141002.1, on the reverse strand, counting down.
ATTGCTGAAGCTGCTCCGAGAGTTTCGCGGGCAACAGATTACTCTGAAGTGCGGTGTGTACCATCTACAAGATGCACTGCAGCAACTCGCCAAAGCTCCTTCAACAGCACCTTCCAAACCCGCGACCTCTACCACTTAGAAGGACAAGGGCAGCAGACGCATGGGAACATCACCACCTACAAGTTCCCCTCCAAGCCACACAGCATCCTGACTTGGACCTGTATCGCCGTTCCTTCACTGTCGCTGGGCCAAAATCCTGGAACTCCCTAACAGCATTGTGGGTATACCTACACCATATGGGCAGCACGGTGGCATAGTGGTTAGCACTGTTGCCTCACAGCACCAGGGACCCAGGTTCGAATCCGGCCTCGGGCGACTGTCTGTGTGGAGTTTGCACATTCTCCCCGTGTTTGCGTGGGTTTTCTCCGGGTGCTCCGGTTTCCTCCCACAGTCCAAAGATGTGCAGGTTAGGTTGATTGGCTATGATAAATTGACCCTTAGTGTTAGGGGGATTAAATACGTGGGGTTACAGGGATAGGGTGGGATATGTGTTGGTGTAGGGGTTACGGGGATCGGGTGGGATATGTGTCGGTGCAGGCTCGATGGGCCGAAATGGCCTCTATCTGCACTGTGGGGTTTCTGTGATTCTGTGATATGGACAGCAGCGGCTCACCACCATCTTCTCAAGGGCAATTAGGGATGGGCACTAAATGCAGGCCTAGCCAGTGATGCCCACATCCCATCAATGAATTTAAAAAAAACCTGGGTTACGCAGTGTCGGAAAGCCATTCCCATCAACGGCATTGGGATGGATGACCAGTTGTTTTTTTTCTAAAAGCTGGTGGGAAGATCCCCAAATAATAGGGAGAAAAGGATGTGGGAACTCATTGGGGTTCTGTTCACGTAGGTTTTTTTTTACCCCATTGATTTACGGCAGAGAAGGTGAAGGGGAGATTTAATAGAGGCGTTCAAAATGATGAGGGGTGTTGATAGAGCAAATAAGGAGAAACCGTTTCCACTGGTGGGTGGGTCGGTAACCAGAGGACACAGATTTAAGACAATTGGCAAAAGAACCAGAGGGGAGATGAGTTTTTTTTTTAAATGCAGTGAGTTAAGAAACCTAAGAATTCGGAGCAGGAGGAGGCCATAAGGCTCTTCGAGCCTGCTCCGCCATTCAATAAGATCATGGCTGATCTTCGACCTCAACTCCACTTTCCCTTAAGAGTCCAAAAATCAATAGTTATTCATTAGCAACTTTCAGAAGGGAATTGGATATATACTTGTAAAATAAATATTCACTGGGCTATGGGGAAAGAGCAGGGGGGGAGTGGGACTAATTGGAACGCTCTTTCAAAGAGCCGGCACAGGCACGATGGGCCGAATGGCTCTACGATTCCATGACGATATTTTATGTTCTTATTGGTTCTCCTTCCCCTACAAAATAGAAAGTGATTGCACTTCAAAAGTAATCCATTGGTTGTAAAGTGCTTGGGTGTCTTAAGGGTGCGTTAAGGGCAATATAAAAGCCGAATCCCACTATTTACCACTGCCTGTCATACTGCCGGATTCAAGGTCTGATTGCTTTGGCTCACTTTGCTCTCTCTCTCTCTCGTCACTACTGCACCCGATGCTGTGCTCATGAACGTTGCCTGCAGTAATGGCAGGAAACGCACATAAATTGGCTGTTTACATTCAGGCTGATGTAAATTTCCTGCGCTATAACTGCCTCAATCTGCAAACCAGGCCTTGCTGCTCACTCCAGACTCTCTGCCATTTACAAGCGGAGAATGCTTAGAGGCCGCTAGTTCTCGGCAAACAAAATTCTGCAGCCCCAGCAGCGAACGGGGCTTCGATTTCTCTCCCTGCCCGAGCCACACTGCTCTGCCGCCTCCACCATGCGCTGACATCAGACACAGACTCGCACGCTACTCGCGACCACTTCAAATCACATTGCCTTCAAAGCAGTTTCCCTTCAATATGCTCAGCTTCATTCACAAGAGTAGATTTTTTTTTTTTACAAATTTCCACTCTGGACGTGGAGCTTTGTCCGCTGGGAGTGGATATTGGGAATTCCAACACGGAGCTCAAGGCTTCCCCCTCGCTGCCCCAACAGGACTTCCTGCGCATTCATTTTAATTTTGGAAATCCTGCAAATCTGCCCTATTAAAATTAAACGAGGGCATTCCTCTACAAATCCTGAATCCATTTTACACTCAGGACTAGGGAAAAGGGGCTATTCAAATCTGACTCCCATGGGCGCATGGTGTTTAAAAACTTTGCTCAAAACCAGATCTACAAACCAGGAACTTACCATCTTCACTGGTGTGGGTCTCGGTGCCAGCGTCTAGATCGACTTCCTCCAGCGTACCATGCTCACTGTAGGGACTGTCACTGTCGGACAGGGTGGGAAAGAAAATAGGTTACTTCTGGAGACAGCCATGTAGAAGAAAGGAACTCCTGAATACAGTCTATTCCAACGTTGCCCGCAAATTTGTTTTGGGTGCCCCCCCCACTTTAACGGGCTGCACGGCCCAATCAAATTTCCGCGCATGCGCGGATTTTCCCGTTGTAAAGCCGCTGAGCGGCCCGTGTGGGACCTCCAGACCGCCACACGCGGCTTAACGGGAACATTAGTCTATTCCCAACTAATCAGTCATTGTGGTTTAACATCTAACCGAGTTGTTTAAGATGATTAAAGGAGTGGACAGGGTAGATAGAAACTATTACCACAACAACATCAACTTGCATTCACATAGCGCCTTTAACGTAAAACCTTCCGAGGCGCTTCACAGGAGCGATTATCAAACAAAATTCGACACCGAGCCACATAAAGAGATATTAGGACAGATGATATAAGGAGCGTCTTAAAGGAGGAGAGGCGGAAAGGTTTAGGGAGGGAATTCTGGTTGGGGGGGAGAATCCACAACAAGATGGGCATAACCTTAAAATTAGAGCCAGGCCGTTCAGGGGTGATGTCAGGAAGCACTTCTTCACACAAGGGGTAGTAGAAATCTGGAACTCTCCCAAAAAGTTGTTGAGGCTGGGGGGTCAATTGAAAATTTCAAAACTGAGATAGATTAGAGTTTTGTTAGACAAGAGTATTAAAGGTTACGGAAACAAGGCATGTGGATGGAGTCAAGATACAGATCAGCCATGATAGAATTGAATGGCGGAACTAGCTCGAGGGGCTGAATGGTCTGCTCCAGTTCCTAATAATTTAAATTAAGCAACTTAAGGAACACAGTTTTTATTTGTCAGATAATTTTTTTGATATGACTTTGAATTAAGAGTAGACTGTACTTTATCTGAGGGGTTACTACAGAGTGACACTTGCTGAGCTCGTTGTAGAAATAAGACTGCGCTTACAAGGGCGATCACTAGGATTTAGCGCTACTGACACAGAACTGTGCACAGCGGGAATGCCCATAGGGAACTTGGATGTGGGGTTAATTCAGAGGACACAGGGCAAGGGAGCAGCGAGATGCAGATTAACATTTCTGAGGGTGAAGAGTTGCTCAGCGGAACCAGGGGTCACAGTCTAAGGATAAGGGGTAAGCCATTTAGGACTGAGATGAGGAGGAATTTCTTCACCGAGAGTGGTGAACCTGTGGAATTCTCTACCACAGAAGGCAGTTGAGGCCAATTAATTAAATATATTCAAGAAGGATTTAGATATATTTCTTAAGGCTAAAGGGATCAAGGGATATGGGGAGAAGGCAGGGACAGGGTACTGAGTTTGGATGATCAGCCACGATCTCATTAAATGGTGGAGCAGGCTCGAGGGGCCGAATGGCCTACTCCTGCTCCTATCTTCTACGTTTCTTTGAAACCGCTGAGGGAGGGAAAGGGGGAAGATGGCTTGGGGAGAAACTCGGGGGGTGGGGGGGAAAGAGGGTCGTGGTAGACAACAAACATTTTAAAACGAGAGGTGAGAGGGACGGAACATGGCGAGGTGCAAGTGCCAGAGAGGTAGGGTTATTAGGGATCAAGGTACGACTTGGTGATAAGGACCACACCTCCAACGTGGCAGGAGGAAAGTATAATCAGGCAGAGAGGCTTCAGTCAGGGGCAAAGCGTCACCACTTGTGGGCCAAGCTTCAGTCAAAGGCAGGTTGTCAATGCAATCTTCCACAATTAGGTCAAGGATGATGAGGGTCATCTATGAGGCCTGTGCTTACATAGGGCAGCACGGTGGCATAGTGGTTAGCACTGTTGCCTCACAGCGCCAGGGACCCGGGTTCAAATCCGGCCTCGGGTGACTGTCTGTGTGGAGTTTGCACATTCTCCCCGTGTTTGCGTGGGTTTCCCCCGGGTGCTCCGGTTTCCTCCCACAGTCCAAAGATGTGCGGGTTAGGTTGATTGGCCATGACAAAAATTGGCCCTTAGTGTTAGGGGGGGGATTAAATACGTGGGGTTACGGGGATAGGGCTTGTGTGGGATGGCTGTCGGTGTAGGGACTGGATGCTAGGGTTTGGATGATCAGCCATGATCTTGTTGAATGGCGGAGCAGGCTCGAATGGCCTACTCCTGCTCCTAGTTTCTATGTTTCTATGTCTTAACAGCACAGAAACAGGCCATCTGGCTCATGCTGGTGTTTATGCTCCACACGAACCTCTGCCCACCCATTTTCATCTAACCCCATCAACATATCCTTCTGTTCCTTTCTCTTATGTTTATCTAGCTTCCCCTTAAATGCATCTATGCTGGTCGCCTCAACTACTCCTTGTGGGAGCGAGTTCCACATTCTAACCACTCTTTGGGTAAAGAAGTTTCTCCTGAATTCTTTATTGGATTTATTAGTGACTATCTTATATTGATGGTCCCTAGTAATGGTCTCCCCCACAAGTGGAAACATCTTCTCTATATCTACCCTATCAACCCCTTCATAACCTTAAAGACCTCTAGCAGGTCACCCCCTCAGTGCTTCTGGTATCATTCTAGTAAATCTTTCTTGCACCTTCTCCAGTGCCTCTACATCCTTTTTATAATATGGCGACCAGAACTGTTCACAGTGCTCCAAGCGTGGTCTAACCAAGGTTCTGTAGAAGTTTAACATAATTTCTCTGCTTTTCAATTCTGTCCCTCTAGACATGACCCCGTGCTTGGTTTGCTTTTTTATGACCTTATTAACCTGCGTCACTACTTTTAGTGAATTGTGTATCTGTACCCCCAGATCCCTCTGCCATTTGGATATTTATTTTCCAAGGAGTATGGACCTCCTTATTCTTCCTACCAAAATGTACCACCCACACTCATCCATATTTGCATCCGTGTCGCACATAATCGGCATTTCCCCATAATACAAGGTAAGCTATCATTTGTCAGGGCTCCGAGCACACAGTGCATGAAGTGCTGGGAAAGTGCCGAGCACACCGAGACTGTGGGGACCGGCAGCTGTTGAAGGGCTGCTGACTCCTCCCAGTCCCATACCACGCCCTTTATCAATTCAATAGTCCCCTGTGTTTCAATCTCTCCATGGCCTCCTCCCCTCCCCACCTCTGTAATCTCCTCCAGCCCTACAATCCTCTCTTTCCCCGATTCAGGCCTCGTGTATCCCCCTATACTCCCTTCACCCCGCCATTACCAGCTGTGCCCTCAGCTGCCTCGGTCCTACTCCCTGCAAATACCACCCTAAACCTCACCGCCTCTTCGCCTCCCTTAAGGCCAGTTCTTTGACCAGACCTTTTGGTTGCCCCGCCCAACCTCTCCTCCTTTGGCTTGGCACCGGTTTTCTTTTTTTTTTTTAAATTATTCGTTTATGGGATGTGGGCGTCGCTGGCAAGGCCAGCATTTATTGCCCATCCCTACTTGCCCTTGAGAAGGTGGTGGTGAGCCGCCACCTTGAACCGCTGCAGTTTGGTACAACTGAGTGGCTTGCTGGACCATTTCAGAGGGCAGTTAAGAGTCAACCACATTGCTGTGAGTCTGGAGTCACATATAGGCCAGACCGGGTAAGGGCAGCAGATTTCCTTCTGCCAAAGTGAACCAGATGGGTTTTTACGACAATCCGATAGTTTCATGGTCACCATTACAGATACTAGCTTTTTATTCCAGATTTATTTAATTAACTGAATTTAAATTCCCCGGCTGCCGTGGTGGGATTTGAACTCATGTCTCCGGATCATTAGCCCAGATTTCTGGATTACTAGTCCAGTATCATAACCACTATACTACCGTTCCCGAGGTGGCACAAGAGTCTGACTTGGACTGCTCAATACTTGATTACGGGCGGCAGGGGTAGAGCGACTCGGAAAGCATTAGGGTGTGAAGGGAAATCTATTTTAAACATCCCTGACAACAAGAACAACTTTAATACAAAAGAGAACTTTTAATGATGGCTTTACCATTTTAAAATGCAGGTTGAGAACAAAGAATAGGGAGGAACATTTTTAAACAGACGTTACTCAGATAAAAGGAGCAGTTGTGGCCGGGGATAGGTCTGGGGCTGCTGTGCAACCAATGGGACCCACCAGCACTGTCTGGAGATAAAACCCTCATTAATCTGCAACAAGTGACACGCATGATGAAGTAACCCCGCTAAACTTTGATCCAATCACGAACAACAAAGAGAAAAGCCATGCTCGAATGAACCAGTCTTTAAGATGTACACGTGAGAGTCACGAGAGAAGTTTTGAATACAAAGAATACAAGAACTGACAACACCTGGGGCAGGATTTTCATTGGGCCGTGGAGGCAGGATTGGAGGCGTGTGGGGGGTTAAAATCCCGAAATCAGGGGGCACGAACCCATCCCGCCTCCATGCCAGTTTCATAGGAGGTGGATACCCACCCCGCACTGGGACCCGCCTCCCCGAGGCAGGAAGGGGATTAGTGCCAATTAACTGCCTGTTAACAGGCAGTTTTTAAGCCTAATCCCTATGTTTAATGTTGAAGTGTGGGATTCCCGACGGCTCCAGAAATAGGAGCAGGAGTAGGCCAATCGGCCCCTCGAGCCTGCTCCACCATTCAATAAGATCATGGCTGATCTGATCCTAACCTCAAATCTTCTATCACTTTCCATCCCACCCGAACCCATGTGATCTCCTGGGAGAGGCGAAAAACCAGATAAAAAACCCAATGGCCAATTTGGGAGAAAAAATCTGGGAAATTCCTCTCCGACCCATCTAGGCGATCGAAACTCTTCCAGGAGATCACTCTGTCCCTATATTTTCTACAGTACTTACCTTCTGTAAAAGCTGTTAATGGTTAAATAAAAGATCTCTGGGAGATAGTGTATCTGTGTGGTTCTATGTTAAGGTGGATTCAGGTCTACGAACCCTAGTCCAACACCTAATATGGGAGACAACAGAAAACGCTGGGAAAAACTCAGCAGGCCAGGCAACATCCGTGGAGAGAGAAACAGAGTCAACGTCTCAGGTCGAAACCCTTCATCAGAACTGAGAAAAAAAAGCAGGAAATGAAACAGATTAAAAGGCAGTTTGGGGGCTGGGAAATGGGGGAGGGGATGAAAGCACAAAAGGGAAGGTCTGGGAGAGGTGAAGAGACATTAAGAGATATTCAAGGCGAGACGAGATGGTAATAGGACAGGTAACGAGACAAAGGATGGCTCTAGATGAAGTGTGAAATGCGCTGGCAGAGTGAGAGACAGCTGCCATGTGGGAGAGAGAAAAAAGGAAAAGGCACAAACCAAAAGTGTGGATAAAAAATATATTAAAATGTAACAGGGGCCGAGGTTATGATCTGAAATTGTTGAACTCGATATTGAGTCCGGAAGGCTGTAAAGTGGGCGATTTGAAAGTCGTAAATAATTCCTACGGGGGAGGGGGAATCTGAGCTTACCAATAGTCGTCACCGGCCATGCACTTTTCATACACGGGTCCATCCAGGTCCTTCAAATCTGGGAAAATCAGCTCGTTGTGGATGATAATGGTTTTAATTAACTCATTCACGTGGGCCTGGCACGAGACTTGATCTTGCGTATCGGGAACAGGCATCAGCGTTGGGCCGAAGCAGATGGCCAGGTTGTAAGGATCCATCATGTTTTCGTCGTTGTACTGAGACAAGCTGCCAAGAGACGAAAGGCAAATCAGCGAACGGTTAAGAGGTCGGAGCGAGCGAGCGACACGGACTTGGGAGAACGGCTCGCCTTATTACAGCAAAAACCCCCGAGCCAGACGCACAGCTGCCGATGTAATAGGTTGCTGGTCCCGCAGAGATCATAGGCTGGAGTGACGTGCCAGGAATGTTAGAGCTGCGTTTGTTTCTACCCACACGGTATGGAGGGGCCCGCGATTCAGAAAACCTATACTGCACGGTTCAACGGTTCTTGTTTAACCCCTCCTGCCCAACCGTTGGCCGAAACATAATAAAAAAGAACGTTGGTATTTCCTAAGAAATATCAGAAGGGCCGTTAGCAGAAAAAAAAACCTCCTCTCAGAATAATGCGACACAAGACCATTGCGAATCAAACTGCTGCTTTGAGGCTCTCCCAGCTGGCTTCAACATGCGGCGGAGTCAGACTGAGAGGGCCGCGACACGAGGCTCTGTGACAGTGCCCGGAGGCAGAGCGCTCGCGACTCGAGGCTACACGACAGAGCGCCCGCGACGCGAGGCCCTGAGGCAGAGCGCCCGCGACGCGAGGCCCTGAGGCAGAGCGCCCTCGACGCGAGGCTACGCGACAGAGTGCCCTGAGGCAGGGCGCCCGGAAATCTGCACCCATGCAGTTCAGTGGACAGGGCAAGGGAACTCTGTTCCTTAACCTGGTTGGTTTGACTTTTCAGAAAAAAAGACTTGCATTTATATATCGCCTTTCACGACCACCAGACGTCCCAAAGCGCTTTACAGCCAATGTTTGAAGCGGAGTCACTGTTGTTCGGAAACGTGCCAGCCAATTTGCAAACAGCAAGCTCCCACAAACAGCAGTGTGATAACGACCAGATAATCTGCTTCAGTGATGTGGAGTGTGGGATAAATAGTAGCCAGGACATCGGGGATAATTCCCCTGCTCTTCTTCGAAATAGTGCCATGGGATCTTTTACATCCACCTGAGAGAGCAGACGGGGCCTCGGTTCAACGTCTCATCCCAAAGATAGCACCTCCAACAGTGCAGCATTCCACTGGAGTGTCAGCCTAGATTTTTGTGCTCAAGTCTCTGGAGCGGGACTTGAACCCACTGAATCAGAGGCGAGAGTGCTACCCACTGAGCCACAGCTGACACCAGCCACCAGACCTCTCTCTTGATGGTTGGTCCATATTTTGCACCTAGATACAACCAAAGGAGTTGTTCTGTATGCTTAAGACTGCCCATGATTTCAAAGTTTATTTGGTTAAGAATAAGACTGGATGCTCTCTCACACGTACAGAGGTAAAGCCATATCTACACATCAGTTAACTATGGCACCATCTACGCGAGATAAACATGAAATGAAAGGAAACACTAGCAAACCATTTGGGAGCAGCAGACATCAGCTGCTCATTATGGTCCTGCATCACTGTGTTCTCATTACACGTCCAGTTCACTGAAATGTTGTGAACCTCTCAAAATAAATAGAATAAAACACTGACCATTTAAAAAAATCTTCACTGCTCAATAGAGGTGTACTGTCGACTGAATATTTGTCTTTGCACAGAGACTCCCTCAAACAGTTAAGTGAATGGAGAGGGGTTCTTGGGGAAATCAAAGGGTTAAAATCTTCAAGTGCCAACAGTAGCTCTGTAGATACGACGTTATGGCACTAGACCCCTTACTGGGCAAACCTGATTTCATTCAATCTTGACTGGCCACATAGTCCTTTTCATTCATTCACGGGATGTGGGCGTCGCTGGCAAGGCCAGCATTTATTGCCCATCCCTAATTGCCCTCGAGGTGGTGGTGGTGAGCATGTGCAGGAGAAAGGAATAGAAGGATATGCTGATGGGGTTAGATGAAGAGGGGTGCGGAGGAGGCTCGTGTGGAGTTAAGGGGGCGAGATGGGGGATGGGGCAGTTTCCCCAATCTCGGTTGGGTCACCTGTGAAGCTTTCCTGTCCCGCTCATGAAGAACTCCTGTTGGACTGATTAAGAACATAAGACGTAGGAGCAGGAGTCGGCCATTCGGCCCCTCGAGTCTGCTCCGCCATTCAATGAGATCATGGCTGATCTGATCTTGGCCTCAACTCCACTTCCCTGCCCGCTCCCCATAACCCTCGACACCCTTACCGTTCAAACATCTGTCTATCTCCATCTTAAATATATTCAATGACCCAGCCTCCACAGCTCTCTGGGGAAGAGAATTCCAAAGGTTCACGACCCTCTGAGAACAAATTCCTCCTCATTTCCGTTTTAAATGGGCGACCTCTTATTCTGAAACTATGCCCCCTAGTTCTAGATTCCCCCACGAGGGGAAACATCCTCCCTGCATCCATCCTATCAAGCGTAGGAGCAGGCTAGGCTGAACTATTCATATTACAAAGTATTTACAGCACAGAAAGAGGCCATTCGGCTCAACTGGTGTTTCTGCTCCACACCAGCCTCCTCTCACCCTACTTCGCTAACCCCATTCAACATATCCTTCTGTTCCTTTCTCCCTCCTGCGCTTCTCTAGCTTCCCCTTACATGTATCTATGCTATTCGCCGCAACCACTCCTTGTGGCAGCAAGCGCCACATTCTAACCACTCTCAAAAGAATCACACGCGATAGAAGGAGGCCATCCGGCCCGTCGTGCCTGTGCCGGCTCTTTGAAGGAGCTACCCAGTCAGTCCCGAGCTACACGTTGGCGAGAAGAAAGGGATAGCGGGGAGTGGAGCAATGTCGGCCGCGAAGAGCGCATCATTTTATAGGCTAGTTCAGTCGGATTAATTTGCAGACAATCGCAAAAACATTTGATTAAACGTCAACCGTAAGTCGGAAGCTGATCAGGCAAGCGCTCGTTTTTCTACCTCGCCTTCCTGGCAGGAGCGTCACACCCCGCTGCTGCGCTCGGCGACGCAGATCGGAAATCTGGGGCAAGAGCTGCACACGACTGTTCCGCCATTCATTTAAAATGGAAGAGCGCGTTTAATGTACCCCCAAATTTCTCGTCCACTCTGCAGGGGGGCAGGGGAAATGAGGCTCCCAAGCCAGGGCCGTGAGGTCAGGAAACTCGCCCAGCAAACCCAGCTTTCCAACCACTTCTCAAGGCCCGGCCAGTTTAATCAGTGCACGATCACTTGTTCTCATTTACCAGAAAGCCTATTTAGGGAAACTGCTATCGCTCCAATAGTCCTTTCCCCTGCTGTTCTCTTGCTACCGGTGGCACCCATTAATAGCTGCATTAGCAGATAGAGTACCAGGATACCGGCAGCCACTTGGAAAATTAACCGTGCATTAATTTTGTCGCAAACATAAGTGAGACATTTTTGAACGAGCAGAAGACGGACGGGAGCAATACTCACTGGTTTAAAAAGGAAAAGAGGTATCGCATCACGATTATCACAGAGCGCGGCAGAGTCAGGAGTATCTTGCGGAGGTGGAGAGCTCTCTCGTACAGGCTCTCTATTCCTGGAAGGCAAGAAATAGGCACATCGTCACTCTGAGCAGATACTGCGCTAATCCATCCAAGCAAGGGATGGCTTGGTTGACGAGCATAATATTTTCCTACTTTTTGAACGCAATGTCGACATAAAGAAAGAACTTGCATTTCTACAAAGCCCTTCACAATCTCCGGACAGCCCAACACGCTTTGCAGCCAATGAAGTACTTTTGAAGCGTAGTCACCGTTGTAATGTAGGAAATGCGGCAGCCAATTTGCACACAGCAAGCTCCCACAAACAGCAATGAGATAAATGACCGGATCATCTGTTTTTAGTGATGTTGATTGAGGGATAAATATTGGCCCAGGACACCGGGGATAACTCCCCCTGCTCTTCTTCGAAAGAGCGCCATGGGATCTTTTATGTCCACCTGAGAGCAGGCAGGGCCTCGGTTTAACGTCTCGTCCCAAAGACGGCACCTCCGACAGTGCAGCACTCCCTCAGCACTGCACTGGAGTGTCAGCCTAGATTTTTGTGCTCAAGTCCTTGGAGTGAGACTCGAACCCACAACCTTCTGACTCAGAGGCGAGGGTGCTACCCACTGAACTTACCCACTTAGTAAAACATACGAACAATGACGGATAGGTAAAGACCCTCTGGTCCATCCAGCCTGTCCCATACAATGGCGATACCTTGTGTATCACAACATATACTCCCCACCCCAAACCATGTGTTCTCCTGGGAAGGGCAAAAAAAAGATAAAAAACCCAGACCAATTTGGGGGAAAAAATCTGGGAAATTCCTCTCTGACCCACCTAGGCGATCGAAACTAGTCCAGGAGATCTCTCTGGCCCTGAATTCCCTGCAGTGCCGGCCTTCTGTAAGAAGTGATCTCCGCCCCAGCCAGAAACAGGTCCAGCTCTCGCTTTAAGGGATTCAGAGAATCAGCGTCCACCACACGAGACGGCAGCCTGTTCCAGAGGTCCACTATTCTCTGGGAAAAGAACCACCTCCTGACATCTAACCTAGATCTGGCCTTATACAACTTAAATTTGTGACCCCCCTTGTCCTGCCTAACCTATTTAATTGAAATAAACTGTCAGCTGGAACACAATCTATTCTCATCATTATCTTATAAACCTCAATCAGATCTCCCTCAAGTCTATGCTTCTCTAAGGTATAAAGTCCCAACTCTTTTAGCCTATCTTGATAACTAAGATGCTTTAGACTGGGAATTAGTCTAGTGGCCCTCCTCTGCACCCTTTCCAAAGCCTCAAAACTTCCCAAGGCACTTCACAGGAGCGTTATCAAACAAAATTTGACACCGAGCCACATAAGGAGATAGCAGGACAGGCAACCAAACGCTTGGTCAAAGAGGCAGGTTGTAAGAGCATCTTAAACAAGGAAAGAGAGAGGTAGTGACATGGAGAGGTTCAGGGAGGGAATTCCAGAGCTTAGGGCCCAGGCAGCTGAAGGCACGGCCGCCAATGGTGGAGCGATTCAAATTTGGGATGCGCAAGAGGACAGAATTGGAGGAGCGCAGAGATCTCGTAAGGTTGTAGGGCTGGAGGAGGTTACAGAGATAGGGAGGGGCGAGGCCATTGAAGGATTCGAAAACAAGAATGAGAATTTTAAAATTGAGGCGTTGCCGGTCCGGTATTGGACTACACTCTGACATAACAACAGAAAATGCTGGAAAAACTCAGCAGGCCAGGCAACATCCGTGGAGAGAAATTAGAGTCGACGTTTCGGGTCGACGTTTTGCTATCGTACACTCTGACACATGTTTTCTACGATTAGCTTTGGTAATTGCTGCTCTGTATTGGTTGGACCTGTTTAGCACGAAGCCTCCTAGGTCTCTTTCAGCTTCCCCTTCAACACTTATTATGGAATCATACAAAACAGGAGGTCGTCATTCGACCCACCGTGCTTGTGCCGGCTCTTTGAAAGACCTATCCAATTAGTCCCACTCTCCTGCTCTCCCTCCGCAGCTCTGCAAACCTTTCCTTTTCCAGTATTTATCCACTTCCCTTTTGAAAGTTACTATTGAATCTGCTTCCGCCATCCTTTATATTGCCTAATTTCCCTTCCTATTTCAAGTCAGGACCTGCGGAATTAGTGATTCCTTTTGTTTCCCTGCCCCTCCCCCCCTAAATCTATTATGTATTCAAATTCTGTAAATGTTTCATCGAAAATTTTCTGGTGAACTTTGCTCCCATGGGAAAACCTACGACAGTACCTGCAACAGTATGGTACTGTGGTAGGAACTTTCAGTGCTAAGGGTGTCACACCTCGCTTGTCACAGGTGTCAGACATAGTAGCGACTATTTGAAGATATACATGTGGTCAGTTTGTTAAACTGTTCTTAGTCGCTTAGTGAGCTGCGAGGAGGACGTAAAGAGGCTGGAGAGAGATATAGACAGGTTGACTGAGTGGGCAAGAACATGGCAAATGGAATACAATGTGGGGGAGTGGGAAGCTATCCACTTTGGTAGGAAAAACTAAAAAGCAGAATATTTTTTGAATGGAGAGAGACTGGGAAATGTTTGCACTCAGAGGGACTTGGGTGTCCTTGTACATGAATCACTGAAAGTTAACATGCAGGTACAGCAAGCAATTAGGAAAGCAAATTAGCTTTTGTTACAAAGGGATTAGGGTATAAGAGTAAAGACATCTTACTACAATTATACAGGGCATTGGTGAGGCCACACCTGGAGTACTGTGTACAGTTCTGGTCTCCTTACCTAAGGAAAGACATACTTGCCTTGGAGGGAGTGCAACGAAGGTTCACTAGACTGGTTCCTGGGATGAGGGGATTGCTCTATGAGGAGAGATTGAGTAGACTAGGCCTATATTCCTTAGAGTTTAGAAGAATGAGAGGGGATCTAATTGAAACATATACAATTCTTAAGGGGTCAAAGTCACAGAATAAGGGGTCGGCCATTTATGACTGAGATGCAGAGAAATTTCTTCACTCAAAGGGTTGTGAATCTTTGGAATTCTCTACCCGAGAGTGTTGTGGTTGCTCAGTCATTGAGTATATTCAAGACAGAGGTTGTTAATTTTTTGGGAACGAAGGGAATTAAGGGATATGGGGATGGCGCGGGAAGGTGGAGTTGAGGTAGAAGATCAGCCATGATCTTATTGAATGGCGGAGCAGGCTCGAGGGGCCAAATGGCCGACTCCTGCTCCTAATTCTTATGTTCTTACGTCTGTTGGTTCTGTAGAAAGATTCTTAGTTGTGTTTTGTGATCCTTATTTTTTTTAACTTTTAACATGAATTTATTACTTTATATTGAAGCTTGCTTCTCTCCTCTCAACTTGTGTGGTTTCAATATGGTTTTTGTGTGTGTACATTTGTAGAAAATGAATATATTTTTCTTTGTGGATAAAAATTTATTAAAAAGAGATATTTATTTGAAAACTTTCTCCTGTTTTCTTTTCCATCTGTTTTTATTTAGATCTGGGCTGTGCGTGGCATTCATACAGCGCTGAGCTCAGTCAGCCGGATAAATGAAAAGTTAATTTTAGTATTGAGGACATAAATACTTGAATTCTTGTCTGTTTAGGATGTCTGGAGACTAGTTTAGTGCCTGTTTTGGAGGTTATTTTTGCGGATTGTGTCCCGTCTTTAAAATTTTTGTCTTATAAAAAGGGAAGATATTTCCTGCGTTGGTCTCCTGAACTAGTTTCGATCATCTAAGTGGGCCGGAGAGGAATTACCCAGATGCTTTTTCCCTTAATTGGCCACAGGTCTTTATTTGGTCTCTCCCGGGAGATTCCATGGCAGTTGGTGAGTAGGGGGGGGGGGGGGGGGGGGGGCGTCTAAACACGATACTTCGGGCATCACAGCTGTGCGGGGGACAGGCTTGATGGACCAGATGGTCTTTTCCTGCCCGTCATTTTTGTTCGTTCGTATGGCGGGCACGTCGGTGAGTATTGTAAAATCGGGCAGCTCCGAGGCAAAAGAAGCCACTGATTCCACCCCCCATTTCATTTAGTGGAATGCATGGACTCATACCCAGGAAAACCTTCCATATATCAAAATAAATTGTGTTTGGTGTCCAAGCCTCAATTTAATGGGTTTCTGAGGGGAGGAACTTATTCCTGTAGATCTTTTTTTGACTTGTGGTGGTTGTTGATGTGGTGGACTGTTGCTTGGCAGATTCCATTGTTTTCTTGGCCCCGTTTTGTGTCTTCTTCCTGCTGCTCCCCTACCCTCCCCCAACCCTAGAAATAAGGTGCTGCACCCTGGTAGCCCTCTGGACGTTGGCTTCCTCCTCCGCTGTCCAGCTGGGTGGGACTGCTCTCGCCTGGTTCCATTCCTCATAGCCAGAGAATCTCCTGCAACAGCCAACCATGGCCTCGCCCCACCCTATCTCTGTAACCTCCTGCACCCCCACTGAGATCGCGGCGCTCCTCCAATTCTGGCCTCTTGCGCATCCCCAATTTTCATCGCTCCACCATTGGCGGCCGTGCCTTCAGCTGCCTGGATCCTAAGCTCTGGAATTCTCTCCCTAAACCTCTCCGCCTCTCTCCTCCTTTAAGTTACTCCATAAAACCCACCTCTTTGACCAAGCTTTTGGTCACCTGTCCTAATATCTCCTTGTGCGACTCGGTGTCAAATTTTGTCTGATAATCGCCCCTGTGAAGTGCCGTGGGACATTTTTTTTTTACTACATTAAAGGCGCTAGATAAATGCAAGTTGTTGTTCATGCCTCTTGGGTCGGGGTTCTGAAAGGCCACAGCCTCGCACTTCACACACACACACAGTTCAAATGGGACGCAGTGCATCACAGCGAGGAACATTCCATTCAGCTCCAACTTTCTTTCTATTTGCTGACTGTGCTAGGGGACAGGCAAACATTTAGCACGAGACAGGCAGGAGAAACATGAATCAGGAAGGGCTGCTGGTAACAGATCCAGTGGGGGCAATAGAAACAATAAAATAAGGGAGTAGGACACCATCCAAGCACTGAGCGAGAGTGGTTGAACCTGGTGTTAATTCCCACCGTTTCCGCAAGCTGAAACGATTGGCCCCTCACCCTTTCTCCAGCACCCTTTCCTTCCCTTCCCCCCCCCCCCCGCTCAACCTTCGCTGTTTCTCGCCCCCCCATCCTCCTCACGTAGTTCAACCTTGCCCCTCTTCCACCCGGCCTCTAATCCCACTCCATCTTCTGACCTCCCCTCGCGTCCAACCCTCCCCCAACTTTCTCCCCCTCTCTCTTGACCTTCTCCCGCCTTCCCGCCCAGCTCAGAATGCGACCACCGAGCCAAGTTGACTTGTAGAAACAGTAATACGAAATGGTCTTGACTTGGCATATTTTGGACTTTGCGCTTAGAAGGCGAGGTTTGCCAATCTTGACCTGATCGTTCTTGGAAGACGAAACAGAAGAAAACTGATGGGGGAAGGGTGGCGAGAGATGGGCGGCGGTGCGAGAAGCAGAAAGAGAAAACAGCCAATGGGCTTAATTCTTGCGTCACATGTCATGACCAATGTTCCCTGTAATTTTTTTTGGGTGCGCGGCCCCTTGAAGGGTCTGCGCGGCCCATTCACAGTTTCATACATACGCAAAACTTAACATCGAAAAAGCCGGGTCCCAGGCTGCGCGGGACTGACACGAGTTAGCACGGCCACGTGGCTTAGCGGGAACGTTGGTCATGACGCTTTCTGATCAAATCACTGGCGGCATTAAAGTTATTCGTGGAAATGGGGAGTTAAAATGGAGGTGGGGGGGGGGGGGTGAAGTGAATGTAAATGCGTAACTGGCTCGTCAGAAGTTAAACTTTATGACTTGTCAAACAGCATCAACCAAACTCAGGACATGTATTTAGTTTACAGGGAGACAAAGTGGTAAAACACTTGCTAAGGTTAATTGAGAAAGCACATCACAGTCCTATTTCAAAACCAGCATTTGCTATAAATTCCTGCGAATGAACTGCTGTGACTGGATGTGTCCAGAAAGGTCCATTCTACAAAATTAGCCTCAAATATTTCTGACACCCACAGCTTGCCACATGACATGCAGGATCAAATTACCAGCAATATATTAGTTACAGATGAGATCTGGCTGGCATTCTGTTTTGCCCCAGTAAATATTTAATGGTAGCCATCCATCTGAATCCAGCTTTTCATTGACAATTGTGCTGCAGCCAACTTGCTCTTACCGTCCAGCACCAGCCCAACAATACAAGGTTGGGATTCTAGTCCCAGTAGTCGAATGTTCCAAGCAAATTTGATATGATTTGACAGGCAGACCATTTATTATTAGGAGGAATGAAAGGAAGAAGAAAGGACTCCCAATTATGTAACACCCTTCACAACTGCAGGACGTCCCAAAGCGCTTTACAGCCAATGAAGTACTTTTGAAATGTAGTCACTATTGTACTGTACAAATCTTTTGGAGAATTTCCATTAGGTTGTGTGTGTGATATGTATATATATGTGTGTAATGTGTGTGTGTAATGTGTGTGTGTAATGTATGTGTCTGTGTGTGTGTGTGTGTGTGTGTGTGTGTTTTTGTTAATTCATTCATGGGATGTGGGCGTCGCTGGCAAGGCCAGCATTTATTGCCCATCCCTAGTTGCCTTTGAGAAGGTGGTGGTGAGCCGCCTTCTTGAACCGCTGCAGTCTGTGCAGTGAAGGTACTCCCACTGTTAGGGAGGGAGTTCCAGGACTTTAACCCAGCGACGATGAAGGATCGGCAATATATTTCCAAGTCAAGATGGTGTGTGACTTGGAGGTGGTGTTCCCACGCGCCTGCTGCCCTTTTCCTTCCAGGTGGAAGAGGTCGCGGGTTTGGAAGGTGCCGTCAAAGAAGCCTTGGCGAGTTGCTGCAGTGCATCTTGTTGACGGTACACACTGCAGCCACGGTGTGCCGGTGGTGGAGGGAGTGAATGTCTAGGGTGGTGGATGGGGTGCCGATCAAGTGGGCTGTTTGTCCTGGGTGGTGTCGAGCTTAGAGTGTTGTTGGAGCTGCACTCATCCAGGCAAGTGGACAGTATTCCATCACTGTGTGCGACTGTGTGCGTGCGTGCGTGTGCGTGTACCACTCAGATCCTAATATTTATTCAGCCGTATTCATGGGGCAGGCTGTTCCTCCTCCGCCATGGACCGATCTTGCAGGCAACCAGCTGTGTAGAATGATTCAACCTTGCTTTAGATGGCATTACCATCATCAAATCCCCCACCATCAACATCCTGGGGGTCACCATTGACCAGAAACTTAACTGGACCAGCCACATAAATACTGTGGCAACAAGAGCAGGTCAGAGGCTAGGTATTCTGCAGCGAGTGTCACACCTCCTGACTCCCCAAAGCCTTTCTACCATCTAAAAGGCACAAGTAAGGAGTGTGATGGAATAATCTCCACTTGCCTGGATGAGTGCAGCTCCAACAACACTCAAGAAGCTCGACACCATCCCGGAAAAAGCAGCCCGCTTGATTGGCACCCCACCCACCACCTTAAACATTCACTCCCTCCACCACCGGCGTACCGTGACTGCAGTGTGTACAATCTACAAGGTGCACTGCAGCAACTCGCCAAGGCTTCTTCGGCAGCACCTCCCAAACCCGCGACCTCTTCCACCTAGAAGGACAAGGGCAGCAGGTGCATGGGAACACCACCACCTCCAAGTCACACATCATCGTGACTTAGAAGTATATTGGCCGATCCTTCATCGTCACTGGGTCAAAATCCTGGAACTCCCTCCTTAACAGCACTGTGGGAGCACCTTCACCACACGGACTGCAGTGGTTCACCACCACCTTCTCAAGGGAAATTAGGGATGGGCAATAAATGCTGGCCTTGCCAGTGACGCTCACACCCCCCCCCCCCAAAAAAAATACCCCAACAGGGAATTGTCTCACTAGCCACTATCAATACGTGGAGGATGACGCAAAGTCCAGCAATTTGTAGACCATTGTTTGTGCTGCACTCTTGCCCTTTCAGAATTCCACTATTTATTGTTGATCAGAAACTTGTGGGCTAAACACTTCAGCCTAGTCATCTCAGTTGACCCAAGGACTGAACATGCAAAACGTATACATGGCACTGATACTTGTGCAAGATCAGACTCATGGGATAACATTTCGCAGTGCCCATGGGATCCATGTCGGGCAGAACTACAAGATGACCATACAAATGTGCCCTCAATATGGGCACAACCGTGAAAATTCTGCATTCCCATCACACAAATACATTCAAGGGGATGGGGATCATCCGCCTAGGGACACTGTTTATGTAGTTTGTTGACCGAGGCAGCCAGATCTGTATTATGTCTCGTAGAAATTAAATTTCACACAATATTCTGATTCGCAAACAAAGGCTTAAGTTCCCCATCTCCCTCCCCCCATGTAACAATGTGTGAAACTGGAGGTCCTCCATTTTATTGAACATAAGAAATAGGAGGAGTTGGCTATACGTCCCCTCGAGCCTGCCATTCAATAAGATCATGGCTGATCTTCAACCTCAACTCCACTTTCCTGCACTCTCCCCATATCCTTGGATTCCCCCAGAGTCCAAAAATCTATCGACCTCTGTCTTGAATATACTCAACGACTGAGCATTCACAGCTCTCTGGGGTAGAGAATTCCAAAGATTCACAACCCTTCGAGTGAAGACATTTCTCCTCATCTCAGTCTTAAACGGCTGACCCCTTTATCCCAAGACTGTGCCCCCTGGTTCTGGATTCTCCAGCCAGGGAAAACACCCTCTCAGCATCTACCCTGTCAAGCCCTCTAAGAATTACATACGTTTCAATGAGATCACCTCTCATTCTTCTAAACTTCAGAGAATATAGGCCCGTTCCACTCAATCTCTCCTCATAGGACAACCCTCTCATCCCAGGAAGATCCAGGCAACTGGCTAAATCAGCGGCTGGCCGTGCGTGGGAAACATTAACGGCTACGGACAAAACCCAAAATTGCAGTTCTGAGCACAGATGAAGATGGGAGGCCGACATGCGCCTCTGTGCAAAAATGCTCCTGAAGCTAAACAGGGGAAGGAAGAAACAAAATACGCTGCGATTTAAAGCGCTAAACAAAACATATTTCGCTTCATAAATTATATACACAGTGGGCTTCCAGCACAGCAGTCTTTGTTGAATCTGTGAAATGTAAACACTCTTTGCTCTATTTTATTTGGGAAGCCTCAAACTTGCTGAACTTGGATGGGAAAATATTTGTTGAGGGGAATTAATCAACTGGGTAAGCATATTGGCCATCGCCAGCACCGGGAACCAGCGGAGCTTTTTGCTACTTAAAATAAACAATGAAAGTCATGGTGCCGTTAGATACAAGAGAGAGAGAGAGAGAGAGAGAGAGAGTGTGCGCGTTTGAAACACACTCTTGTAAACCTCTTTTGCTTCGGAATTTATGGATCTGATCCAGCAGCTCTGGAATGCACGATCGCTGCTCATCAGCTGTGTTTGACAACTAGCACAGGAACACTAGTCCAGTGTGTGTACGTGTTTAGGAGGAGGAGGAGGGGAGGTCTCCCCTTTGCATGTTTAATAGCAGCATTCATGAAAATCACCCCAGGCTAGCGCTATTTCTGCAGTTTGCGAATAACCAGCAACACTATATATAATATAAATATATATATTTTATTTTTATATATATATATATATATATTCCACAACTGGTACTTGCAAGGGAATTGCCAGAAAGCAGCATTTTAACACAAAAGTTTTTGACCAGATACCATCAATTTTAAAGGCACACAAATCCACGATTAATAATAACAATTAACGAATCTAGCAGGTCAGGTCGATAAAGGTGTTTAAGGGATACTTTCCTTGATTAGCCGAGGCATAGAGCACAAGAGCGGGGAGGTTATGCTTCAACTGTATAAAACACTAGTTAGGCCGCAGCTAGAACACCGTGTGCAGTTCTGGTCACCACATTACAGGAAGGATGGGATTGCACTAGAGAGGGTACAGAGGAGATTTACGAGGATGTTGCCAGGACTGGGGAATTTTAGCTATGAGGAAAGATCAGATAGACTGGGGTTGTTTTCTTTGGAACAGAGGAGGCCGAGGGAAGATTTAATTGAGGTGTATAAAATGATGAGGGGCCTCATTAGAGTGGATAGGAAGGACCTATTTCCATTAGCAGAGAGGTCAATAACCAGGGGGCATAGATTTAAAGTAATTGGTAGAAGGATTAGTGGGGAGATGAGGAAAAATGTTTTCACCCAGAGGGTGGTGGGGGTCTGGAACTCACTGCCTGAAAGGGTGGTAGAGGCAGAAACCCTCATCGTATTTAAAAAGTACTTGGATATGCGCTTGAAGTGCCGTAACCCACAGGGCTACGGACCAAGCGCTGGAAAGTGGGATTGGGCTGGAGAGCTTTTCTTTCGACCAGCGCAGACACGATGGGCTCGATTTTGCCAGTGTGGGCAGGCTGGGGCATGTCAGGTGGGATTCGTGTCAGGACCCCGACTCCGAAGTGAAGTGTTGAAAAATTGCGATTTTCCCCTAATTAGGCAATTGATTTCCAGCGTGTGGGAACCCCTGGCCCAATGATGCTTTTCATACAGAAAGTCGCCTCTGATGAGGTCATCAATGCTGCTGGATTTAAGGCCTGTAAGCAGCCTTGCTTCTTCTGGAGACTGGAAACGCTTTGGACATTGTATGAAGGACTTAATTTACCGACCATGTCCACCAGCAAGCAAAAGTGTGCACCTCGCTTTGATGAGCCCTCCCTCCAAGCTCTGGTGCAGGGAGCAAGATCTAATAAGGAGCTGCTCTTCCCTGCCTCAGGGAGGAAAAAGCCACCCCAGCAGACTAAAGCTGTGTGGCTGCAAGTGGCCCAGGAGGTCAACTCCATCTCGATGAGCCGCAGAACCTGGCTGCACTGCAGGAAGAGGTTTCATGACCTTCTCCGCACAGGAAAAGTGAGTATGACTTCCCCATCGCCTCTCCTCACCAGCACTCTGCTTTGCCAACCTCTTCCTCCACATTCCACTTGACACTTACATCCCTGCACCCTTACCCAGTGCCTCTCTCTCTAGGGTCACATTCACTTAACTATTCGACCATGCAGCCCTCACACTCTATCACTGTGATGCAATGACAACTTACAACACACCGGGAGGGCCCTTTGTCTCCTTCTAAGCATCTATGCTATGGATTCTCTACACTTACTCCTTTATTCTCACTCAAACTCCACTTGTGTCCCTCATTGCAGGAAAAGAGCGCCCACAATAAGAGGGAAAGAGCCATGACAGGAGGAGGCCACCCTCAGTAGCCCAGCTCACCACCTGGGAGGAGGCAGCCCTGGAAATCGCTGGGATCAAGGAGGATTCCTAAGTGGGGGACAGACAGACAGGTGCATCACAGCAAGCTGGTGACAGAATAGTTAGGCATCTCTCTCATTGACATTGCATGAGTCACTGATAATGAATCTGATGCTCTAACAGATTGACTTATGATCATCTGCACTATTCAATGTTCATGTAACCTTGACCTCACACCTCTAACTCTTTCCTTTACTCCCCCACAGGACCATCAAAAGCCCCCATCCCCACTGTCCAGGAGGAAGAGCCTGAGTTTCCAGACTCCTCAGAGGAAGCTGCAACCTCTGAGGGCGCAGCGTCAGCAGAATTCAGCGCACCCAGCACCAGCGCAGACACTCACACCTCGGTGGGACCTTCGTGAGATAGAGTAATGTTGGCACCTGGTGCATCACAGCTCACAAGTGAGCATCAGCAGATGGTGAAGACAGGGACAGCAATGGAGAGTCCTTGTCGGAGGGCGCAGGACTCTGCCAGCTCGGCTCAGCTGCATGTTGACCCTGTGCCTCCGGGTCCATCCAGAAGGAGAGCAGTGCTGGAACTCCAGAAACAGGTGCAGGAGTCTCTGGCAAGTTTTGTCTCCAGGGTCGCTGCAAGTGTGGAGCGAATGGAGAAGTCCATCGCGAACATGAGCAGAGCCTTTGTGGAGGCATTGGCGCATGAACGCATCACCACAGAAAGGATGGCAACCTCCGTGGAAAGGATGGCTACGGTAGAGGAGAGGATGGCTATGGCCATGGAGGAGCTAAGTCACCGGAGTGTTGAAAACATGGTCATTGTTCAGAATAAACTGGCATCTTTTGAGGAGCGATGGTCAGCTATTGAGCATGGAAGACCTTGAGTAGGATTTCCAGTGCAGAAATGGGTCCTCATGGCCTCCCTGAAAGCCACTTGCTAGCTCTGAAGTGGGGCTGACCCATGAGAGGGATGTTGGTGGCAGACAAGTGGGGGCTCCTCTCCAAGCACTCTCACGACCATGCCACTGCAAAGCCCTCGGTCAGAGCCCCACCAGAGTCCTCAACCAACTGAGGTGGGCGTCTCATCCCCTGCACAGCCGCAGGAGCAGCAGACTGTTGCCGAGCCCTCACAGGTTCGCAACCCCAGAGGACGGCCGCCAAAGGTGTCGAGACAGGAGCAGCAAGAAAGTGTGCAAGGGGCCTCCACATCTGCTGAAGCCACAGGGGAAGCACCACGTAGGAGCACGTGTAACAGGAAGATAATGCACAAGTAGTCACAAGGGTAGTCACTTGGGTGTTATGTTGTGTTTATTTTTGAAATGCCATCAGTTGCTTGTTGTGATAAAAATTCTGATGGCAAACTGTTGAAGTTGTGGCGTGTGTCATCTCGCAAATGGGACTTCCACAGTGAGGGCTTAGGGCGACTTGCAATTGTCAGTATGGTGGTCAGAGTGATAAGAATCGCAGGTTTTTGTCCATTGTTGATGCTCTGATAAGAAGGTGCGAGGCCAAAGTGTTTGATTGTGCAGGCTAAGCAAATCTGGCCAAGATGAGTGCGTCCCTTGCATTCCGGGCAGCAATCTGGCACCTTCTGGCCTGTGCAGCTTCAGGTGGGTGAGCAGCAGCTTGGCACTCCTGTTGTTGCTCCTGCTGTTGGTGCTGCTGTTGTTCAGGATTCTGCTGCTGCCGCGGCTGGTCTTCGTCCGAATGTGATGTCCAGGAGGAAAGGAAATAAATGGTTCCCATGCTTCTGGTATATACCTCAGTTGAGGAAGTGCTCAGTCAAGGTGGGGAGAGGGGTTTCCCAGGAGGTCACATGGAGATGGGTGTCAGGCACCAAACTTCCACAACAATGAGTAGGCCGCTAAAAGTTCCCCCAGACCGGAGACAACAAAGTTCTGCCACCTGCAAATGATGATTACTGAAAGCTCCTTTTTAATGGTGGAGCTGCAGCTGTTAGTAAGCCATCCACTTATGAGGCCGCCAGGATTACCTGACGTGTTCCAGAGGAGGCGTGTAGGATGGGGGAAATGTCTAAAAATCAGAAAGGCCTCTCAAAATTGGATTATAGAGGCAATTCAGTGGTTGATAAGGGCCTTAAGGGCCTATCCCGCCTCTTGGAGGCAGGATGGAAACGGGGTCTGAAACCCCGATTCTGGGAAAATTGCTCGGAGGCGGGATCGGAGTAAAATCGAGCCCAATGGGTCAAATGGCTTTCTTCTGTGCCATAGGTTTCCATGATATAATCCTACTGTGGACACTGTTGCTGCTCATTAAAGAGTTAGTAGGTACAATCAAGGATTACTGGGGGAACTGTGAGGTATATATGTATTACAAAATTGCAAACCCATTCATAAGAACATAGGAGCAGGAGAAGGCCATTCAGCCCCTCAAGCCTGTTCCGCCATTCAATTAGATCTGTACCTCAACTCATTTCCCCACCTTTGCTCCATATTCCTCAATACCCTTAACCAACAAAAATCTAGCGATCTTAGTCTTGAAAATTTCAATTGACTCAGCATTTTAGATTCCAGATTTCCACTACCCTTTGTTGTGGAAAAAGTGCTTCCTGATTTCATTCCTAGATGGCTTAGCTCTAGTTTTAAGATTACACCCCCTCGTTCTTGGATTTCCCCCACCAGATAGTTTCTCTCTATCTACCCGATCAAACCTCTTTATCAATTTAAACACCGTCCCACCCCCCCACCATTGGTTGTCTGACACGTCAATCCTCGTGGCAATTGGTTAATGATGGCGCCTATAATACCCACAATGCTTGGCTCTCCCGAAACTGCTCTATCTATCGCGTTGCTTTGCCAGTTAGAGTGTGCGTGCACTAGGGCCACATTGCATCCTGGGCGAGTTGTGTCAGCCATGGCTCAGTGGGCAGCACCCTCGCCTCTGAGTCAGAAGGTTGTGGGTTCAAATCCCCACTCCAGGGACTTGAGCACAAAAATCCAGGCTGACACTCCAGTGCAGTGCTGAGGGAGCGCTGCACTGTCCGAGGTGCCGTCTTTCGGATGAGACGTTAAACTGTGGCCCCGTCTGCTCTCTCAGGTGGACGGAAAAGATCCCACGGCATTATTTCGAAGAGGAGCAGGGGAGTTATCCCCGGTGTCCTGGCCAATATTTATCCCTCAATCAACATAACAAAAACAGATTATCGGATCATCACATTGCTGTTTGCGGGAGCTTGCTGTGCGCAAGTTGGCTGCCGCGTTTCCTACATTACAACAGTGACTACACTTCAAAAAGTACTTCATTGGCAGTAAAGCGCTTCAAGACGTCCGGTGGTCGTGAAAGGCGCTGTAGAAATGCAAGTCTTTCTTTTTCTTTTATTGTTTTTTAATGAGCCCAGCCTCCCAGGTTTGCTTGCGGCAGAGTCCGGGAGACTAATCTTTAAATCTGGGAGACTCCAACACAATCCGGGATGGTTGCCAACCCTCCTGCACACTGGAGCCCTGTGTCACCAGGAGGATTGCATTTTTGAACTGATATAAAAAGTAAGTATTGTACAAAAAATGATACGGGATTTTAGTACATTTTTTAGTATGGTGGCTCAGTTACTGGACTAGTAAACCATCTTCTCAAGGGCAATTAGGGATGGGCACTAAATGCAGGCCTAGCCAGCGACGCCCACATCCCATCAATGAATAAAAAAATAAAAAAACCTGGACTAATAATCCCGAGAACGTGAGTTCAAATCCCATCATAGCATGTTTGCCTACATAACATTGACCGCACTTCCAAAATAGTGCAGTGGCTGCAAATTGCTTTGGGATCTATTGAGGACATGGTAAAGCTCCATAAAAATGCAAGTTCTTTCTCATTTTCAAAATAATTTTTAAAAAAAACCTAAATACAGCTCAAAGATTTGTATGGGGTGCCTATCTCGGATCACCAACTTTGTCAAAGAAATTGCATCTTTAAATAAATGTCACACATATTCTTCATCCTCCCCAAAAAAACCACATTCAGAATATTCAAGCCACCCAGCTCGAATCGAATGAAGAAAAGCTGAAGTAAATTCAGTTTTCTTTTGCGAGAGCACGATGATGAGGAGGAATGTAAACAAATACTTACGGACACAAGGAATGAGCTCATTAAATCTTTCCTTAGGAAAGAGTGGGTTTTCCAGTCCTCTGAAATAGAGCTTCAGAACTCCTGCAACTGAGTTGATGTCATGGTTGTCCTGATCGTCTGCTAAAGGGTCTTCGCCTATTTCAGAGTAGATGCAAAGGTCAGTACAAACTACACACAATGAGAGGTGAAAAACTACGCACATTAACTTCGATATAATCCAAACTGTGGCCATCGTTCAGGTGGATGCTAAAGAACCCATGGCACGATTCGAAGAAGAGTAGGCAGTTCTCCCAGTATCTTGGCCAACTAACTTTCTTCCCTCAACCGTCAACACGTTAATCGGTCATTCGTTTCACTTGCTGTTTGTGGGATCTTGCTGTTTGTGGGATCTTGCTGTGTGCAGATTGGCCGTCATGTCTGCCTACATAACAACAGTGCCCACACTTCAAAAAATAAAAATCACATGAGTGTAAAATAATTTGGGATGTCCTGAGGATGTGATAAAGCACTTTATGAATGCAAGCTTTTCCTTCATAACATTTCTAATGAAACTGTCAGCTTAAATGCCAAACGCCCAATTGCATGAAAAAGGGATAGACTAGACAAAATACTATAAGATACATGTGTGAGACTGGGCTAAATGAGACAATTACTCACTGCTGAAACATTGGAAGGTAAGTGTGATCGCCAACACGCGCTGTCTCAATACTTCGCAAGGAGCTTTATTAGAGGGTGGATGAAATCAGAAATTCTTTCTGGTTGAACTACCCTATGTTATATTTCAGAAACTTTACCCGTTCAGTATAACATACGTGTTTTAACACAGTACAACTTTCAAACCCTTCTGTCTCAGCACTGGCTCAGTTGGTACACGCTCATCTTTGAGTCAGAAGGTTGTGGGTTCAAGTCCCACTCCAGAGACTTGAGCACAAAAATCTAGGCCGACACGCCAGTGGAGTGCTGCACTGTCGGCGGTGTCGTCTTTCGGGTGAGACGTCAAACCGAGGCCCCGTCTGCTCTCTCAGGTGGACGTAAAAGATCCCGCGGCACTATTTCGAAGATGAGCAGGGGAGTTCTCCCCAGTGTCCTGGGCCAATATCTATTCCTCAATTAACATAACAAAAACAGATTGCCCGATCATTATCACATTGCTGTTTGTGGGAGCTTGCTGTGTACAAATTGGCTGCTGTGTTTCCTACATTACAACAGTGACTACACTTCAAAAAAAGTACTTCATTGGCTGGAAAGCGCTTTGTGACGTCCAGAGGTCGTGAAAGGCGCTATATAAATGCAAGTCTTTTCTTTTTACACATTTATGCAAGCAAGCATTCCATTTATGCCCTGTCTATGAAGATAAAAGGCAAGACTGATTTTTTTTTTTTTTTTTTTAAATTGGTCATTTTAACCTCCCTCACTGCTGGCATTCTCTTATTTAAGTAGTGAAGGAACCCCTTGGTGATAAATGGGAAAACTAAATACAGGAAACTCTCGTTTAAACGGCACCTAAATATCCGGAATTCTCTATTAACCGGCAAAATTCTCACTCCGAAAACAACACCTCAATAACCGGCAATGTTGCCGAGTCCGAGTCTCCCGCGGTGGCCGAGTTAGCCAGTGGGGGTAGTTCTCCAAACTGCCACTACTCGGCTTCTTGAGGTGTTCCGACTTCCGACAGCGCCAATAACAGGAGTCTGACTCTCCCGCGCTGCCGGTAGTCGCTTCCGATCCGCCATTTTACAGGGGTACTGTGTGTCTCCCACGCTGCTGGTAGTCACTGCATTGCATTACCCTCAACTGGCAGTACTGTACTTAATCAAGCATCTTCCACCATCCATTTAACACAACATTCTGTAGGTGAGTACCCAATTACTGTATACTGCACATTTCTTGATTTTTTTATTTTTCTTTGTTAAAAATAGCCTCGGTAGATAACCCTCTCCGTCATCCGGAATTTTTGATTAACCAGCAACACGCCGGTCCCGTCAGTGCCGGATGCCAAAGAGTTTCCTGTACATTAAAACACACTTTATATAGGAGGCCATAATGGTGCCGATTCTTTTTTAAAGACTTCAATAGTAACAGCCTGGGGGTAATAGTAAACCAACCTCAAGTGAAGTCAATGGAAATTAAAATCGGGCAGGGTATAAAGCGGGTGGTTGATGCGGTCCCGCTGGGCAGGTTAGGTTAAAATGACCCACTCCTCCCCGATGAATAAATCAGACGTGAATAGCCTGTAGTAAAAGTCAGATCTACAACAACTGGCATTTATATAGCACCTTTAACGTAGTAAAATGTCCCGAGGCGCTTCACAGCAACGTTATAAAACAACATTTGACACCGAACCACATAAGGAGAAATTAGGGCAGGTGAGCAAAAGCTTGGTCAAAGAGGTAGGTTTTAAGGAGCATCTTAAAGGAGGAGGAGAGGTAGCGAGGCGGAGAGGTTTAGGCAGGGAATTCCAGAGCTTAGGGCCTAGGCAACAGAAGGCACGGCCACCAAAGGTTGAGCGAATATAATCAAGGATGCTCAAGGGGGCAGAATTAGAGGAGCGCAGACATCTCTGGAGGTGGGGGGGGGGGGGGGGGGGGGGGGGGTTGTGGGGCTGGAGGAGGTTACAGAGATAGGGAGGGGGTGTGGCCATGGAGGGATTTGAACATAAGGATGAGAATTTTAAAATGGAGGCGTTGCTAGACTGGGAGCCAATGTAGGTCAGCGAGCACAGGGGTGATGGGTGAACGGGACTTGGTGCGAGTTAGGACACGGGCAGCCGAGTTTCGAATGGCCTCAAGTTTACGGAGGGTAGAATGTGAGGGAGGCCAAAATTCAAAGACGTATCTACTCAACTGTAGAGTGAACACTGCCCCACTGACAACAGGCAGCATTTCGCTCCACACACGACTGGAAAATGTAAAGCGCCGTGCTTTCAAATAGTTTTTTTTTTTACAAGCTGTCAGAATGAGAAAGGAACCTTGAAAATTCAAGCCCAGACTTACAAGTCACATTAATCAAATCGGCACAATTCACAGACGCTGGAGTCATTACAAAAGTAATTATCTTTCAAAAACATCATATGCAGGGGGACATTTATTATCAGAAGGCAGTCACGTGTTGCAATGACACAAGGGTCAGAATAAATGTTCCCCTGCTTAATAGGATGTGGCCGCGTAGTTGTTATTGCAGTGCCTCGCAGTGAATCAATTGCAATTGCTCACCTCGCTCAAATGAATTTTTAATGTCGTTGACTTCAGCCTGCGATCCTGGCACTCGGAAGATCCCCTGGTGCTGAAGGCCTGCAGAGGAAGCGCAGAGAGCGGAATTAAAACGTGCCCTATTTGTCGCTAATGCAACAGGTCAAACATTAACATGCCGGCGAAAAAATTAAATAATGGCAACTCGGCAAGTACGACGTCCCGTACCAAGGGACGGCTCGAGAGCAAACATACCATATAGGTTGATAAATCGAACACAACTTTCCACAATGAGAGGAATGGCTTGTCCAGAGTCCTGGGGAAAGGAAATTTTAAGGAGCTTGTAATTCTCTGTTGAGATAAGGTCTGATCAGAACACAATACAAAAAGTGTCTGCTTCCAACATATCGTGAACATTAGGACAGATCATATTGATTTCTGGTTTCTCAAGCAGATCCAAGTCATTAGACGGGCAATGTCTAGGAACACTGCACCTCTTTACTGCAAAAATGTGTGGTTTCCACTTGATTTAGTTATTGGGTGAGGCGCCTTATCCTCAAAATCTGATCGGCAAAGAATTTGATTTACAGAAACGAATGCCACGATAACCCGCCTGAACAACAGGCATCAAAGGGGCACCGCGGCGTGTTGGTACAGCACTCTGACCAGGTGGCAAACTCTTGATCTGGACTTGGGTCACCCCTGGTTTGAAGAGGGGGGTGGGGGGGTGCGGAGCAGCCACGAGGGGGCTGCATTAGCACGTCGGCTGCCTAAAGTGGAGCGAGAACCATCCCAGACTGTCCTGCTGCCCCGAGTGGCACTGGGTTACACAGCGAAAGGAGACAGACGCAACTGCCCATCCTCCTGGCAGGCAGGCAGAATAAAATGTGCGACATGGCTGGGATGGACGCAAAAGAGATGGAAAACAACGCGATATGCCTTGTGGAAATAAATATCTGAATGACAATTGGGGGAAAAAAGAAAAATCGAACCTGATCAGTTCCTCTGATGACATTATATTCTATGGACTTTGCACAGTAAGGCTCCTCAAAACGGTGCATTTAAAATAATTGTGGTCAGAAAAAGCATGAGATACCAGACATTCTTTCATCTGACTTTAAATCGTATATAGATTCGGTTAGAAGTCTTGTTAATAAAAGAAGCAACGCGAGTAGGAAAATTAAGCTTTGTAAAAGTCGAATGTTTGCAAAAGCCCGGTGATTGGGGCCATTTTCAATTCCTTTTTTTAGGTACTGAAAAACCTCTCCAACTTTTTAAAATTTGTATGAAAGGCCATCGACCTGAAACGCTAAATCTCTCTCCACGGATGCTGTCCGACTTGCTGGGTGCTTCCAGCATTCTCGGTTTATATTCCAGATTTCCAGCAGCCGCCGTATTTTCCTTTTGTTTAAAATGTATCCGTTGCGTAGAATACTTTTTCCTCAAGCTTCTGATTAAAGTTGAATTGGAGAACTACAAAAACGTCTCGGGCGCTTCAAGTGAAAAAATGTTACATGTTTAATATTTTGTGTTTTTTCTCTTTGGGAATTGAAAAATGACATTGCTTGAACCTATATAAAGTCTGAGGTACCAGTTTTACTCTGATCATAGATTCTCCCCTCCTCCTTCCCCCCCCCCCTCCCTGCTTAGATCTTGATCAAACGTATCCATTTCACGTTCAACGAGCACCGGGAGAACAGGTCCCAATGGAGAACAGATCCCAATGTTAGACATGCCTCAATCACAAGAGGTCCGAGGAAGTTACCCTACAAGCACGCTCTTCCACATGAAGGAGGACACAGTGATGGAGAAAAACCTGCATTGCACCTTTACATAGAACAGAATGACATAGTACTTACAGCACAAAGAGGCGCCATTTGGCCCAACTAGTGTTTATGCTCCATGTGAGCCTCCTCCTAACCTACTTCATCTCACCTCATCAGCATATCCGTCTATTCCTTTCTCCCTCAGGTATGTATCTAGCTTCCCCTTAAATGCAGCCACGCTATTTGCCTTAACTACTCCCTGTGGTAGCAAGTCCCACATTCTAACTGCTCTTTGGGTAAAGAAGGTTCTCCTGAGCTACAACCCAAAAAGTGAGAGTCCCGCCTCCATTGATAAATTCGAGCCCATGGTCTCTAGTTTTGGACTCCGCACAAGTGGAAACATCTTCTCTACGTCTACCGCATCAAACCCCTTTATAATTTTGAATACCTCCATAGGTCACCCCTCAGCCTTCTCTTTACTGGACAGGACAAGACTGTTGCTTTTGCGAGGTGCCACAGGAAAGCAACCAAGCTGGCTGCGTGGGCGGCACCAACCTGGACCTCAGCTCTGCACAGCAAGCCTTGGATTCTATTGGAAGGGATTCATAGAACCACACAGCACAGAAGGAGGCCATTCAGCCCATCGTGCTTGTGCCGGCTCTCTGAAAGAGCTGTCCAATTAGTCCCACTGCCCTGCTCTTTCCCCCATAGCTGTGCAAATTGCTCCTTTTCAAGTATGTATCCAATTGCCTTTTGAAAGTTACTATTGACTGCTTCCACCACCAGTGCATTCCAGATTCAGTCTTCATTTGAAACTACACAAATCATACTCTAGAATCGATGACTTCTTTCCAAACCAGACATGCTTACGACAGGTCGGCATATATGCCACAGCATAGCTATCTCATAGGAAGCACTCCTCTCCCTAAACAACCTTCCATCCAATATATCACTGTCATCTCAACCCATCTCTCTGGCAGATTGACAGTGCCTGCTCTCCTATATTCACAACTCACTCAGTGAGTGGGTGCTCACTCTACCCCCTGCAGCAAGACATCAGTCCAGACCTTCGACAACCTGAAATGGATTTTGATGCAATAGTACCTAAGCGAGAGGTTCGAAGCAGAACCTTCTGAAGAAAAAAAAGGTGACAAATTTTGATGATGTCATATTTTATATTTAACACCTCAAATCTCATCATGGAACTGATGCAAACATTCTTGGTTACAATCTGCTCATTCATTGCACTTTTAACCCAGGCAGATAGGCAATAACCGTGTGAGGCAAAGCCAAGCCGCTTCACACGAGCACTATACCTGGTTCCTGGTGTGAGAATTTCTTCGCCCTCTGCTAGAAGCAATGTTAAGAGTGGAGGACGAAAAGAAAATAGTGAGACAGATAGCAGCAAATACAGTGAAGGTACAAGATACAGGCCAGGAGCCCACCATAGGCTCGAATATAATGGAATTCCTTAAGGGGCAATTTACTTGCACACCTTTGAAGGTTTGATCTCCCGCTGATCCAGAGTTTGGAGGAGCAGACCATTATATTCGGATTAAGGAAAAAGTAGGCGTCTAGCAAAACAGAACAGGTTTGAATATAAAGGGGTTCCTCAAGTTCAAGTGGAACAATGCTTACCGAACACGTGCATTTAAAAAGAGTGGCCAGCCACTCCACTGACTGACTGACTGACTGACACTCGCCGGATGCATCAAGAAATTAAAGGAAATAATGACCAAATTTATCCAATCTTTTGAGCACATGAACTTGCAAAAGAGGAAAGCGGACAGAAGCCATCGAGATGCTTCCAATTTCATCAAAGTCAAAAGTTATTATTTCCTGACCCATGTTTGAGATTCCTCCCAATGGAAAAGCATGCAATTCTTGACTCGAGGAATCAGATTATAAACAGACA
Organism: Somniosus microcephalus; assembly: GCF_052327205.1. NCBI lineage: Eukaryota > Metazoa > Chordata > Chondrichthyes > Squaliformes > Somniosidae > Somniosus > Somniosus microcephalus. Next base: position 92,456,296 of record NC_141002.1, on the reverse strand, counting down.
GAGAGATAGGGTCCCAAGGCAGAATTGAACATAATGGTGTACCTCAAGCTTTTGTATCTAAATAGGCAACATTCGAGTCCAATTGACAAGGGAAAAGCCAAACCAACCTGTGTTCCCTTAGCAAAGTTTAACTTGAGGATCAGACCATTATGTTCAGACTGATGAGGAATAAAGACTCCCCGCCACCAGGACATTTTTGTGCCAGTACCTTGACGAATGTTTCCAAATCCCCATTAAACAACTTAGCATTATATTCTGACCGGGGTCTGGATTTCCTGGCTTTCTGAGGTTTAGGGGGCACATTTGGAGGCCTAAGAGGATGGAACAAAATTGGAAAACAACTTAAAAGTATCTGTAAATTCAGTGCGCCGCAGGGAGCAACTAAACCATCAACATTTCCCGCGCCGTTGGAGCGATCCCCGTGGGATTCAAAACGAGTCCGCGGCCACATAGTGTACAGCAACCCAGGCACAAGCCCATGTGAAGTCTCAATCGTTTGAAAGTCTGCAGCTGGATGTCAGAATACACTGGGACTATTTTATTAATAACACCCGTGTTCAAAGCACCAGGGTTCAATATGTAGGGATTGCCCCTTCTCATCTACCTGGTGATCCATAAAGATAGTCAGTCCAGTCTAGTACTGGCATTTAACTGTCCCTCTCTTTCATAGAAACATAGAAGATAGGAGCAGGAGTAGGCTATTCGGCCCCTCGAGCCTGCTCCACCATTTAATGAGATCATGGCTGATCATCCAAATTCAGTACCCGGTCCCTTGCCTGCTGGATCTTTATGATTAAAATCTAATCAGGTAATACTTGAGGAAAAAAAAAATAGAAAATACTCAGCAGGTCAGGCAGCGTCTGTGGAGAAAAAAGACTTGGATTTATGTAGCAGCTTTCATGACCACAGGATGTCCCAAAGCGCTTTACAGCCAATCAAGTACTTTTTGAAGTGGAGTCACTGTTGTAATGTGGGAAACGCGGCAGCCAATTTGCGCACAGCAAGCTCCCACAAACAGCAATGTGATAATGACTGGATAATCTGTTTTTTTAGTGATGTTGATTGAGGGATAAATATTGGCCAGGACACCGGGGAGAACTCCCCTGCTCGTCGTCTTCTTCGAAATAGTGCCATGGGATCTTTTACGTCCACCTGAGAGCGCAGGCGGGGCCTCGGTTTAACGTCTCATCCGAAAGACGGCACCTCCGACAGTGCAGCACTCCCTCAGCACTGCACTGGGGTGCCGGTCTAGATTTGTGTGCTCAAGTCTCTGGAGTGGGACTTGAACCCACAACCTTCTGACTCAGAGGCGAGGGTGCTGCCCACTGAGCCACAGCCGCCGAGCAGAAGCAAAGTTAACGTTTCAGGTTGATGACCTTTCATCAGAACTGCTTCTCTCTCCACAGATGCTGCCCGACCTGCCGAGTGTTCCCAGCATTTTCTATTTTTATATCAGGATAAGCTGCTTTACATTAGCCAGCTTAACTGGGTGTAACCATAGCTAGCCGAAAAAGAATAATTGCTGTACAAAGTCAACACTGATTGATGTCGAGAGCACATAAGGTCCAAATAATTAGCGTTGCCGTTCAAATGGACCAACGCACCTTCTTCTATATCACATACATGCTCCGGCGACCCTGGTCCAGCAGATGATAGTTAACCTTGTCTTTGAACTTACATACACGCACGCCCAGGCGCAATAAGACAGTGAGAAGCACTTTTAACAAGCTGAAGGGGTGCCTTAAGAGTAAGTCACTGGCATTCCACAGGGAAGATGCAAACTTGCTGGTGCTTATGTCAGGAATACTGAAGTGAAATGTGCAGCATCCCATATTCCTGACACAAGCTCCAGTAAGTTACGGCATTTGTCCAGTCACAATTTTACTAAGGAATGACAGCACGACCTCATCTCAACAACGATCCAGACCAGGGGTGTCTAAACTACACCTAGATCTGTTATTAGCAGCAGCTTGAGCCACGTGCAAATGAATGGGAATATAGCATTAAACTGTTGGCTCACAAAGACACTCGATTTAGAGGACAGGGGGGCCCGGGGGGGGTCATTTTGACTTTGGACGATAGCGTAAAATGGGCAAGCTCGGATCAGACGCCCGTGTTGGATCTCCTTCGATTGCCCATTCCACTGAATTCACACTTGTACTTTCGGCAGACTGATGGCCAGGCCTTTCCGTAGCAGGAGCTGGGCTTTCCTTTGCTCCTTAGTTGCCTGTCTTTCCCATATACCAAACCCACTCTCACTTCACGGCCAATGTTTCAGCGTACATTTCATTAACTCAGGGCTGTGAAACGATTCTGCTCAGGTCAGTCGGGGCATTTTTGCAAGCATCGGGTATCAGGCACGTTGCCTTAATCCAGGCAAGTTCTACTTTTTGGCTGCTGGATGAGGTGCCAGCAAAGGTACCAATTTTGTGCTTCAGATCAGAATTTGACACCTGGGAGATGATGTCAGAGGTATTGGCATAAATATTGCCCCTCAGCTTTTACAATACCAACTCTCTCAGAAGAGATTTCCACTCAATGACCAGCAGGCTGGTAGGCTTGAAGTTACCTGGTTCCTCATTGTCCAGCAATGGTGCTGGGGCAGGTGGCCTGGGCAGCCTATCTACTAAAGTTAATTTAGGTTACATATGATCCATTTACTGTAATACCTCAGTGTTCATAAGAACATAAGAAATAGGAGCAGGAGTAGGCCAATTGGCCCCTCGAGCCTGCTCCGCCATTCAATAAGATCATGGCTGATCTGATCCTAACCGCCAATCCACTATCACAGAACCATCTCCTGAATCTAACAGAATTAGACACACGAAATAGGAGCAGGATCAGGCTACACGGCCCCTGGGCCCGCTCCGCTACCCACAGGGCCATGACCGATCCGAACCTAGACTCATGTCCAAATTCCTGCCCGCTCCCCGTAACCCTTAATTCCCTTTACTTCTAGGAAACTGTCTATTTCTGTTTTAAATTTATGTAATGATGTAGCTTCTACAGCTTTTTGGGGCAGCATATTCCATGGACCTACCACCCTCTGAGTGAAGTAGTTCCTCCTCATCTCAGTTTTGAAAGAGCAGCCCCTTATTCTAAGACTATGCCCCCTAGTTCTAGTTTCACCCATCGGGAACATCTTCCCCGCATCCACCCGATCCAACCCCTTCACAATCTTATATGTTTCAATAAGATCGCCTCTCATTCTTCTGAACTCCAATGAGTAGAGTCCCAATCTACTCAACCTCTCCTCATATGTCCATCCCCTCATCCCCGGGATTAACCGAGTGAACCTTCTTTGTACAGACTCGAGAGCAAGTATGTCCTTTCTTAAGTATGGACACCAAAACTGTATGCAGTATTCCAGGTATGGTCTCACCAATACCTTGTACAACTGAAGCAATACCTCCCTATTTTTATATTCTATCCTCCTAGCAATGAAAGCCAACATTCCATTGGCCTTCTTAATCACTTGCTGCACCTGCATACTAACCTTTTGAGTTTCGTGCACCAGGACCCCCCAGATCCCTTTGTACTTCAGTACTTTCCAGTGTTCGTACCCATTGTCCCTTCCTGACCCCACAAGAGTTCCAGGTATACATCTAGAAGGCCATTCCAGATGAAAGACACATGACTGCTTTTCAGTGGAGTCTTTACTCATCTTCTCAGCAGCACCCTCCTCCAATGCCTTTCCTCCGTTGTCCAGCCGAGTGGGATTGCCCTTGCCTGGTTCCACTCTTACCTATCCAGTCGTAACCAGAGAATCTCCAGCAACGGCTTCTCCTCTTGGCCCCGCACCGTTACCTCTGGAGTCCCTCACGGATCTATCATTGGCCCCCCCTCTCCTATTTCTCAGCTACGTGCTGCCCCTCGGCGATATCATCGGAAAACACGAGGTCAGGCTGCACATGTACGCTGACGAGACCCAACTCTACCTCACCATCACCTCTCTCAACCCCTCCACTGCCACCGTGCTGTGGCTCATCCAGGACTGGGGATCAGACAATATCCTCCAATTAAACACTGGGGAGACCAAAGCCATTGCCTTCGGCCCCTGGCAAAACACTTTAAATATCCAAAACAGTGGGCTGCCCAGTCAACACACAATGTTAGTGCCACAAGACCATTTCGTCCAGGCTCCGCTGCTAACTGAGCCAATTTAGCATTTCTGTAAATCTAGTCATTTTATAAATTCAGCAGCACAGATGTGTCAAATGTGGAGTATAACTGGCTATCCAATCCCAGTTTCAACAGAGCTCGAGGTAGCACGCACGCACGCACACGGACAAACGTGTGCGCACAGACATGCCAATGTTCCCTCTAAGCTATGTGGCTGCGCAGCGCTCTGCCGGTCCTGCGCAGCCCAGGACCGGCTTTTCCAACGTTAAGTGTGAACGGGCCGCGTAGCCCCTTAAAAGGGGCCGCGCGCACCCAAAAAAAAATTGTCGGGGGGAACATTGACACGCGTGCGCACACATTTAAATGCACCCAAAGAAATGACCATGAACTTTTCCCTACCTCGTGGTCATGAAGTCACTCTTCTGGCCTAAGGGAGAAAAAGGAAAAAGATTTTGATTGTGGGGTTTTGTTAGGGGGCCCACAGGAAGCTGCAGGAAAGAGTCCGACAGGGACGGACCGACGAGCTGTGGCCTTCCTTCCTGCTCACCACATTAAAAAGTCAGGCTTTGAGATGTCGACTTAAATATAGCGCTGTGTAATTTAAAAGCTATTCCAGTGAAGAACAGCAACTGTGAACAAATGATACCAAAGCACAGAATTTCTCAAAGGCAATAGAACCACTATGTTTTTAACCAAGGTTATTGTGAGCAGTGCCCATTTAAGAGAGAACTAAATTCTGACATGCCTGTAAATATATATATAGTACATTATTAAATATACAGGCCAGTCAATACACTTCATCTCACTCAAACATGATAATCTCTCCCAGTGCTTTCCAATTTCGCCAATAGAATTTAAAATAATTCAGTAAACAACTGAGGCTCACACATTTTCTAAATTAAATGAAATGACGAAGTGTTACTCCAAGAAAATAGCATTTGGCAAGTATTCTTTCAGCAGACTGCTGTGTTTTATTAAGATATAAAGCACCACAATTTGACTTCAGTCCACGGGGTCCACATTTCCGAAACCTGCTGCCAGAAAAGCTGTGTGTTGCAACGAGACTGTTTAAAGTGGTTTTCAAATCAGGTTTGGGGGCACATTCGTGAGTCTGGCCCCAGTGTGCAGCTTGTGTTCATAGAATGGCTACAGCACAGGTAGAGGCCATTCGGCCCGTCGAGCCCGTGTCGGCTCTCTGCAAGAGCACTTCAGCTAGTCCCACTGCTCCCCGCCCATTCCCCGTAGCCTTGACATTATTTTTCCTTCAGGTACTTATCCAACTCCCTTTTGAAAGCCGCGATTGAGTCTGCTTCCACCACCCTTTCAGGCAGTGCGTTCCAGGGTATATTCCCTAGAGTATAGAAGTTTATGGGGTGATCTAATTGAGGTATTTAAGGTGATTAAAGGATTTGATAGGGTAGAGAGAAACTATTTCCTCTGGTGGGGGGGTGGAGTCCAGAACAAGGGGGGCATAACCTTAAAATTAGAGCCAGGCCGTACAGGGGAGCACTTCTTCACACAAAGGGTAGTGAAAATCGGGAACTCTCTCCCCTGTAAAGCTGTTGAGGCTGGGGGTGGGGGGGGGGGGTCAATTGAAAATTTCAAATCTGAGTTTGATAGGTTTTTATTAGGGTATTAAGGGATAGGGGACCAAGGTGGGTAAATGGAGTTGAGATCCAGATCAGCCATGATCGAATTAAATGCCGGAACAAGCTCGGGGGGCTGAATGGCCTACTCCTGTTCCAAAATTCCTCTTAAAGATGCAACTTTAGAGCAACCTTGCTGGAATTGCTACGGCTGATTGCTGGGAAGGCTCATTGAAAAACATTTTATTTTTTTATTTTTTTAATGGGTCTTGCCGAATGTGGCAGGTTGGCCTCGAGGATGCTGGTAGCTGCGCGAGATCCAGGCTCACTGAGAGCTGGCGGCACCGACGCAGCGCTCGACCAACATAAAGGAGGCTTAAGAGAGCGCAAGCGAGATCGGTACATTTACTGGAAAGTGCACGGTGATTTACCTTCTCCCAAGGTCCGATGTAACAAGTCGTGCTTTGCCTGGAGCTTCATGATGAGATTGCTGCCTTCGAGGTATTCTTTAAATTTCTGTTCAGAACAAAAGTCAGTGAATTCCATGCAAGACAATAATCCGGAACACAATTAATTACCTCTTCGGGGAACATAGGCTAAGAAATGACAGCCAATCCCTATTTGTTAAAAAGCAAATCCTATCTCGGACGAGGGACTCCAGTTATGTGGAAAGATGCGAGCAGCTGGGATTGTTCTCCTCAGAGCAGAGAAGGTTAAGGGGAGACTTAATAGAGGTGTTCAAAATCATGACGGGTTTTGATAAGCAGACAGGGAGAAACTGTATCCACTGGCAGGAAGGTCAGTAACCAGAGGACACGGATTGAAGATAATTGGCAAAGGAAGCAGGGGGGAGAGGAGGAGGGTTTATTTTAGTGTTGTGAGCTGGCATGCACTGCCTGAAAGGTGGTGGAAGCAGATTCAATTGTAACCTTCAAAAGAGAATTGGATAAATACTTGAAAGGAAAAATCTGCAGGGTGATGGGGAATAAGCGGGGGACTGGGACTAATTGGACAGCTCTTTCAAACTGCCAGCGTAGGCCGATGGGCTGAATGGCCTCCCTCTGAGCTGTATGATTCTATAAGCTTCGATTCTAAACCGATACGGCACAAACTAGGGTTGTATTATCTGTAATTTAGAAGGTTAAGGGGTGATCTGATCGAAGTTTTCAAGATATTAAGGGGAACAGATAGGGTAGAGAGAGAGAAACTATTTCCGCTGGTTGGGGAGTCTAGGACTAGGGGGACAGAGCCTAAAGATTAGAGCCAGACCTTTCAGGAGTGAAATTAGGAAACACTTCTACACACAAAGGGTGGTAGAAGTTTGGAATTCTCTTCCGCAAATGGCAGTTCATGCTAGATCAATTGTTAATTTTAAGTCTGAGATTGATAGATTTTTATTAACCAAAGATATTAAGGGATATGGGGCGAAGGCGGGTATATGGAGTTAGGTCACAGATAAGCCATGTTCTCATTGAATGGCGGAACAGGCTCAAGGGGCTCAATGGCCTCCTCCTGTTCCTCGAAGCCTACATTATGATCACTTCATCCAGGATGACTGGCAGAATACACACCATGAAATAGAACTGTTCGGTCTCCTGCTGATTGGCTCGTCTCTTAGCGATGCTCGGTTTGCTCAAGTAGGTTTCCGAGACCGTGGATTTGACGGACTCCGTTGATCGGCTGTGCTGAAAACACTCGGAGACGTCGTAATCCTCGATGGTTACCATGTCTTGTATTGTCTGGAGTGTGGCTTCCATTGTCTTCTTAACCTAAACAACAAAGCAAGATGGAAGAACTTGCATTTGTGTAACTCCTGTCACAACCTCAAGACCTCCCAAAGCGCTCGACAGCCAATGAATTACTTTTGAAGTGCAGTCACTGTTGTTAGAGGGCTTGTCAGGGTAGATGCAGGGAGGATGTTTCCCCTGGCTGGGGAGTCTAGAACCAGGGGTCACAGTCTCAGAATAAGGGGTCGGCCATTTAGGACTGAGGTGAGGAGACATTTCTTCACTCAGAGGGTGGCGAATCTTTGGAATTCTCTACCCCAGAGGGCTGTGGAGGCTCAGTCGTTGAGTATATTCAAGACAGAGATCGATAGATTTTTGGATATTAAGGGAATCAAGGGATATGGGGATAGTGCAGGAAAGTGGAGTTGGGGGTTGAAGATCAGCCATGATCTTATTGAATGGCGGAGCAGGCTCGAAGGGCCGTGTGGCCTACTCCTGCTCCTAGTTCTTATGTTCCATAGGCAATTAGTTTATGCATGCAGGATCCCACAAACAACAAATTAGATAAATAATCAGTTCATCTGATTTGGTGGCGTTGCTTGATGCTGGGGGAACTCTGCTCTTCTTCAAATAGTGCCCTGGGATCTTTTAGGTCAAGGCAACAATTGGCATTTATACAACACCTTTAACGCCGAAGAACGTCCCAAGGTGCTTCACAGAAGCAGAAGGACAATGGCTGCTGACGGGGACAATGCCGGACGAGAGGGAAACCACTTACAGTCAAGTTTGCAGCTCTTGGATTTGAGGGAGCGAAGGTGGAGGCCATACGAGGGGGAACAACCGAGATGGGAGGAAGGTTTCGCTGGGGACGAGAGCATCAAAAGGTGGAGGGGAGGGAGTGGCTGAGGAAATCGACAGGTAGCGGTGTGGTGGTGAATAGAGAGCCAATAGCTAGGCAGTACGCAGTTTGAGAATACAGTTGTACGCGACTTGGGAGAGACTCCCCCCCTCCCCCCCCCGAAAGGACAGATGCAAAAGGAAGTGGTGTTGAAAGACAGTAGCCGGGGGGTGGGTAGGGGGTTGTGGACAGGGGGTTGTGGACAGGGGGCCCCTCTGTCTTCATAGTGTCTCATATGAAAGATGGCACTTTAGTGTCAGCCTGGATTATGTGCTCAAGTCCGGGAGTGAGGCTTAACCTTGTGACTCAGAGGTGGGAGTGCTACCGACTGAGCAGAGCCGACACCCGACTGTTTACAATACAGTGCATACCTTGAAAGATAGAGCCCAAAACCTAAACTAATGCCCGCAGACAACCACATTCTAATGGAACATTCCAGATGGGAGAAAAAAAAAATCAGACAATGTCAGGATAATCTAACTTTAATCCACTTCATAGAAACGAGAGAGAGAGAGAGAGAACGAGAGAGAGGGAGAGAGAGAGCGAGAGGAGGGGGAGGGGGGGAGGGGGGGAGGGAGGGGGAGGGAAAAAGAAAAAAGAGAGGGGAACAGAGAGAAAAGTGAAACAGAGAGAGAGAAAGAGAAAAAGAAAGATAGGAGAGAGAGAGAGAGAGAGAGAGAAAGAATGAGAGAGATATTTCTGCCCAGTTTAATATGGATGACAATTCAGACGAAACCTAGACTTTTGTCCAACTCCCAATTTTCTGACTGGCAGATTTCTGATGTGTGGAGATTTTACAGACAGCTGGAACCATATCTCTACTTCGCGTTGTATATAACAAAGCAAGTTTTAAATCCAGTTCTTTAATCATTGGAAACACCAACATACACAGATGGAATGACAAGTCCTCACAAGTCCCACTGATAGAGCAGCCAGCAACCTTCAACTACCTGGAACATGGAAAGGGAAGCTCTTATACATAACAATTAGACGTTTGCAAAAGTCTGTTGAATACAAAATTACTAGCACTCGTATGTCACCCACACCCCGAGAGTTGGGTCACAGATACATTGTAAAGCATCTGTTCTCCAAGACAGAAATAACTTAGCACATCTCTTAGAATCACTTCACTTTAAAATACAGTCATCGTTATGTAGACAAGCACAGCAATGTCCCACAAACATCAATGAGATAAATGATCAGTCAATCTATTTTTTTGTTTAGCGATGCTGGTTGACCAGGACACCACTAGAAGTCCCTCCTCTTCTTTGAATAGTGCCATGAGATCTTTAACATTCACTGGAACAGGCAGCTAGGTCCTTGGTTTATTATCTCAACCCAAGGACAGAACCTCCGACAGTGCAGCACTCCCTCAGTGCAGCACTGAGGTGTTCATTTAGATCATGTGCTCCTGGCCCTGGTGTGGGACTTGAACCAACAACCTGTCACCTCAGAGGAAAGAGACTCAGACCAAATGACACATCATTTCCTCATCCTTGGTAATCATGGGGACTGGGAAAGAATCAGAACCTCTGAAATACTTGGTAGGTGACCCATAGAACAAGGCCATGCCGTACACAATGATCTGATTTATATTCGAGTCTTAAGGGAACCAATTGGTTTAGGGAAGGGGATTTTTCTAACTGTCACCTACTCTTTGAGATTTCCGTAAGTTCTTTTTTTTTGGTCCACAAGCACAGTTGGGCAAGGGCCTCTGTTTATCATTCAAAGGATATTCCTCCAACAGCAGAGAAAACTATTAAGGGTGTGTCGCTATTAAGAGTTGAACACAACTCCCTGGGGGCTGAGCTTGGATCTGTAACCTTCTGGTCCAGAGGCGAGGCACTGCAGACCGAGCCAAGCCACAGCACTCAGCAGATTCCGAGCAACACGACAGATTTAGGTCACAATCTTTCCCAATGCTGAAAATGTTCCGTGGCATTTGTTTTTTGTGAAAGGATTGGGGTGGCGATTGAAGTGTGGCATGCTTGGGAGAGAAATAGAGAGAGAGAGAGAGAGAGAGAGAGAGAGAAAGCCCTTTTCAGAAAGCTGCAAATTAAAAGGAAAACAAGGAAAAAACAAACGATCACCATCGGGAAGACAAAAATAAAGCGAGGTCAAAAAGCTCGAACGCAGACTTTTCCGACAATTTGGATCGCCCATCTCCCAGTCCCATGTGTGCATTTGCAAATCGTAACTTCAACAGAAGACATCTGGAAAAATTATGGTCCAAATGATAATTTAACAGAATTCCAACCAGATCCAACCCCCTCAGAGCCTGTGCAATCAACACTGCACGAAACACACTCTCCATTGCTCGCTAGTTTTCGGGTAGAAGCTACATACGCAAGTCTGCTTCCTTTGCTAAAATTGGCAACCAGCAGAAAAGCATAGCTCCAATTCACAATAAATCTGAGGCCATCTCTCCAGACGTCTTCAATTAAGGTGGGATTGCGAAACATGCTGGACGAGTACAGAATATTCTCCTAAACTTTATGAAACATCTTTTTTCCATATGAACAGATATTCCAAAGGGAATTTCAGCACTCGCTGTTGGATTAAGTTTGAATAAAGACACAAAAATGATAAAGCAGCGTGGAGAAAAATGCCTCGACGTTTGCCTCAGCGTATTGCATTGACCTACCTCCTCATTTTCAATCTTCAGGGTAGTCAGCCTGGACTGCAGTTGCTGATATCTTAGCATTAACTCAGCCTGCACGGGCTGCTGAGCACTAACCTGGCACACCTGTGAAGGGAATCAAGATATCACCGATGATATTGTTTACCAATAAAAACTCGTCTAAAGCTGCTCAGACAAATTAATAACGGAAACACTTTCCAACCGTTTCTTCTCTTTCTTCTGAAGAATTTGAATGATGCTCAAGGACAGTTGCACAGGTACGAGCCGCGCTCCATTACCTTGTCCTTCATGGTTCAGCCCAGACAAAGTCTCAGCAGCGCATCTGACTCTGGAGGACATCTCAACTGATTCAGAGCCATTCCTCACCGGTCCCATTCCCCACCGGACCCGGACCCATTCCGTGCCCATTCGCCACTGGACCCGGACCCATTCTGTGCCCATTCCCCACCTGACCCGCACCATTCCCCACCGGACCCACGCCCCGCCGGAACCGCGCCCGGTCCCCGCCGGACCCGCGCCCGGTCCCCGCCGGAACCGCGCCCGGTCCCCGCCGGAACCGCGCACGGTCCCCGCCGGAACCGCGCACGGTCCCCGCCGAGGTCCATAAGTACACACTTCCCAACAGAAGTTATTGAACACTGATCTAGAATCCTGCCTTATTTTCCCTCCCTCTAGCCCAGGTGTGCCAACTGCAGCGTCCCTATATGAGCCCCAGTGGAGATCAGTTAACCCAGCACAGAACAGGGGATAAAGTACCTTGGCCGGAATGGTTTTATTCTACACTGGACTGTGTATTTAGCAACAGCACCAGGCCCCTCTCTTCCCAGCACATATATCTAAAAGCTGTCATTGTGGCTCAGTTCTTCAAAAATCAATTTGCCTTAGCATCCGTGTCAGATCATGCCTTGTGTTTAAGGGTGGGAGCCGGATGGCACTGCGTCGCACACTAGCTTCTTCGGCAGCACCTCCCAAACCTGCGACCTCTTCCACCTAGAAGGACAAGGGCAGCAGGCGCATGGGAACACTACCACCTCCAAGTTCCCCTCCAAGTCACACACCATCCTGACTTGGAAGTATATCGCCAATCCTTCATCATCATTGGGTCAAAATCCTGGAACTCCCTCCCTAACAGCACTGTGGGAGTACCTTCACCACACGGACTGCAGCGGCTCAAGGCGGCGGCTCACCAACACCTTCACAAGGGCAATTACGGATTGGGCAATAAATGCTGGTCTTGCCAGCGACGCCCACATCCCATGAACGAATAAAAAAATAATAACTGCTTGATTGATTGGGTGAAAACCACCTCCCTGAGTTAGCTGTAAAGATTACATAGAAGATAGGAGCAGGAGTAGGCCATTCGGCCCCTCGAGCCTGCTCCGCCATTTAATGAGATCATGGCTGATCATCCAAATTCAGTACCTTGTCCCTGCTTTCTCCCCATATCCCTTGATCCCTTTAGCCTTAAGAAATATATCCAACTCCTTCTTGAATATATTTAATGAATTGGCCTCTACTGCCTTCTGTGGTAGAGAATTCCACAGGTTCACCACTCTCTGGGTGAAGAAATTCCTCCTCATTTCTGTCCTAAATGGCCTACCCCTTATCCTTAGACTGTGACCCCTGGTTCTGGACTCCCCAACCATCGGGAACATCCTTCCTGCATCTAGTCTGTCTAGTCCTGTTAGAATTTTATAAGTTTCAATGAGATCCCCTCTCATTCTTCTAAACTCCAGCGAGTACAAGCCCAATCGTCCCAATCTCTCCTCATAGGTCATTCCTGCCATCCCAGGTATCAGCCTGGTGAATCTTCGCTGCACTCCTTCCATGGCAAGAACATCCTTCCTCAGATAAGGCGACCAAAACTGCACACAATACTCAAGGTGCGGTCTCACCAAGGCCCTGTACAACTGCAGCAAGACATCCTTCTTCCTGTACTCAAACCCTCTCGCTATGAAGGCCAACATACCATTTGCCTTCTTAACTGCCTGCTGCACCTGCATGTTTACCTTCAGCGACTGGTGCACAAGGACACCCAGGTCTCGTTGCACTTCTCCTTCTCCCAATCTATTGCCATTCAGATAATAAACTGTCTTCCTGTTTTTGACACCAAAGTAGATAACCTCGCATTTATCCACATTATATTGCATCTGCCATGCATCTGCCCAATCACCCAACCTGTCCAAATCATCCTGGAGTTTCTCGGCATCCTCCTCACAGCACACACGCCCACCCAGCTTTGTGTCATCTGCAAATTTGGAGATATTACATCTAGTTCCCTTGTCTAGATCATTAATATATATTGTGAATAGCTGGGGTCCAAGGACCGATCCCTGCGGTACCCCACTAGTCACTGCCTGCCACTCAGAAAAAGACCCGTTTATTCCAACTCTTTGCTTTCTGTCTACCAACCAGTTCTCTATCCAAGTCAATACCTTGCCCCCAATCCCATGTGCCTTAACTTTACACGCTAATCTCTTATGCGGGACCTTATCAAAAGCCTTCTGAACGTCCAAATACACCACATCCACTGGTCCTCCTTTATCTATTTTACCAGTTACATCCTCAAAAAATCCCAGTAGATTAGTCAAGCACGATTTACCTTTTGTAAATCCATGTTGACTTTGTCCTATGTGAAAAGGGTTTGGGCTTCTCGGCCCACACCCCACTGGGTGAGGGCTCCCAGCACAAACAGCCACAGTTTAGCTCAAATCTTATGCAGGGTTCACAAGGATGGCTGCCATGGGAAAGGTAAAATCTGCAATGATCCCAAAAGCGGATGCCTTTCTTAGGACGGGTTAAGTCATGATGCCAGAGAGAGAAAAAGCCAGTTTTTTGTTTTTGTTTTGTCATACCACACACACACGACCTGGGAATACTGAAGCTAAAAGCAGGTGTCAAAATATAACCCATGGATAATTAGGCCAGGTAGCCAACACTCCATCTTTTGTTTCTTAACTTGTCCCATTTCCATCTCCTTTTGCCTTGCATCATCTCTTAATCTCTCCTGCCTTCCAGCCCATCACAGACCATCCCTTTTGTTCTTTCCTCCTCTCCCCCCTTTCCTTGCCCCTACACTTGCTTAAAACCTGTTCCATCTCCAGCTTTTTCCAGTTCTGACGAAGGGTCATCGACCTGAAACGTTAACTCTGTTTCACTCTCTACAGATGCTGCCTGACCTGCTGAGTATTTCCAGTATTTTCTGTTTTTACTCCATCCAACAGGTTCACCACTCTCTGGGTGAAGAAATTCCTCCTCATCTCTGTCCTAAATGGCCTACCCCTTATCCTTAGACTGTGACCCCTGGTTCTGGACTCCCCGCCCATTGGGAACATCCTTCCTGCATCTAGTCTGCTTGCAGGACGGTTTGCACCTTGTCGCACTGGATAGATCATCAAGGCTTTTTGCATTTATGATGCTGCTGAAAATATATTGGACGGTAACACAGTGGGTATATTTTTAAAATTTGTTTATGGGATGTGGGCGTCGCTGGCAAGGCCGGCATTTATTGCCCATCCCTAATCGCCCTCGAGAAGGTGGTGGTGAGCCACCGTCTTGAACCGCTGCAGTCCGTGTGGTGAAGGTGCTCCCACAGTGCTGTTAGGGAGGGAGTTCCAGGATTTTGACCCAGCGACGATGAAGGATCGGCGATATACTTCTAAGTCAGGATGGCGTGTGACTTGGAGCGGAACTTGGAGGTGGTGGTGTTCCCATGCGCCTGCTGCCCTTGTCCTTCTAGGTGGAAGAGGTCGCGGGTTTGGGAGGTGCTGCCGAAGAAGCCTGGGTGAGTTTTTGCAGTGCATCTTGTAGATGGTGCACACTGCAGCCACAGTACGCCGGTGGTGGAGGGACTGAAGGTTTAAGGTGGTGGATGGGGTGCCAATCAAGCGGGCTGCTTTGTCCTGGATGGTGTCGAGCTTCGAGTGTTGTTGGAGCTGCACTCATCCAGGCAAGTGGAGAGTATTCCATCACACTCCTGACTTGTGCCTTGTAGATGGTGGAAAGGCTTTGGGGAGTCGGCAGGTGAGACACTCGCCGCAGAATACCTAGCCTCTGACCTGCTCTTGTTGCCACAGTATTTATGTGGCTGGTCCAGTTGAGTTTCTGGTCAATGGTGACCCCCAGTATGTTGATGGTGGGTGATTTGGCAATGGTAATGTCGTTGAATGTTAGGGGGTGGTGGTTAGACTCTCGCTTGTTGAAGATAGTCATTGCCTGGCACTTCTGTGGCGCGAATGTTACCTGCCACTTATCAGCCCAAGCCTGAACGTTGCCCAGGTCTTGTTGCATGCGGGCATGGACTGCTTCATTATCTGGACTAGTAATCCAGAGGCCTGGACTAATGATCCGAAGACATGAGTTTATAATCCTACCACGGCAGCTGGGGAATTTAAATTCAGTTAATTGAATAAATCTAATAAAACACTAGCATCAGTAATGGTGACCATAAAAATACTGGATTGTCGTAAAAACCCATCTGGTTCACTAATGTCCATTAGGGAAGGAAATCTTACCTGGTCTGGTCTATATGTGACTGCAGGCCCACAGCAATGTGGTTGACTCTTAACTGCCCTCTGAAACGGCCGAGCAAGCCAATCAGTTCTATCAAACCAGTAAGAAAACCCTTCACCTCACGGACTGCAGCGGTTCAAGGCGGCGGCTGACCACCACCTTCTCGAGGGCAAAAGTAGACGGGCAATAAATTGCTGGCCTCACCAGCGACGCCCGCATCCACAACGAATAATTAAAATAAACAGTTAGGATGCTCGGCTACGCAAATGGTAACACTCCCATTTACAATGGAAAACTTGGCTAGATCGCCTGCCCATTCATTGACAAATGGCAGAAAATCCAACCCCTTAATAAAAAAGGGTTAAAAAAAAAATTAAAATCTGCGGTTCCTTTTTTTAAACAAGCAACAAAAACCAGTGGGATAATAATGCAAGACAACAAATGGTGACTCATCGGTGCTTTCAGTGTAAACCAAAAACAATTACATCCAGACACGCTTCTTTCTTTGATAAATAGGCCGTGCTTCCTCTTTTTTGCATCTTTAAATATTTATGCACTTCTTTTGAAGCTCGAAGACTTATTAGCTTCCAGGAAATAAGCTTTTGATTTTGTTTTCTAATAACGGGCTGTGTAAAAGCAGAATATTGATTGAGCGCAACAACAAAGCCGGCAGCACACTAACTAGACCCCAAATGCAATCCACAATGTGTAACGGCGCTCCTTTAAAGCAGCACATTCTTTAGCAAAAGCGCAGACGCGACACAGCTCACGTCGAACAGAAAAACACCGCACCGGGAAATTGTCATCCAAGGGTCGCCAGTGACCCCCATTTAGAATCAGTGTGGATCAGGTGTTAAGGCCAAAACTGACTCAGAAGCAAAATGGAGTGAGATTCCCTCACTCCACTTCCTTCAGTCAGGCCGGGCTCGGCCTCTGGATTCAGGCTGCATTTTACTCAACAACTGCAGGGTCACTGCAAAGCGAAGCCACTTCACACCTACACTACACCGGTAGAGTAAAGGCAGACTTAAATGAAAATAGCAGGTGACTGGTTGGCTGCTCAACCCAGCAATGCAATAAAAAAAAAACCAGCGGGACCAAAAGAACCACGGGCCTTTGATTACTGGGATCGAGCTCGCCAGTGACCCCCAACCCCGATCCTGCCAAAGTTCATCAGGTCAGTGGAAGGTCACCCCATGAGCATATCCCGGGAAAGCACTCATAAGAACATAAGAATTAGGAGCAGGAGTCGGCCATTCGAGCCTGCTCCGCCATTCAATGAGATCATGGCTGATCTTCTACCTCATCTCCACTTTCCTGCACTATCCCCATATCCTTTGATTCCCTTAATATTCAAAAATCTATCGATCTCGGTCTTGAATATACTCAACGACTGAGCCTCCACAGCCCTCTGGGGTAGAGAATTCCAAAGATTTACAAACCTTTGAGTGAAGAAATTTCTCCTCCTTTCAGTCCTAAATGGCCGACCTCTAGTTCCAGACTCCCCAGCCAGGGGAAACATCCTCCCAACATCTACCCTGTCAAGCTCCTTAAGAATGTTATACATTTCAATGGGATCATCTCTCATTCTTCTAAACTCTAGGGAATATAGGCCTAGTCTACTCAATCTCTCCTGATAGGACAATCGCACCAGCCCAGTACCTCAGTGTTACCCAGTGACAGACGTGTACCCACCAGGAACACAGGAGCAGGAGTAGGCCATTTAGCCCCTCGAGCCTGCTCTGCCATTCAATGAGATAGATGGGCATCTTGGGAATCCAGCACATACTCTTGCATAGTGCGCGGTTCTAGGGCAGGGGGTTGCTCCAGCACCTCTCTGACTGGAAGAAATTAAAATTGACCATTTGGCCCCCTTTATAAGGTCACACCAAGTGGACCGGCCTCCTAGTGAGCCACCTAGTGGACCGGCCTCCTAGTGAGCCACCTAGTGGACCGGCCTCCTAGTGAGCCACCTAGTGGACCGGCCTCCTAGTGAGCCACCTAGTGGACCGGCCTCCCAGTGAGCCACCTAGTGGACCGGCCTCCTAGTGAGCCACCTAGTGGACCGGCCTCCCAGTGAGCCACCTAGTGGACCGGCCTCCCAGTGAGCCACCTAGTGGACCGGCCTCCCAGTGAGCCACACTGTTTTGTGACACTGCGCTTTCCAGCGGTGTTTGTTGGATCGGAGGTTCAGACAACTCAGATTACTTGGCTGGAAGACAGATCACGTATGAAGCACAGAAGGAGGCCACTCAGCCCATCGTGCCTGTGCTGGCTCTTTGAAAGAGCGATCCAATTAGTCCCACTCCCCCCTGTTCTTTCCCCATAGCCCGGCAAATTTTTGCCCTTCACGTATTTATCCAAATCACTTTTGAAAGTTACTGTTGACTGCTTCCACCGCCCCTTCAGGCGGCGCATTCCAGATCACAACAACTCGCTGTGGAAAATAATGTTTCCTCATGTCGCCTCTGATCCCTTTGCTAATCACCTTAAATCCGTGTCCTCTGGCTACCAACCCTTCTGCCACTAGAAACAGTTTAGCCTTATTTACTCTATCAAAACCTGTCAAACCCTTTGCGGTCTCCTGAGCTCATGAAAGTCGCTATTATAAATTCAAGTCGTTCTTTCTTTCTGACTTTGAACACCTCTATCAAATCTCCTATAACCGTCTCTGCTCTAAGGAGAACAACCCTTGTTTATTTTCATTCCTTCCTGGGATGTGGGCGTCGCTGGCAAGGCCCAGCATTTATTGCCCATCCCTAGTTGCCCTCGAGAAGGCGGTGGTGAGCCGCCTTCTTGAACCGCTGCTGTCCGTGTGGTGAAGGTACTCCCACAGTGCTGTTAGGGAGGGAGTTCCAGGATCTTGACCCAGCGACAATGAAGGAACGGCCGATATACTTCTAAGTCAGGACGGTGTGTGACTTGGAGGGGAACTTGGAGGTGGAGGTGGAGGTGTTCCCGTGCGCCTGCTGCCCTTGACCTTCTAGGTGGAAGAGATCGCGGGTTGTATGCTTAAGATAACCTAATTTCTTTCCAAAAGTAAGTCTCTAATCAAGCGCATCGGTTTTACAGGTAGGCCATTCGTAGAAAAGCAGAGAGATACCATTAGCTGCATCGAACATCAGTATAAAAATCTACCGACAACACCCTTGGCCTACCTCATCTCCCATGTGCGGCTGGAAGTCAAATTTCACCGGTGGGCAGAAGGCTGTGTGGTACATCTCCATAAACCGCTGCTTGTCACTACGAGGGTCCAAGTTGTCGACAGCGTTTTCGATGATGTCCAGACCCTCATGTCTGGAGGTCTCCAGGTTGTATTCCGCAGAGAGAAATGTCCTCAGTGCTCGGTTTAGGCTAGCATGGTACCCCAGATCACAGCACTAACACAGCAAGAGAGATAAAGACATGGCATTAAAATTTAAACCCACTTTCCGCATCGGGACTCTTAGCGCAAATAGCTTAAGACCCCATTACTCAATGCTGCCGTACGAAAGGTCACTTTTTATCTTCACCTCAAGCAGTATTACCTTTAGAAGTCAGTTAGACAGTCGTGTTAATCAAAGAGGGAAAAGTGTTGAAAATGAGAGCTATTTTTAAAAGGTCGTCCAATATATACCCAACAAATTGATTTCTCTGGTACCACTAATGAGTTTGCAAATTGCAAATCATATCAACAGTCAAAACAGTACTTAAAACAAGAACTCAACAATTAGGCTCCAGTCACAACGAGAATGGTCACCTTGGTATTGGTTGATGATAAATACTAGGTAGTAAGAATCCAATAAAGCATTAAATCAGATGCATTTCGAAACTGCGTATTAATCTATGATTTGCTGTAAATGCCACAACCAGACAATTCCTTTCCCCAATTATTTTTTTTTGGGGGGGGGGGGGGAATTCTGAAAAATTCTGTTCCCTGATTTTAAACGAGCAGAAAATTTGGAGCGCTGCAAATTGGGTGCTCGAATCTCCGCGAGAATTCGCACCGGGAGGGGAGTCTTTGAAAAATTACCCCAGTGTTGTTCCGCAATGCATTCAATGAGTCTCGATTATGGTTTCCTTCAACATTCCTCTGAATATTTTATATAGAATCTAATTAGACACCATAATGGCATAGTCGATGTACTAGGTTGACGAGCTTCAATGGCCTTTTATCATCCATCACTAGCTCCAATTCCTCTGCTTAGCTTCCACGGTTTCTCTTTGGAATCTCACTGCGCGTTTTGCTTACCCTGTCACAGTTAATAATCTAAGTATTTGACTCTCCTTTTGTTTTCGACCACGATGCCTGCGGTACCATTGCACAGAAGCAGTGTCTTTATTAAGATCCCGACAACAAACTAATGTAGCAATGGTGTTCATAGAATCCTACCGTCAAGAAGGAGGCCATTCAGCCCATTGGCACACTCTCCCGCTCTTTCCCATAGCCCTGTGAATTTCTCCAATTCAAGAGCAAAATACTGCGGATGCTGGAAATCTGAAATAAAGAGAGAAAATGCTGGAAATACTCAGCAGGTCAGGCAGCATCTGTGGAGAGAGAAACAGAGTTAATGTTTCAGGAAGGGTCATCGACCTGAAACGTTAACTCTGTTTCTCTCTCCACAGATGCTGCCTGACCTGCTGAGTATTTCCAGCATTTTCTCTTTTTATTTATCCAATTCCCCTTTGAAAGTCACTATTGAATCTGCTTCCACCGGCCTTTCAAGCAGTGTTTGTGCAAGGGACGGCGGTGGGGGGGGGGGGGGGGGGGGGGGGCGGACTGAGAGGTTAAAGCTTTCAGTGAACAGCTTCATAGGAACAGGAGGAGGCCATTCAGCATCTCCAGCCTGCTTCACCATTCAATTAGATCATGGCTGATCTGCACCTCATCTCAATTTACCCGCCTTAGGTATAGCTCCATATCCCTTGATACTCTTACCTATCGACTTCGTTCTTGAAAGCTCCAATTGTCCCAGCATCCACAGCCATTTGGGGGGACAGAATTCCAGATTTCCACTGCCCTTAGTGTGGAAAAAGTGCTTCCGGATTTCCCTCCTGAACAGCCGAGGACTAATTTTAAGATGATGTCCCCCCTCGCTCTTGATTCTCCCACCAGGGGGAATAGTTTCCCTGTCTCTACCCTATCGGATCCTTTTAACATTTTAAGCACCGCCATTAGATCACTCCCCTCAAACTTCTTTGGGAAATAAAATTTTGCAACTTTTAAGACCATGTGTTCATTCCTAATAGGACATCAATTTGCTGTTGACCATTTTCAGTTGCGTTTTTATTTCCAAAAGACACAATGGCCTCCTTCATGAACACAGGCAGGACACAAAGCTCCTATTGATGGTGGAGCTGCTATCATGATGCTTCCATTCTTCCCGACAGCGGGCAACAAACCTAGGCTCCAACTGCAATTATCAAATTAAAATGACGCCTCAGAATAACTGCTGTGTAAAAAGAAGTGTGCATCAGCATTTTGGAACCAGTTTAAAGAGTGATCTGGATTAGTTCTATTTATACACATTGCTGTGTGTTTAAAAATGACTGCACATTATTCTGTCACTTGGAGCTGGTTAACTGCGGACAATTCATTAATGTCTTTGCAGATGGATGCAAGCAAAAAAAAAATGTAAAAAATGCGCCGATTAAATTATGGAGGTGACCGAGAGGTGGCTGGGTGCCATAAATATCAGACCTCAAATACTGATTTTTATATCTCTTCCCCAGAGACTTAGGGCTCAAAATCCAGGCCGACACTCCCAGTGCGGTACAGAGGTGCCGTCTTTCGGACGAGACATTAAACCGAGGCTCCGTCTGCCCTCTCAGGCGGATTTAAAAGATCCCGTGGCGCAGTCTCAGAATAAAGGGTCGCCCTTTTAGAACTGAGAGGAGGAGGAATTTCTTCTCTCAGAGGGCCGTAAATCTGTGGAATTCTCTGCCCCAGAGAGCCATGGAGGCTGGGTCATTAAATACATTTAAAGGTGGAGATAGACACATTTTTTGCAAGATAAGGGAGTGAAGGGTTATGGGGAGCGGGCGGGGAAGTGGCTTTGAGCCCAAGATCAGCCATGATCTTATTGAATGGCGGAGCAGGCTCGAGGGGCCAAGTGGCCTATTCCTGCTCCTATTTCTTATGTTCTTATGTCGAAGAAGAGCAGGGGAGTTCTCCCCGGTGTCCTGGCCAATATTTATCCCTCAACCAACATCACGAAAACAGATTATCTGGTCATTATCACATCGCTGTTTGTGGGAGCTTGCTGTGCGCAAACTGGCTGCCGCGTTTTCTACATTACAACAGTGACTACATCGGCTGTAAAGCGCTTTGGGACATCCTGAGGTTGTGAAAGATGCTATATAAATGCAAATCTTTCTTACTCAGCCCCACTACAAAATAGCCGTATGCAGCAATCACGGGTAATGGTACCAAATCTTCTCGTAAGCTTGATTACAGCAAAAATGACCTCCTTCGTGGAGTTGTGATCATTCTATATTATTTCACTTGCGCTAGTGCAACACGTTCAAAACTGAATGGGAAGCAAAGCTGCTTCAAAAAGTTAAGAGGCCTGCTCAACAAAAGCAGCCAGCTGAGCACAAGAGCTACCAAGCAATGAAGTAGGTGCTTGCACTCGTTTAATGATTAGATTCTCTCCTATAACCCCCCAGTGCTCCTCTCACATGACCATTCCCAGTCACGACGTCAAACTGTTGTGAGGCCTCCTCCACCAATATTGCTCAATAAGCCCCTGTGGGAGTTGCAGGAGTGATGCGTTCAGCACGTCTCCACGACAGCACGGCTGGGATTACTAGCTCGCCTGTCAACTTACAGCCTACCACTCGAGCTAGGCAGAAGACGGAACTATCCGCGAATCCCTCAGCTACATGACTGGTAGCCTTTTGGGAAGTATGCATGTGGAGGGGAGGCAAGAATCAGGCTCGTCTGTGACGGCCAAGATTGGCACGCGCACACTCTGGCACTCGCGCACACACACAAGAGTTAACAGCTACGTGGGCGAGATACCAGAGAGCATGTGATGCCTGTAGATCCGTACTCCAATAAAGGAGTCCATCGCCTTCAGGAGAGGAGGCGAGGAAGAATAAAAAAACCAAATAATGAATCGGAAGCCTCCCTGGCTCAACATTGCCCTCCATGGTGCATTAGCCCAGCAAGTCAGGAGTACAGCTCAACTGTGATGGCCTTCATGGTTGAATGGCCCACCAACACTCGCTGTCTAGCTTCACATACAAGAAATTGCCACTTGTTCAAGGTACCCGAGTCAGGCCACCATTGACTGTGTAACCACCCGACCTCCCCCCTCGCTGCCGATCACCTCTCCCACCGCCCCCCCCAACCCCCACTCTCTCGGTCGCCCCCTCCCTCTCGGTCGCCCCCTCCCTCCTCCCTCTCGATCACCTACCCCCACCCTCCCACTCTCCCGGCCGGCCGCCCCCTCCTTCTCGATTGCCCCTTCCCTCTCCCTTACTCTCCCGGCCGCCCCCTCCCTCTCGATCGCCCCCCCTCTCCCCCACTCTCCCGGCCGCCCCCTCCCTCTCGATTGCCTCCCCTCTCCCCCACTCTCTCGGGCGCCCCCCACCCCCTCGATTGCCTCCCCCCTCCCCCACTCTCTCGGGCGCCCCCTCACCCCTCTCCCAGTCATTCGTATTGTACAAGGCTTAAAATATTTTTGATAGTTCAGTCCACACACACCAAACCCAATTAATCTCAGTTTCCCTAAAGTCTTTCTTATATGTACTTACATCAATTACATCGGAAAGGTCGTGGATGTAATACTTGAAAACAGAATTATTGCTGGCCTCCAGTGTCAACAGGTATTCATTCCGTGCCTTGATGGACTTCAGCTTATTCTCGGAGTATTTGGCTTGACGCTGCCACACACACACACACACAAAGAGAAAATAAAACGGAAAGGCTCAAAGTTAATAAACGGTTCGTACGTCAAAGACACACACAAACATTGGATGCAGGAATGATCAATACATTTTCACCAGTCGCTACTGCAATCGAACACTCCAGGTCCTCATGTTTCAAGTACACACTGCCCCAGCAGAGAGCCTTGCCTGGAAGCTGCACCTATTGGGGGCAGCAGGCCCATGGTTTCCCAATATACACGGCCCGCCAGCGAGGCTTCTGCCGGTGAGGTGCATTGGGCAAAATTGACCAGCAACTGTTGCCCAGGTATTTTGGACCAACCCTGTCATCCCGCTACTCTCTCTCGCTCTCTCGTAGTGAAAGGGGGAGAGAGAGAGAGAGAACTGCAAGTGTTTGAAGGATGCAGACCCAGCCGCTTGCATTCATATCAAACCGTCAACGCAGAAACATGTCCACATTGGGAGTAGTCAGCAAAATGGATGCCGAGCCAAAGAAGGAAATACTGGGGGGGGGGGGGTGACCGAAAGCTTTGTCAAAGAGGTGGATTTCATGGAGGGTCTCAAAAGGAGAGTGGGGGGGGGTGGATGGGTTTAGGGAAGGAATTCCAGATCGTGGAGTCCAGGCAGCTGAAGGCACACCACCAATGGTGGGGCAAAGGGAATCCAGAGGCAGAGGAACAGTGAGTTCTGAGGGGTTGGAGTTGGAAGAGGTTACAAAGGGTTGGGGGGGGGGGGGGGGGGGTGGGTGGGTGGGGAAGTGAGGCCATGAAGGGATTTAAACATAAGGATGAGAATTTTAAATGTGGGGTGGGGTGTCAGGTTGGAAACAGGAGCCAATGTAGGCTAGTAAGGACAAGCGTGAGGGAGAGGAAAGGCAAGCTGGAGATGGGGTTGTAGTTTGAAAGGACATAGGTATCAAAGGAGGGTTTTATGAGGAGGGAGATGATCACGAAGGTTTCAAAAGGGAGTGTGCGAGCACCTGAAGAGAAGGAACCATTTACAATATCAGCTAGCATGGGGGCCAGCTCGGTGGTAATGGGATCAAGAGAGCAGGAGGTGGGGTCTTTAGGACAAGGTGAGCTTGGAGAGAGCATGAGGGGAGATGGGAGTGAAAGTAGACAGTTCAGTGCTTGGACACGGGGTGTGGGGGGGGGGGGGGGGGTGGCGGTGGAGCTAGGTTTGGTTTGGCAGACAAGGGGATGAGGGGGGAAAACACTAGAGGCAGCTGAATGGATAATTGCAATGTTAGTGACAAAGAAGTCCACGAGCTCCTTGCAACTGTTGTTGGAGGAGAGCGCGGAGGGGGACAGGGAGAGGGGTTTAAGAAGACGGTTAATTGTGAAGAAAGGAAGCTGGGGGTTTAATCTTGCTCTCCAGGATAATCCTGGAATATGAGCTGGTTTTGGCAGAGGAAAGCAAGGCCCAACAGCTCTTGATGTGGTCCAGTCAAGTCTGGCGACGGACGACCAAACCAGTTGTGCACCAAATAAGATCAAATCGGAGTTCAGGGAACGAAGGTGGTGGACATCTCAGGGGGAATGACCAGGATGGGCAAGAGTAACAGTTCTGCTTAGGACGAGGTCATCAGAGGTGAGGGAGCAGTTGAGCAGATCAATAGCTGCAGAAATATCGCAGCGAATGAATGGCCAAAGGTTAGATAGTTAGGAATTTGAAAGTGCAAGTAACTTGGGGGAAATTTCTTTTCTCAGGGGCAAATGCAGAAGGAAATGGGGTTGGAAGGGGGTGGTGAAGTATACAAGGAAGTGGTCAGAGATGGTCCTATCACTGATCAAGACCCTGGGAGTAGAGAAGCCACAGGAGATGGTCAGGGTGGGGATGGGGGGGGGGCGGGCGGTGTTAATATGAAGAGGAGAGTTTATACAGAAGGAGAGGTTTAGGGAGGACAGGAGGACTGTGAATTCACAGGAGAGAGGGGGCAAGGCAATAGCAGGATGGAACGGCGAGATTTCCATCCCAGACTCTGGGAACAAAACCCATAACAGAAGGTTCTGAAAAAAAAAACACATACTGCTGCCCAAAACAATGACCTCGGTCCACATATTGCCTTTCACTTTTAAAGACAGTCTGCAGTTTTAGAATTACTAGGAGAGGTTGGTGCACTTGTCAGTGAGTGAGTTGCATCTACATTCCTGTTGGTGTACACCTCAAAATGGAGGCCGTGCTCAGAATTCTCTGGCAACACAGAAGCAACTAGAACAGAATT
Source organism: Somniosus microcephalus (assembly GCF_052327205.1). Classification (NCBI taxonomy): domain Eukaryota; kingdom Metazoa; phylum Chordata; class Chondrichthyes; order Squaliformes; family Somniosidae; genus Somniosus; species Somniosus microcephalus. The sequence continues at coordinate 92,430,714 of NC_141002.1, read as the reverse complement.
AAAATGTTGGAAAGCACACTAGAGTGGAGTATCATTGCACTGTGCCAAGGCAGTTTTTTTTTTTTAAAGTATTTTTATTATGAGATGTGGGCGTCGCTGGCAAGGCCGACATTTATTGCCCATCCCTAATTGCCCTCGAGAAGGTGGTGGTGAGCCGCCTTCTTGAACCGCTGCAGTCCATGTGGTGAGGGTACGCCCACAGTGCTGTTAGGGAGGGAGTTCCAGGATTTTGACCCAGTGACGATGAAGGATTGGCGATATATAAGTCAGGATGGTGTGTGGCTTGGAGGGAAACTTGGAGGTGGTGGTGTTCCCATGTGCCTGCTGCCCTTGGCCTTCTAGGTGGAAGAGGTCGCGGGTTTGGGAGGTGCTGCCGAAGAAGCCCTGGCGAGTTGCTGCAGTGCATCTTGTAGATGGTACACACTGCAGCCATGGTGCACCGGTGGTGGAGGGAGTGAATGTTTAAGGTGGTGGATGGGGTGCCAATCAAGCGGGCTGCTTTGTCCTGGATGGTGTCGAGCTTCTGGTGTTGTTGGAGTTGCACTCATCCAGGCCAGTGGAGAGAATGCAAGCTCAAATGCCTTGTGTCAGCCGCAGTGATGGGGGCGGGGGGGGAAATTTCAGAGGCAGGGATACGGAACCAAGGCGGGTAAATGGGAGTTGAGCTACAGGTCAGCCAGGATTCTTAATTGAATGGCGGAACAGGCTCGAGCGGCTGAATGGCCTACTCCTGTTCCTAATGCACTCCTGAGGCATTCTGGACAGCATCAGTGGTGAAGGCCAGAGGCCTGGTTGCTTGCCTGACCTCAGGAAGTGTGTCATCTAGGGAGATCACAACATGGCTGAAAGTGAGGGGTTGGGGGGAGCGGAAATCAAGGGGTGAACATTCCCTCAAATTAGTAAAGAAGCAATTATCCCACACCCCAAAAAAAAAAAATCTACAGAGTGTTTGAAGTGTGTGAGTACGTGCTTAGACCAGTGCTAATAGTTAATTCAGGTGAACCTTTGGCCCTTATGCAACACAACTAGACAAACACAGACTACCGAGCAGCCTGAATAAAAAGCTAATTTCCCAATGACCGGCCCGGACTTTGCGGTGGTAATGTGGACGAACTGTCAGCATTCGCCGTCGTTACCTCTCTGCACCTGGCCGGAACTTCAGGATTTAGCGCACGCGCATGTAAACGCGGAAATCCTGAAGTTGCGGTCAGTCATTCACTGCTCAGACACAGGCTGCGCTGTGGAGCGCCCCAAAACCAGCAATCAGTGGAACTTAAGCTTCTCCACGCTAATATCGCTGTTAAACACCTCATAAAATGTTAAGCCTTGTTGGAATAGGTGTAACTGGGGTTTTAAGGCGTATTGACTGCTGAACAACCGTTCTGGCCCTGAAAAACTAATTTTATATTTGTGGAATGTCAAATTTCTCCATGATGATAGAAAATTACTAGATTTTTTTAAATAATAAAAAATATTTAACTTTTTTTAAACGTTTGTTTATGACTTTCAGCTTTGACCTTAACCCCATGTGTGTGCCTCAATCTTTATTTTGCTCTCTATTAAAATGTTGAAAAGTGAATTGACAATCAGTGCTTTTTATTTCTTGGTTTGGTGTCTGTGAGAATTCTTCAATATGATTGGCTGCTCAGACAGCTTGATGACATCACTGCTGCACTACTCTAGGGGTCCCCTATTGACAGCGCTACAATCAACTGAACGTCGAGAAACCTCAAGCTTTTGCCACAGAGATCGCTAGATCTTTGTGGGCAGCTTTCTTCGAGGTCAGCGGCGATCACCGCCACTGACCGCAAAATCTGGGCCCTGGTATTTAAAACCATTAGCCAAGCAGGAATGATGGATAGTGCACAAGGGGTGTTAAGCGCATGGGTCAAGATTCAACACTGAGGTGAGAGTCCCATCGTTAACACTGCCGAGATGCAGGTTTACATTAGTCAGAGAGGAGCATGTTCTATTTAAACACAAGGGCCTCGGGTATGGTTGTGCGCCCCCACCCTCCATCTCTCACATCAACAGTTGGGCGCGCTCCTACCTTCTCTTTCATTTTCTCGATCTTCTTCACCGAGCTTCGCCTCTGGTGCTTTTCTTCCAGCCGGATGCTGAAGACGGGGTCCCTCCCGATCTGCTTCTCCTCCTGTTTCTCGGCCTCTTTCAGTTTGCTCTCTGCGCTGATGCTTTCGGTGTGATACATGTGGTACGTCTTCATGACCTGCGACGGTGACAAATAGGGGGGTGAGGAAAGCAAAACGAACCATCACTTCAAACAGAAAGAAAGAAGAACTCGCATTCTTTCAGTTTTACTACAATTATATCAGGGCCTTGGTGAGACCACACCTGGAGTACTGTGTACAGTTTTGGTCTCCTTACCACAAGAAGGATATACTTACCTTAGAGGGAGTGCAACAAAAGGTTCACCAGACTGATTCCTGGGATGGAGGGATTGTCCCATGAGGAGAGATTGAATAGACTGGGTCTATATTTCCTAGAGTTTAGAAGAATGGGAGGTGATCTCTTTGAAATGTATAAAATTATTAAGGGGCTTGACAGGGTAGATGATTCCCCTGGCTGGCATGTCTAGAACTAGGGGTCACAACCTCAGAATAAGGGGTCGGCCATTTAGGATGGAGATGAAGAGAAATTTCTTCACTCGAAGGAATCTATGGAATTCTCTACCCCAGAGGGCTGTGGAGGCTCAGTCATTGAGTATATGCAAGACTGAGATCGCTAGATTTTTGGGCACTAAGTGAGCCAAGGGATATGGGGATTGTGCGGGAAGGTGGAGTGGAGGTCGAAGATCAGCCATGATCTTACTGAATGGCGGAGCAGGCTCGAGGGGCGGTATGGCCGACTCCTGCTCCTATTTCTTATTTTCTTATTTCTACACCGCCTTTCACAACCTCAGGACGTCCCAAAGCACTTTACAGCCAATTAAGTGCTTTTGAAGTGTAGTCACTGTTGTAAAGTGGGAACCATTTTACACACCAACGCACTCAAGTATCAACAAGCCAATCTTCATTCTTTTGAGTTTTGACCCAAGTTAACAATTTAAGCTAAGTTTCGTGTTTTTCTATTTAACGCCAATCCACATAAATATAACTGGACTACATTACCGTCATAACGAATACAGTCACTAGAAGGGAGGATTTGATGGAATGCAAAACCTCCAGTCAGGTATGAGCTGAGTAACTGGTTTTGCCATTATTACAGCGGATATACGGCACAGAAACCAGGCCATTCGGCCCAACCAGTCCATGCCGGCAGTGAACAACCGTCCACCACCACTATAGAAGGTAAATGTCAACTGGATGCACTTAGTAACACAAAAGCAAAATACTGCGGATGCTGGAAATCTGAAATAAAAACAGAAAATGCTGGAAATGCTCAGCAGGTCAGGCAGCCTCTGTGGAGAGAGAAACAGAGTTAACGTTTCAGGCCTGTGACCCTTCACCAGTTCTAAGGAAAGGTCAGCGACCTGAAACGTTAACTCCGTTTCTCTCTCTACAGATGCTGCCTGACCTGCTGAGTATTTCCAGCATTTTCTGTTTTTATTGCATTTAGTAATAGTTTTTTTTTTATTGAGGATATGTTGTCCTTCATTGAAGGTGTCAGCCACGGCTCAGTGGGTAACACTCCCGTCTCTGAGTCAGAAGGTTGCGGGTTCAAGTCTCACTCCAAGGGCTTGAGCACAAAAAGAAAGCTCGGTTGAAACTCCAGTGCAGTGCTGAGGGAGTGCTGCACTGTCGGTAGGTGCCGTCTTTCGGATGAGACGTTAAACCGAGGCCCCGTCTACCCTCTCAGGTGGGCGTAAAAGATCCCGTGGCACAATTTCGAACTGGAGCAGGGGAGTTCTCCCCGGTGTTGTGTGGCTGATGTTGTGTATATGGACTTTCAAAAGGCGTCTGACAAAGTACCACATGATAGACTTGTTAGCAAAATTAAAGCCCATGGGATTAAAAGGGACAGTGGCAGCACGGGTACAAAATTGGCTAAGGGACAGAAAGCAGAGAGTAGTGGTGAACCGTTGTTTTTCCAGACGGGAGGGAAGTGTGCAGTGGTGTTCCCCAGGGGTTCGTATTAGGACCACTGCTCTTTTTGATATACATTAATGACCTGGACTTGGGTATACAGGGCAGATGACATATAACTCGGAATTGTAGTAAACAACGAGGAGGATAGTGGCAGACTTCAGGAGGAGAGAGACTGGTGAAATGGGCAGACACATGGCAGATTAAATTTAACGCCAATAAGTGTGAAATGATACATTTTAGTACGAAGAATGAGGAGTGGCAATATGACTTAAATGGTACAATTTAAAAAGAGGTTGCAGAAACAGAGAGGTACACAAATATTTGAGATTGCAGGACAAGATGAGAAGGCTGTTAAAAAAGCATATGGGATCCATGGTTTTATTAACAGAGGAATAGAGTACAAAAGCAAGGTAGTTATGGGAAACTTTTATAAAAACACTGGTTAGGCCCCAGTTGGAGTATTGTGTTCAATTCGGGGCACCACACTTTAAGAAGGACGTCAAGGCCTTGGAGAAGGTGCGGAGGAGATTTACTAGAACGGTCCCAGGGCCGAGGGACTTCAGTTAGGTGGAGAGACTGGAGTTGTTATCCTTAGAGCAGAGAAGGTTAAGAGAAGATTTGATAGAGGTGTTCAAAATCATGAACATCAGTAAATATGGAGAAACTGTTTCCAGTGGCAGAAGGGTCGGTAACCATGAGGACACAGATTTAAGGTAAAAGAACCAGAGGTGAGTTGCTGTGATCTAGAATGCGCTGCCTGAAAGGGCGGTGGAAGCAGATTCAATAATAACTTTCAAAAGAGAATTGGATAAATACTTGAGGGAAAAAAAATTACAGGGCTATGGGGAAAGAGCGGGGGAAGTGGGATTAATTGGATAGCTCTACTAAAGAGCCGCCACAGGAACGATGGGCCGAATGGCCTCCTTCTGTGCTGTATCTGTATTCTGTAAAAAAAAATTCTACCCCCCGCCCCCGCCGAGTCTTTCTGGCTAGAAGCACAGAACTCACATTTGTAAGCAGCAGCTTTGGAGAGAGAGAGAGAGAGAAGCAGAGATACTCAGAGTGATGCATAGATTGAGTCAGGTGTAAGGAGAGCAATTCTAAAACAGAAGTGTGGGTGGCGAGCGGTCAGTCAGAAGTAGGAGCTGACGGGAGAAGTTATGAGTCAGCACTTCAATCCCACTCGGTTTACCAATGGTGCCACCTGTTACTGTATCACTTAGGAGGTACAAATAGTTTACTCACAAGTCATGATCCCTTTGCTTATGATCCACTAATAAACTTAGTTGGTACAAAGCGTCATCAGGATATTTAAAAAAACAAACTCCTGCACTTTTATTTACAGGCTATGGTCTCGGCCCTTAAATCTGCTCACTTCAGACTCACGGAAAAGGCATTTAGTCATCTACAACAAGAGCGAGCTTCCTCACCAGACGAACCGTTGCTACCTAACCGGCACAGACCAATTCAACCACACCTCATGTCGATGAACTTTGCGAGTTTATCATCAGATAAAACATCTTCCACAGCCCCCCCACCCCCTGCAGGTTTGCCACTGAAGCTTGCAGCTCAGTGGGTAGCACTCTCACCTCTCGGAGTCAAAAGTCGTGGGTTCAAGCCCTACTCTGGAGACTCGAGCACATAATCCAGGCTGACACTCCCAGCGCAGTATTGGGTGGGGTGCAGTGGGGCGGTGGAGCGCTGCACTGTCGGGTGAGGGGAGGTGGCGTCTTTCGGATGAGACGTTAAACCCAGGCCTCGCCTGCCCTCTCAGGTGGACGCAATAGATCCCCCATGGCGCTATTTTGAAGAGGAGCAGGATACAGGAAACTTTTTTTTTTTTTTTTTTAAATCCGGCACCGACGGGACCAACGTGGTGCCGGTTCATCAAAAATTCCGGATAACCAAAAGCTACAGTAAAAGATACGGAGAGCTGACAGCTCCGTATAAAGCAACAACCCCTGTTGCTTAGCAACAAGTGCAGAACAATGGCCACAAATTCCAAGCGTCTCTGTAGCTTAGCAACAGCTGCAGCCACACCCTCGCACAGCAACAGATGGAGGAAGGCAAGTAGAATATGAAGTAAAACTTACCTGAACCTACTCCTGAATTTTGCCGGTTAACCGAGATTTCCGGTTATTTAGGTGCCGGTAAATCGAAAGTTTCCTGTAGTTCTACCCCGGTGTCAATATGTATCCCTCAACCGACATCACTAAAACAGATTACCCGATCATTATCTCATTGCTGTTGGTGGGCAAATTGGCTGCTGCGTTTTCTACATTACATCAGTGATGACACTTCATTGTCTGTAAAGTGCTTTGGGATTTCCTGAGGTTGTGAAAGGCGCTATACAAATGCAAGCTTTTCTTTCATCATCAGGTTTTCGACCTCCGACATTGTAAGACACGCACTCCTACAGGAAATGCACTGCAATATCAACCATTTTATAGAAATCATTTAGCATCATTCAAATGTCTAAATATTTTCCAATATCTATGGGCTCAAACAGAATCTTGGACACAGTGGTAACTAATAATGCTATTTAGAAATATTTATACATATACATGTATAAACACACATGAATGTGTCATAGGAGACGAGCCATTTACTAAGATAAACAAACCACTAACTTGTATCTTGGGCCCACGCCAAGGTGCGGAGCCAGATGTGAAAATAAAACAAATAGCCCAACATAAAATGGCTTTCAGGTCTTAAGTGCACAATTTAATATAGTTTGCTTCAAGCCTAATTGCCTTTGACTTACCATCACATTTTCATTCTAAAATGGTAGCGAGACTCTTCATCCACACTGGCCGCAATAAGTGGCCCTTGCTTAGGATTCTACAGTTCAAATTTAGAGTCGGATCACATTTTGATGCACTGATTTATTCGCTAATTCGGGAGACTGGATATACTGGACATGTGTGCACTTGCCTGTTATTAAAACGACCATTTAAGAGTTTGGAATCAGCATTACAAAGTATTTACAGCACAGAAACAGGCCATTCGGCCCAACTGGTCCGTGCCGGTGTTTATGCTCCACTCGAGCCTCCTCCCACCCCTCCTTCATCTAAGCCCATCAACATATCCTCCTATTCCCTTCTCCCTCATGTGCTTATCCAGCTTCCCCTTAAATGCACCTCTGCTATTCGCCTCAACCACTCCCTGTGGGAGCGAGTTCCACATTCTCACCACTCTCTAGGTAAAGGAGTTTCTCCTGAATTCCCTATTGGATTTATTCGTGACAATCTTATATTTATGGTCCCTAGTTCTGGTCTCCCCCACAAGTGGAAACATCTTCTCTACGTCTATCCTATCAAACCCTTTCATAATCTTAAAGACCTCCATTAGGTCACCCCTCAGCCTTCTCTCTTCTAGAGGAGACACACCCAGACTGTTCAATCTTTCCGGATAGGTATAACCTCTCAGTTCTAGCAAATCTTTTTTGTACCTTCTCCAGTGCTTCTCTCTCCTTTTTATGATATGGACACAGTACTTTGATGTATTAAATACTTTACCAGCTGGCTGACTTGACATGAACTCAACTATTTCAGTTAATCTATCTAAAATAAGAACGTAAGAAATAGGAGCAGGAGTCGGCCATTCGGCCCTTTGAGCCTGCTCTGCCATTCAATAAGATCATGGCTGATCTTCTACCTCATCTCCACTTTCCTGCACTATCCCCATATCCCCTAGTCTACTCAATCTCTCCTAATAGGGCAATCCCCCCCCCCCCCCCACCCCAGGAACCAGTCTGGTGAACCTTCGTTGCACTCCCTCTATGGCAAGTATATCCTTCCTTAGGTAAGGAGACCAAAACTGGACACAATACTCCAGGTGTGGACTCGCTAGGGCACAATATAATTGCAGTAAGACATCTTTACTCTTATACTCAAATCCTCTTGTAATAAAAGGTCAACATACCATTTGCTTTCCTAACTGCTTGCTGTAGCTGCATTTTACTTGGACATGGCCCGATTTTCCATCATTTTTGTGTAAGGATAAATTTATGAGTGATGAATTTATGATCGAGATGGGAGGTGAATAAATGTCTAACATATTGTACTGGATTCTCAAATTGTTTAAGGTGTATAAAATTTCGATCAGTAACGGCTTCCTTTGCTTCACGCTTGGCAGCCGTGCCTTCAGCTGCCTCTGCCTTAAGCTCTGGAATTCTCTCCCCCGCCCCCCCCCCCCCCTTTAAGACACTTCTTAAAACCCGCGTGTCCTAATGTCTCCTTCTTTGGCTCGGTGTCAAATTTTTGTCTGATGACGCTCCTGTGAAGCGCCCTGGGACGTTTGACTACGTTAAAGGCGCTATATAAATGCAAATTGTTGTTTTTGTACACGCTGGTACGAAATTCTCCTCTCTGCGATACTAATGCAGGAGTCAACTCATTTAAAATAAATTAACGCTGGTGTTAAAATAAAGCCAACAGGAATTCAGTGGAATAGCATTAAGCATTCTGAGAGGAAAAGGCCCGATTAATAATTTTAACCAAAACGGTAGTGGAAATGGGGATAATTTTTGCAGTTGAAAGGAGGATTCTGAATGACAGAACAACAGAGCTTCACAGAAATTTCCAACACTCACAGGGCACCTTACATGAAAATCTTCCTGACTAAGTAAAGCCCTTATTAAGAACAAGAATGATCTTAGAGAATTTTATATTTCACAACAGCTTTTGAGCGCGCGTACTGCAGCAACATGCACCATTCTATATAAAAACATGTCTGTCTTAAAAGGTTATTTTTAAAATGTTTCACTGTAATAGGACACTGGAGAACTAAGATACTACTTATAGTGACCAGAGGGTTCAAGAACAACTAATGGATTTCTATTTTAATTGGTTACAAGGGGATATGGCCAGAAAAGTGTTTCTTCCTTTGCACCTCCAACAATTTGCTGCCTTCCAAGGAAATGCTGAGTTTGTTGGGGTTCAGTTCGATGAAAGAAAAGAAAGACAGACTTGCATTCTTGTAGCGCCTTTCACAACCTCGGGACTTCCCAAAGCACTTTACAGTCAATGAAGTACATTTGAAGTGTAGTCACTGTTGTAAAGTAGGAAACGCAGCAGCCAATCTGCGCACAGCAAGCTCTCACAAACAGCAATGTGATAATGACCAGATAATCTGTTGTAGTGATGCTGATTGAGGGATAAGTACTGGCCCAGGACACCAGGGATAACTCCCCTGCTCTTCTTTGAAAGAGTGCCATGGGATCTTTTACGCCCACGAGAGAGCAGATGGGGCCTCGGTTTAACGTCTCATCCAAAAGACGGCACCTCCGACAGTGCAGCGCTCCTTCAGTACTGCACTGGAGTGTCAGCCTAGATTTTTGTGTTCAAGTCTCTGGAGTGGGGACTTGAACCCACAACCTGCTGACTCAGAGGCGAGGGTGCTAACCACAGCTGACACTGATGGGATGTAACAGTTCTCAAATACTTCACCTAAGTGAGTTTGGCAAGGAGATTCCACGGATTATTTGACTGCGGTTGCCCCTCGTTCTCGCTCCAACACCGACATGTGCTCACCGTCCAGCGGAGGTAACTGGGGGTCGATCAGGAGCAGCAACACTGGCTGATTTGCCCCTCTCTGGCGTCAAGTAATTTTACCAAAACAACATTTCCCATGGAATTAGATGATATATAAACAAGAGCTGAAGAAGGAACTTGAAATGATGTACAGCCTTTCACAGAACTAGCATTTATATAGAGCCTGTCACATCCGTGGGATGTCCAATCCACACACACAGCAACACCTACCCTGCCACTGGCCCAGTTACCTCCGCTGGACGGTTATGTCTCACCATTCACTGCAACTCACTAAGCCACTTCCAAAGGTGCACACAAATCTGTCCAAGAACGCAAAGTGTTGAAAATAAAAGCTTTCAATGTTTGACACCACATTAACAGCAACTTTACATGAACATTGCATAAAACATCCTAGTGCCTACCCTTGTATGTGGTTAGGTGGAATGATTGCACTAGGATGAGGGTGAGCGTGAGGGGTGGCTAGTGAGATGGGGAAGTGATAATGTAGATAGAGGGGGATGGGTGGAGGTGCAAGGTAAGTTGGTGAGAGTAAGGATGTGCAGGAGTCAGGTAGGGAAGGAAGAGTGATGGGGATCTGATGAGAGGCAGAGCAGGATGAGGTTGAGTGGGGCTTTGCACTAACGTTTCGTGATCTACTGAGATCATTGTAACATTTGCAGCACTGCACCCAGATCCTCCTGACCACATCCCTGCTTGTGCCCTCCTGCGCAATGTGCAACCAGGCTGTGTTGAACTCCTGGGGAGGTCTCTTCCGCCCATGGGAAGGGAAGAGATCCTCCCTGTGTGCTCTGGAGGGAATCAGGGGAGAGCAGTGCTCATCAGTGTTTGCACCACCTTAATGCTGTAGAACACCAACAGCACAAATATCAAAATAAATTTGGCCATGGTCCCTTTAAAGAAACCGGCTGTTGACACGCGTCATCAAATGATGTCACCAGACCTGCTTCCTCTAATTGGCCAGGAAATGCGCTGGGTGCGCTTAACAAGCCCAATCAGGGGAAATTCATTTCAGACGTCGGGGTGGAGACAGCAGTGGGGTCGGGACCCGCCACTGATGTCGCTCGCCACGGACCTGCCGAGGTTAGTAAAATCACGGCCAATGTCTTCGAACCCCAGCACAAAGTCCGTTCCCTAGCCACTGACTCCATCCCTCTACATAGCATCTGCCTGAGGCTGAACCAGACTCTTCGCAACCTTGGTGTCATATTTGAACCAGAAATGAGCTTTCGACCACATATCCGCAGCATAACTAAGACCGCTTACTTCCACCTCCATAACATTGCCTGTCTCCGCCCCTGCCTCAGCTCATCCGCTGCTGAAACCCTCATCCGTGCCTTTGTTACCTCTAGACTTGACTATTGCAACGCACTCCTGGCTGGCCTCCCACATTCTACCCTACGTAAACTTGAGGTCATCCAAAACTTGGCTGCCTGTGTCCTAACTCGCACCAAGTCCCATTCACCCATCACTCCCATGCTCGCTGACCTACATTGGCTCCTGGTTAAGCAATGCCTCGATATTAAAATTCTCATCCTTGTTTTCAAATCCCTCCATGGCCTTGCCCCTCCCCATCTCTGTAACATGCTCCAGCCCTACAACCACCCGCCACCCCCCCCACCGAGATAGCTGTGCTCTTCTAATTCTGGCCTCTTGAACATCCCTGATTATAATCGCTCAATCATTGGTGGCCGTGCCTTCAGCTGCCAAGGCCCTAAGCTCTGGAATTCCCTCCCTAAACCTCTCCGCCTCACTACCTCCTTTAAGACGCTCCTTAAAACCTACCTCCTTGACCAAGCATCTGCCCTAATTTCTCAGTGTGGCTCGGTGTCAAATTTAGTTTTATAAAACTCCTGTGAAGCGCCTTGTGATGATTTACTGCTTTAAAGATGCTATGTTAATATAGGTTGTTGTGGTTGTTGCTGAGTGAGTGGAGAGCGACAGACCTCTATCTGAATAGGTGCTGTATAATGGGGGCGACATCAATCGTTGATCAGTGAAATTAGACTGATGGGTTTTTGTTGGGTGAGGTTATGAAGGCACCTGGAGCAGTGGTGGGCGAGTGGAGTTGAGGCACAGATCAGCCAGGACCTCATTGAATGGCGGAGCACACTCGAGGGGCTGAACGGCCTCCTTCTGTTCTTATCTTCCCATAAGAGTTTTTTGCAGGGGTGGACACAGATGGAAATAAGGTTGGAAGGTGGTAGGGTGATACAGGTGATAAAATGAATGGTCAGAGATGGCCTTGTCGATGATTGAGACCATGCAAGCAGTGAGGACAGGAGCGACGGCAAAGTAGAGGGGTGGACGTGATGGGTAGGGGTGTTTAAGGGACAACAGGAGGGCAGTAAAATCAGAGCAGAAACGACAAGGGGAGTTGAGATGGAGATTGAAATGACCGAGGATGAAGAGTCACTGAGTACAGAGGCTGAAGGAGGAAAACAGGGAAGATATGTGGGTGAGAAATATGGGGTGATGGGCAATAGACAACAAGGATTTTAAAGGAGACAAGAGTGGGACAAATGTCACAACCGGCCGCTCTGATGTCACAACGGGCCGCCCTGATGTCACAACAACTTCCTGATGACATCATTAAGCAGCTTCAATCCCTGACACATGAAGATCCCAATTTGGGGCAATTCTGCTAGAAATGTCTATCCTACACTCCCATTTCCACATCATTTGTCACAAGTACTTTGAGAGTCTGTGGTGCGGTGGGTTCTTTATTAGGAACAAACAGCTGCTCAATCCAATATGGCTGTCAAGGGTTGGGAATGTTGCCTTGTCCGTATGGTCTGTATCTCAGATCTGGGCCTTAACCCCCAGCACCCACCTTAAACTGCCACAAAGATCTGACAGGACTTATATGGGCACATGACCCAGGGCCACATCACAACTGAGGGCTTATGTAACCTGGCCTCACATAGAAACATAGAAGATAGGAGCAGGAGTAGGCCGTTCGGCCCCTCGAGCCTGCTCTGCCATTCAATGATATCATGGCTGATCATCCAAACTCAGTACCCTGTCCCTGCCTTCTCCCCATATCCCTTGATCCCTTTAGCCTTAAGAAATATATCTAACTCCTTCTTGAATATATTTAATGAATTGGCCTCAACTGCCTTCTGTGGTAGAGAATTCCACAGGTTCACCACTCTCTGGGTGAAGAAACTCCTCCTCATCTCTGTCCTAAATGGCTTACCCCTTATCTTTAGACTGTGACCCCTGGCTCTGGACTCCCCCGCCATCGGGAACATCCTTCCTGCATCTAGTCTGTCTAGTCCTGTTAGAATTTTATAAGTTTCAATGAGATCCCCTCTCATTCTTCTAAACTCCAGCGAGTATAAGCCCAATCGACCCAATCTCTCCTCATACGTCATTTCTGCCATCCCAGGTATCAGCCTGGTGAATCTTCGCTGCACTCCCTCCATGGCAAGGACATCCTTCCTCAGATAAGGCGACCAAAACTGCACACAATACTCCAGGTGTGGTCGCACCAAGGCCCTGTACAATGAAAACCATGACAACACAGAAACCCTGGGCTGGACAAAATACAGCAAAGTGCTACAAACTGCATTTCTGCATCAGATGGATGTTGTGAATGAGGTAAAGTGTCTCGGGCTAAAATCACAAATAGACATCCTTCTTAACAAGCTCCACCAGCAGATTTGCGCTTCGCTGGAGTCTACTGATGATCTTGCTCTGAAGAACCAGACCGAGATCCTTCACTCTTTCAAAGTTCTGGCTCCAGCTTATGCAGACAAAATGGTGGAATTTCTCCTGTCTCAGTTAGAGAATGCTGACCAACGAATGAGAGTAGGAACACTGACTGTACTAATGCACCTCATCACATGGGTGTCGTCGCACTTGGAGAGGAAGAAAGCTCAGATTGTGGCTGCAATAAAAACAGTCCTTCTCCACAGGAGCAGCAATCAGGAGAAGAAGCTCATTGCCCAGGTAATGTGTGTCATGGCCCAACAAGGTTACCTCGAGCCCGAGGGAGGAAAGGCAATGGGTGCAATTCCTCATCCAACAGTGTGCGGCACCCATTGGTTCAGGGACCCTGGTACCACCCAATCATCAGCCAGACCCAGTAACAGATGAAGAATTAGTCATACTGTGCGAAAGAGTGATGTGTTTGATCACAACTGCAGTGAAGATGGAGGCTGTCCTTTGGCCATTCTTACTGGAGTTTGTCACTATGGCCCAGTACACCAAGACTTTAACAATAATCTGCAGTTGTTCAGCACATATTGGGGAGAAAGAAATGGCGAGCTGGTAGTGAAGACTTTTCTCTTACTTACAACGAAGATGCCAATCTCCCTGAAGCCCAGGCACTGCTGACCTGGCTCCTCGCTGTGTCTTGTTGCCCATATCAGGGAGGAGGCCGAGGAGCTGTGGCACGGAGTCTACTGAAAGTCCTGAGTCTCAATGTCCACTCACAATCAGTGAGGTGGTGGGAAGACGAGCTGGCACCATTAGTTGACCATTTACTGGAAAATTCAGAGGAGTCTCTGCCCCAATCAGAATGGGAGAATAAATTATTGGCGGTCTTGTGCCTAGCTCTAAATACGAGGGATGACAAGGAGTGGACATGTCAGCTCGCTGACGAAATATCAAAACAACTCAACACCAACCATCATTCCCCACAAGAGAAGGGCTTTCTATATAAATCTCTTGCGTCAGTGCTCCGCCAGACCCGCACTAGGAATGTAAGGGAGGACCTTCACCGAATGCTACTAGGTGTGCAGCACAGTGAGAGCGTGGAGCGAGACGGAGCAGCCATCGCCACTGGTTTCTGTGCCATGGCATATTTTGATGATATGCTCAGTAGCCTGGAGGAGTTTGCTAACTCCCACAGATTTCGGGTCAAGGCTGATGAGGAATCGGATAAAGTCAAGAGCACACTGGTTCAATGCTATGGGAACATGGCAGTCTGTGCTCCTGACGAACTGTTCTTCACAATCGAGAGCCACATTCTGCCAGCTCTTAGTCACTTAATTACAAGTGGGCAGGGGATAAAGGCTGAATCCAGAGATCTCACACTAAAGCGCAGCCTAATACAAACCGTGACTCAGATAGCCAGATTTCTATATATAAATCGTTGGAGATTTATCATCAACTTTATTAGGAACTTGGTGCTGCTCACATACATGCAGGATCTTATCGAGGCCGAGCCACCCGAGCTGCTGCAGAGCTATGGAGGCCTGCACGTATCTCGTGGAACTACACAGTGAATCAATCTAAGCTGACACCTGCCAACTGATTCAAAGATGCCTGATCAGTACTGTCGGCTTGGTACCTCCAGAACTAGACAATGACGAGGACACAAATGATAATACAAAGGAGACGGCCACGCTTTATACCCAAACCACAGATTTTCTACAAAGTCTTCTGAAGCAAGTATTACTTCAGGACCTGACCCCTCAAGGACTTGAGGCCATTTTCAAACATGTAGAAGCCTGGATCAGTTCAACAAAAGACCATGAACGAGAGAGAGCCATGGAAATGACCTTGGAGCTTCTGAACCTTTACTGGAGGAAGCTCAATGTTCATAATGTAGTGCCTGGTAATAACACTGGGACTCTGATTGGGCGACTGATGCCACGCTGTGCAGCCCCATCGCTTCCTGTTCGACAGATGGCCCTGGACGCTTTGTACATATTCCTGGCCATTCATTTGTCGTGTGACGGCACCAATCTAGTTCAGCAAACGGAGCAGTTAGAGGGACTAAAAAGAGTCAGAGACCAGTTGGTTAACCGTGACAATTCAGTCCTCTTTAACTCATGCTCTCAAATCACAGAGGTCATTTCCAAATGTTTGCCCCATGACCCGCTGGGCAACTTACTCTTCATGGTCTTCAAAGGACTGTCTGACCAACAGCCCAGCTGTTCCAATGCAGCCGCTGTTCTCGTGCAAACCACGATTAAACTACGAGGCAGTGAACTTGGGGACCAGGTCTGGGAGATAACTGACGCACTGAGACTTGAATTACCATCAATTCCTTACGAGGTGAAACTTTCAGTTCTGCGTAGTGTAGCCATTCTGGCCTCACACAACGCATCAACAGTTGTGTCCTGTCTCCTCACCTACCCCGTCCCTTTGGACACGTACGTCAGTGACATGTGGCGATCACTGGCTGAGGACACAGAATGTGCCATGAGAACAATGGGAGAGCTGCTGTACACACTGGAAAAAAAAGTTGTCCTTTGGGATGAGCAGAACCTGTCCCGTCAGTGAGAAGGCGCCAGAGTATTTAACCCTTGAATCCCTGGCTGCCGTCTGTGGGCTGCGACAGGTGATCACTAAGCCCGAGTCGGTAAAGGCGGTGACTGCATTATTCCCGCAGTTATTCAGCGCCCTGCTCATTCATTGCAACTCTTCCATTCACGTTTCTCTGCTCAATAGCTTTGCTCCTGGTGATAAATTCAACCAGAGACCATTCTCAGCTGCGTTTGAAACACCTAAATGTAGAGATGTGTGTGAACTGTGTGAGGACACAAAAGGACATACTGGCTCGGACAAACAATAAAGAAGTAGCTACTTATATGGTGAACAGTGGAGGATGGGACCAGATGAAGAACCGCTGCATATTTGACACGGGGGTTGTCTTGCTGGCCAGAGGAATGGTGCAATTTGCCGGCATCAGCTTGCCTGGCATTGTGGAAGAGCTGGCAGCTCAGATCCATACTGTCCAAGAGTGTCAGGCAGTCACCGTGGCTTCCTTCTTTGGAGAGCTACTAAAATCTCCACTGGTTTCACAGCTGCAGCTCACAGACACTCTGGTCAGCACATTGCTAAGGTGTTTGCCTGATGCTTGTCCAGTTGTCCAGTTGCTGTGTGTCAGGGGCCTGGGCAACATTACAATTGGAGCCCATTACTAGTCTCATCAAGTGATGGGCACAATGCTGAGTCTGCCAGGGACCAAGGAGAACCAAGGGGAAGTGTTAACATTTGAGGTGCTGTCTTGCCTCTCCAAGAACATAACTAAATTGAGAGGGAGCGCCATCCAACCCTTTGTAAAGCAAATTCTCACCAGCATTCAACCACTCTTTGACACCGAGTGCGATCCAGTGCGGGCTGAAGCGATCAGCATGTTGGGGAACTTGACCAAATGTGGAATCGGAGGTTCCAGATCCTTCTTCTACCGACTGATCCATTCCAACCTTGTGCATTTGTTGCTGCACCTGGGTGGAAAGAGTGAGGAGGTCACCAGGTCTTGCAGTTCAACACTGCAACTGGTTGTCCCCTTCACTGGATCGGCCGAGGCATCATCATTAATCAAAAACTATCTAGGGGAGCCTAACGGGAACTACATGGATCTTCTAAGGGACCTTTCACGACAGTTGGTTGAAGATATCCCCAACAGGATCAATTCCTACGCCATGGATTGCCATTCCTTTCTCCACAACCCCCAGGAGCAGCTCTGAGCACAAGCAACGGCCTTTTCAACTTTACTTCTCCAGCAGTCAGGACGTGTCCGATCCGCCCGCAGGCTCACCTGGTGGAACAGCTGCTAAAGGAACTGATGTCGCCATCAGAATGAAGCCTAAACACACAGGCCCCGATCGTCCTCCACCTCCTCGCCTTTGCATCAAACTGATCAATTTTCCAACATGAGTTGTAAATATGTAAATTTATGAATTGTAAAGAAATAGATATCCTGTTGTTACAACTCTCGGTCGATCTTCAAACGGTGCGGGTTCCGTGGCTGTGTGACTGGAAGAGTGTAAACGCACACACACCCGGACTCCTACACGGTCATTGGCCCAGAGCCTGCTCACCACCTCCAATCAAAACACACCCACCCTGCCATTGGCCCTAAGCCTGCTCACCACCTCCAATCCCCACACCCCCACCCTGCCATTGGTCCAGAGCCCGCTCACCTCCGCCAATCCACACACACCCACCCTACCATTGGCCCAGAGCCCGCTCACCTCCTCCAATCCACACACACCGCCACCCACCCTGCCATTGGCCCAGAGCCTGCTCACCTCCTCCAATCCACACACACCCACCCTACCATTGGTCCAGAGCCAGCTCACCACCTCCAATCCACACACACCGCCACCCACCCTGCCATTGGCCCAGAGCCCGCTCCACCTCCTCCAATCCACACACACTGCCACCCACCCTGCCATTGGCTCAGAGCCCGCTCCACCTCCTCCAATCCACACACACCGCCACCCACCCTGCCATTGGCCCAGAGCCTGCTCACCTCCTCCAATCCACACACACCCACCCTACCATTGGTCCAGAGCCAGCTCACCACCTCCAATCCACACACACCGCCACCCACCCTGCCATTGGCCCAGAGCCCGCTCCACCTCCTCCAATCCACACACACTGCCACCCACCCTGCCATTGGCTCAGAGCCCGCTCCACCTCCTCCAATCCACACACACCGCCACCCACCCTACCATTGGCCCAGAGCCCGCTCACCACCTCCAATCCATACACAGCACTGCTGCGCGACCACTGGCCACACGACACTATTCGAAGAATATCGGGTGACCCCTCAGCCTTCCCTTTTCTAGGGGAAAGAGCCCCAGCCTGTTCAGCCTTTCCCGATACGTATATCCTCTCATTCAGGTATCATCCTTCTGGATCGCTTTTGCACCTTCTCCGGTGATTCTATATCCTTTTTATAAATAGCAAAAACACATTAAGATGCTCCTTTCCTGTACACAGCCTTAGATAGAAAGTCCAGTG
Organism: Somniosus microcephalus; assembly: GCF_052327205.1. Classification (NCBI taxonomy): domain Eukaryota; kingdom Metazoa; phylum Chordata; class Chondrichthyes; order Squaliformes; family Somniosidae; genus Somniosus; species Somniosus microcephalus. The sequence continues at coordinate 92,412,407 of NC_141002.1, read as the reverse complement.
TATTTGTCTATTCATATTGGACTGTCGAGTGATGCTCTCTATCACTAGCACCGCAGAGGATCTCTGTTCACTGACCCAGTTACACAACCAACTGGATCTTCTAGCTGGAGTTTAAACTTTACCCCCGCACCGCATTCACTACGTATGTTCTTCACGCGTCTAGTAATTTCACCAAAACAACATTCCCCGTGGAATTAGATGATACATAAACAAGAGCTGAAGAAGGAACTCGAAATTGTGTACAGCCTTTCACATAGAAACATAGAAGATAGGAGCAGGAGTAGGCCATTCGGCCCCTCGAGCCTGCTCCGCCATTCAATGCGATCATGGCTGATCATCCAAACTCAGTACCCTGTCCCTGCTTTCTCCCCATATCCCTTGATCCCTTTAGCCTTAAGAAATATATCCAACTCCTTCTTGAATATATTTAATGAATTGGCCTCCACTGCCTTCTGTGGTAGAGAATTCCACAGGTTCACCACTCTCTGGGTGAAGAAATTCCTCCTCATTTCTGTCCTAAATGGCTTACCCCTTATCCTTAGACTGTGACCCCTGGTTCTGGACTCCCCCCGCCATCGGGAACATCCTTCCTGCATCCAGTCTGTCCAGTCCTGTTAGAATTTTGTAAGTTTCAATGAGATCCCCTCTCATTCTCCTAAACTCCAGCGAGTACAAGCCCAATCGACCCAATCTCTCCTCATACGTCATTCCTGCCATCCCAGGTATCAGTCTGGTGAATCTTCGCTGCACTCCTTCCATGGCAAGAACATCCTTCCTCAGATAAGGCGACCAAAACTGCACACAATACTCAAGGTGTGGTCTCACCAAGGCCCTGTACAACTGCAGCAAGACATCCTTGTTCCGGTGCTCGAACCCTCTCGCTACGAAGGCCAACATACCATTTGCCTTCTTAACCGCCTGCTGCACCTGCATGCTTACCTTCACGGAACTAACATTTATAATAAAGAGCCTTTCACCTCCGCGGGATGTCCCAAAGTGCTTCACGGCCAATGTATTGTTGAAGGGGTTCTGACGAAAGGTCCTCGACCTGAAACGTTAACTCTGTTTCTCTCTCCACAGATGCTGCCTGACCTGCTGAGTGTTTCCAGCATTTTCTGTTTTTATTTCACATTTCCAGCAGCCGCAGTATTTTGCTTTTGTGTTGAAGAGGCCACGGGATGGCCATGTGGTAAATGGGAAAAAAACACCACACGAGGGCAAGTCTTCCCATGCAAAAAGTGAAATACAAGTTTGATTTTCAAGGTCCCAAGTGGTATTTAAAGACAGCACGATACTCTTTAGGATAGCAGATTGATTGCTGGGTCAAGACAAAGGGTACATTTTCCAAGCGCCTTGAGATGTGCTTAATGCCAATACCAGGTGCTATATCAATGCAAGTTGTTATTGGATCTGTGTCAGGTTGTTGGAGCAGTGACACAGGAAAATCTAGGGGAGGGGGTGGAGAAAGGAACATGCGCCCATTTGGGGGGGGGGCGGGGCGGGTGCACGCCTGATTATCTATCTATTTTAAATGATAGACACAAAATCAGACGGGCTCCCTTTCGGGCGTGCACCCTTGCTCCTCGCTCAGTTTTCCTGTATTCGCAGGGCCCCAGCAGCCCCTTCTCTCCCCACTTGCCCCCCAGTTTAATGTTCTTAGAATCAAAGAATAGTGCAGCACAGAAGGAGGCCATTCAGCCCGTCGAGTCCCGCGCCGGCTCTTTCGAAGAGCAATCCAGTTAGTCCCACTCCTCCCGCCTCTTTCCCCACATCCCTGCAATTTTTTCTCCTCCAAGTATTGATCCAATTCCCTTTTGAAGGCTACTGTTGAATCTGTTTCCACCACCCTATCGGGCAGGTCCATGCCATTAGATACATTCCTCTATTCCAATGACTCTTGTGCAAGGAAGTTAAATACAGCTACTTCTAAATGCCGTCAGGTACAATTTTCTTTGCTGTCATGGGTCAAATTACAAACTGGAAATGCAATGTAGCAATTTATTTCCAGCACGATACGTGCAACATTCTGGTGCTGGTCCCACCAGCAGTTCTGTAAAGGTTTGAGTGTAGAGGTGAAGAACGCTGCCTCCGCAAGATCCTGCAAATCCACTGGCAGGATAGGCGCACCAACGTCAGTGTTCTTGCTCAGGCCAACATCCCCAGCATCGAAGCTTTGACCACGCTCGTTCAGCTCCGATGGACGGGTCACATTGTCCGCGTGCCCGATATGAGACTCCCAAAACAAGCGCTCTACTCAGAGCTCCGGCACGGCAAGAGAGCCCCAGGTGGGCAGAGGAAACGCTTCAAGGACACCCTTAAAGCCTCCTTGGAAAAAGTGTAACATCCTCATCCACACCTGGGAATCCCTGGCCCAAGGCAGCACAAAGTGGAGGAGAAGCATCTGGGAAGGCGCCGAACACCTCGAGTCTCTTCGCTGGGAGCAAGCGGAAGCCAAGCGCAGGCAGCGCAAGGAGCGCACATCAACCCAAGCACCCCACCCCCCCGCCCCTTCAACCACCGTCTGCCCCACCTGTGACAGAGACTGTAGGTCCCGCATTGGACTCATCAGCCACCTGAGAACTCATTTTTAATGTGGAAACAAGTCATCCTCGGTTCCCGAGGGACTGCCCAAGAAGGAGGAGGTCCCACTCGCAGTTGTGTAAAGGTTTGAGTGTAGAGGTGAAGAGATTCATCACGGTACATTCGGACTTAAATTAAGGAAGATCTATTCCTGTTCGCAGCTTGGAGAAAGGAATCAGTTTGTGCTGGAGAAAACACCTAATATTCTATCAAGAGAAAAGGAAATACTCAATACGTTCTGGAAGCGCTGTGTCTCTGGCTGTGTGGGTCCTCCGTGAGACAAGCCTGGGCAGTCTCGGTCTCGTTCTCGGCTGGGCACGGGTCCAAGGCACAAAACTGACCCTAGATTATCACTAATTGGTGCAACATCAGCAATCTCAGGAACCGCAGAATGTCTGCGCGGCAAGCTTCAAGACTGGTGGAGTAAGGGTTGTTTGGAATTCTCTGCCCCAGAGGGCTGTGGATGCTGAGTCGTTGAGTATATTCAAGGCTGAGATCGATAGATTTTTGGACTCTAGGGGAATCAAGGGATGTGGAGATCGGGCAGGAAAGTGGAGTTGAGGTCGATGATCAGCCATGATCTTATTGAATGGCGGAGCAGGCTCGAAAGGCCGTATGGTCGACTCCTGCTCCTAATTCTTATGTTCCTATGCGAGAATAGGGGAAAGCCTTATTGCTGCATCGAACCGTGCTGTACCTGACCCGGGAGTGCTCACCGCCAACACCACGTGCTCAAAGCAGAAAATGCCCCATCACCACCCCCAAACACTGCAATCGCTCGCCTTAATCAGCATAAAATTTATACCCACAAAAAAAGTGCGTCAACAAAAAATGCCCCCACAAGAAAAGTAGATTCACCGTGCGACGGGGTTTAAAAAAAAAAATTCTTTATCGAGTGCGCACACTAATTTCTTCTATGTTTATTAACCCATTTTTTGGGGCTCGTGACCCTCCAACGAAATGGCGGATGCTTACCAGTTTTAAAATGGACAATTCTGCACAAGGCAATTTTGTTACTGGACGACAACAACAACAACAACAAAAATGAGCCAATCACGGTACATCCTGAAGTGACACTTCTGAAGAAGCCATCTTGATGGACAGCTCATGGATTTCATGGAGTGGTTGAGGCGAATAGCACAGAGGCATTCAAGGGGAAGCTAGATAAGCACACGAGGGAGAAAGGAATAGAAGGATATGCTGATGGGGTAAGATGAAGAGGGGTGGGAGGAGGCTCGTGTGCAGCATAACAGCCTGCATGGACCAGTTGGGCCGAATGGCCTGTTTCTGTGCTGTAAATCCTATGTAAATTCTATGAATCCAGCTACGGAGTGTCCAATACTTCTGCAAGTCCTGAACCTCAAGCCAGAAAAACTGCTTTGACCCACAGGGCAGGTCACCATCGTCGATCTTTTCCTGAATGCAACAATTTCTTTTATTATGGGCCCTCCAAACCTCTGGAAGTTTCCTGGAGGCTCCCAATTCCTCCCTCAACCATTCAGCTTCCCGATGGCGATCTCCCAGGCTGCCTTTTGCATGGCCAATTTTTAAAAAAATACAAGCGTAGTACATAACATAAGTAGTAATCATTTAAATCTATCGAGCAGTATAGCTTTCAGTGAGATAAGGATAGCGAGGGAGATGCATGGAGAGAGGGGCGAGAGACAGTGAGTGAGTTAATTAAAAATATTAAAACACTAGATTCTACAATGATGGCATGTACCATTGCAAAAAGGAAGGGCGGCTGTATATAAAAAAATTTTTAGACTTACTGGAACATTAAAATTTGAGTAAAATAATAGAATAGCAGAGACAATAGTCCAATATTGATACAACATTAAAATGAGAGTGTGTTTGACAAATATACTAGAGATTGAGAGCAGACAGCGACAGGGCAGATGGCAAATGTCACAGAAATACACACACTATGATAATGACGCATTGTTAGACAAACCGTTATAGAACACTGACAAGAACGGATGAAATTGCATTTATAATGTGCCTCATCACATCCCTGGGATGGTCCAAATTGTTTAACAAGCAACGGATTACTTTTGAAGTGCAGTCACTGGAGTCGTGTCTCCTGGGCCAATATTTATCCCTCAACCAACATCGCTTACAAAAAAAAAACCAGGTTATCCGGTCATTATCACATTGCTGTTTGTGGGAGCTTGCTGTGTGCAAGTTGGCTGCCGCATTTCTTACGTTACAACAGTGACTACACATCAAAAAAAGTACTTCATTGGCTGTAAAGCACTTTGGGACGTCCAGAGGTCGTGAAAGACGCTGTATCATTGCAAATCTTTCTTTTATTGGAAATTCGGTCACACGATTCTCCAACCCTTAACTGAAAGTGTCGGCAGTCCCGCGCAACACACGCACCCCGGGATTTCCCACCTACACTGTTGCCGGGCAAGGCACCCCTCCAGAAACACAGTCAGGAAATTATCCCTCCAGTACTCGGAAAAGAGGGATAAGATGCATAAAATCTGACCTGTCTCACCTGCATAACTCACTAAACGACCTTGGTATCTGTAACAAGGGTCCTTTCCTTTGCCCATTGACCTCCAATGCATTTTAAATCTTACCGGAGAGAAACTACCAATTCAGATTTGATCGCATAAACTATGGACTGCTGAAGCTCAAAAATCTTTTACCAATTGGGATAATTTGTGTGATTGACCAGAAACTCAACTGGACCAGTCAGCGGCCACATGCCGCGGCTACAAGGGCAGGTCAGAGGCTGGTTATTCTGCGGCGAGTGGATCACCTTCAATTCAAATCGCTTTATTGGCATGATAAGGTACATCTTATGTTGCCAAAGCATCGAAAAACATTTATGGTTGAACACAAACGCAGATCTATTCATACAGTGTATAAACAGATATATTCCTGAGTGTATAAATATACATTCGTATAATTTGTATATACTCTTTTCTTAGGTTTACTGGTTGTCACCTTCTGATTCCACCACCTACAAGGCACAAGTCAGGCGTGTGATGGAATACTCTCCACTTGCCTGGACGGGTGCAGCTTACAACACTCAAGAACAAAGCAGTCCACTTGATCGGCAGTTCATCCACCATCTTAAACATCTACTCCCTCCGCCACGGCTGCACTGTGTACTATCTACAAGATGCACTGCAGCCAACTCACCAAGGCTTCTTCAACAGCATCTTCCAAACTCCACCACACAGAAGGACAAGGGCAGCAGGCGCACGGGAACACCATCACCTCCAAGTTCCCCTCAAAGTCACACACCATCCTGACTTTTGTTTTTAATTCATTCATGGGATGTGGGCGTCGCTGCCCATCCCTAATTGCCCTTGAGAAGGTGGTGGTGAGCCGCCTTCTTGAACCGCTGCAGTCCGTGTGGTGAAGGTACTCCCACAGTGCTGTTAGGGAGGGAGTTCCAGGATCTTGACCCAGTGACGATGAAGGATCGGTGATATACTTCCAAGTCAGGATGGTGTGTGGCTTGGAGGGGAACTTGAAGGTGGTGGTGTTCCCATGCGCCTGCTGCCCTTGTCCTTCTAGGTGGAAGAGGTTGCAGGTTTGGGAGGTGCTGCCGAAGAAGCCTTGGCGAGTTGCTGCAGTGCATCTTGTAGATGGTACACACTGCAGCCGCGGTGCGCCGGTGGTGGAGGGAGTGAATGTTTAAGGTGGTGGATGGGGTGCCAATCAAGTGGGCTGCTTTGCCCTGGATGGTGTCGAGCTTCTTGAGTGTTGTTGGAGCTGCACTCATCCAGGCAAGTGGAGAGTATCCCATCACACTCCTGACTTGTGCCTTGTAGATGGTGGACATGTAACACCGTTCCTTCATCGTCGCTGGGTCAAAATGCATGAATAAAAAAAAGTTGATGCATGGATTTCCATTTTAGCATTCACATTTCCCCACTCCCAGGATTACAGCATCTGGAGGACGAAACTCATTATCTAAACTATGCAAACACATTTGCAGTAGACTTTGTAAATACTTGATATAAATTCACTGTGAATTTTGATGCATCAGTTGACTTTAAATGGGCCTCACTGTTCTCTCTCACACACCATTAACTCAACTTGGATACACCATCTGAGGTTTCGATATTCACCGGGAAAAAAAAAACGGATAAAATAAATTTCAGAACAAGCGAGAACCGAAAGTGCCTCCCAGTTCCCACATTTTCCAAAACGGGAGGCTCAGGAATTAAAATCTCATTAATTTATTTTGATTACATTTTCTTTCCCTCCCTCGAGCCCCCTGGAGGGATTGTAGGGATTAAACATTCTGTATTACTGCAGATATGCCACAGAATACAGGCAGCTAAGCTAACCAAAGCCAACACTACTTGTCACCACATGATAAATTATTAGTGTGCCTCCAGACACCAGTAATCCCTGCTTGGGTGCTGAGGCTGCAAAGGCTTGTGGATCTTCTAGTTTGCTCTAAAACTGTTATTAACCCACGGCGCGGAAATTTCCAGAATCCAATTCTGCTTCCCCCATTTTAAAAATTCCTGTCAAATATATTCACCCGAGCTTGCGTACTAAAGGGTCGACAATTCAGGGTTCGAAGAAATTTGCGGACGGAGATATTAAAACATAATTGAGCTCCTTAAAGACAATGTTAGCAACCAGCCGACATTTTTCCACTCGGGTGAAATCGCGAGCAGGAGCAGCGAGCCTCCTGCCCGGTGCGACGTGGTATTGACCCCCCCCCCCCCCGCCATCCTTTCAGGGATCTGCCCGATTAAAGCTCCGTAAGTCAGAGAAATGCCACTGCTTCTGAGCTCATCCTTTGTTGGGAGGGGGGGGGGGGGTGCGTGCGGGACGGGAGCTAGCTATGTCGCTGCAGGATTTAAAGGACCGCTGCAGCTTAACGGGACAGGTGCACACACAGAGAAAAAAAAACTTTTTTCAGCACGGGCAAAAAAAAAAATTGTCTGCCAGGTGTGCAGGGGCCTCTTAGGTCCTCCCATGCAGCCGTGGAGGTGCTGCTCAACTAAGTCAGGCAGAGGATGGAGGCTGCGTGTGGCACAGAGTGGGTGGTGCAGGACGCCAAGGAGACGAGCAAAGGGGTAGTGGAAGGAGCTGCCCCAGGGCAACCTGGGGTAATATAGCTACCTCACACATGGCAATGCAGTGCACAAAGAAGTTTAATGACATAAGAGCATAATAAATAGGAGCAGGAGTAGGGTATACGGCCCCTCGAGCCTGCTCCGCTATTCAACAAGATCACGGCTGATCTTCTACCTCAACTCCACTTTCCTGCCCGATCCCCATATCCCTTGATTCCCCCTAGAGTCCAAAAATAAATCTATCTCAGTCTTGAATATTCTCATCGACTGAGCATCCACAGCTCTCTGGGGCAGAGAATTCCAAAGATTCACCACCCGCTGAGTGAAGAAATTTCTCATCATCTCAGTCCTAAATGGCCGTCCCCTTACCCTGAGACTGTCACCCCCTACTTCTGGACTCTCCAGCCAGGGAGGACATCCTCCCAGCATCTGGGTCAGTCAAGGTAAGCAGGCCAACCACACCTCCCAACAATGCACCTTCTAAGCACGTCTGCCACTTACAAAGGCCTTGCATTAGCGGTCAATAAATGACCTCACGTGGAGTATTGACTCCACGGTAATATCTTTACCTTTTCTAAATATACCTGAAGAAGCACCAGCGCAGTAGAGCGCGCGCACTGTCACACATTCACTCCCTTGCGGAGGTGTTCAGAGTAGAGAAGTGGAGAGTGAGCAAAGGGTGAGTGCACTGGGCGATACACAAGAGCATAGGGTCTTAACGGCACAGGAGGCGGCCATTCGGCCCTTCGAGTCCGTGCCGGCTCTCTGTAGAGCAATCCAGTCAGTCCCATTCCCCCGCTCTATCCCCGGAGCCCTGCAAGTTTATTTCCCTCAAGTGCCTATCCAGTCTCCCCTTGAAAACAGAGAGTGTCTCCGCTTCCACCACTTCCGTCGGCAGCGAGTTCCAGGTCCTCACCACTCGCTGCGTAAATGTTTTTTCCTCACATCCCTCCTGTATCTCTTGCCCAAAACCTTAAATCTGTGTCCCCTAGTCCTTGTACCATCAACTAGTGGGAACAGCCTTTCCCCGTCTAGCCTATCCAAACCCGTCATAATCTTGTACACCTCTATCAAATCACCCCTCAACCTCCTTTGCTCTAATGATAACAAATCCAGCTTCTCCAACCTGTCCTTGTAGCTAAGATCCCCCATCCTCGGAACCATTCTGGTAAATCTCCTCTGCACCCTCTCGAGGGCCTTCACATCCTTCCTAAAGTGTGGTGGCCAGGACTGGTCGCAATACTCCAGTTGTGGCCTAACCAGCGCTTTATAAAGGTTCAGCATAACGTCTCTACTTTTGTACTCAATACCTCTATTTATGAAGCCCAAGATCCCATATGCTTTGCTAACCGCTCTCTCAATATGTCCTGCCACCTTCAGGGACCTATGCACATTAACTCCCAGGTCCCTCTGTCCCTGCACACTCTTTAAAACTCTGCCATTAAGTGTATATTGCCTCTCCCTGTTCCTTCTGCCAAAATACATCACCTCACACTTCTCTGTATTAAATTCCATCTGCCCCTTGTCTGCCAATTCTGCTAGCCTTTCTATGTCCTGTTGCCGTCGATTGGTATCATCCACACTGTTTGCTACACCCCCAAGTTTCCACATCATCGGCAAATTTAGAAATTCTACTCTGTATTCCATGAGTGAGTGGCAGCTGCTGGCGTCACACTCGGAAGATATTGCTGACTAGATGGTCAGGACATGTCGCCCATTGACGGAACAGCGTTGGGGATCCACATCTAGTTGGTCCTGCTTGTGAAAGAAGGAATGCTTGCCGAGTATCGAGCGGACGTGCAGGCACTGCCTGCTGTGTCGGACAATGCGCTGTAGAAGGCAGATCGAGTGGAAGACCAGCATTGCAGTTCACCATGGAGGGTGCACCCAGCTCCAGACACATGCACAGCGAGCCCCTACCCCCAACACCCCCACTACAGGGGCACTGCAGGTAGCCTAAGTTTTTTCCCCCCCCCCCCATGGGATGTTCAGCCGCCATGTTCAGACCCAGTGAGCCAGCTCTTCCCGTCTCGAAAGGATTGCGCTGGCTTGCACAGAATTTCACCGATCTCACTGATACGATCAGGTGTGCTTTCCGGCAGATCAGTGGCCAGGTGGAGGCAGTGCCGAGTTGGAACAGAGGAACATCAGCAACAGGAGTCGGCCCATTCAGCCCCTCGGGCCTGCTCCGCCATTCAATCAGATCACGGCGGATTTGCACCACACTACCATTTTCCGACCGTTGCTCCTCATCACCGGATACCCTTATCTATCTAAAATCTATCTATCGCAGTCCTGAAATCTCCAATTGTCCCTGCATTCACAGCCTTTTGGGGAAGAGAGAATTCCAGATTTCTACCAGCTTTTATGTGGGAATTTTTTTTTCACGATTTCTCTCCTGAACGGCCTAGCTCTAATTTTAAGATTATGCCCCCTTGTTCTTGATTCCCCCACCAGAGGAAGCAGTTTCTCCGTATCTACACGACCGAATCCTTTTAACATGTGAAACCCCTCAATCAGATCACCCTTCAATCTCCTAAACTCAAAGGAATACAAGCTAAGTTTATGCAACCTGTCCTATATAATTTAACCCACGAAACCGGCACAGGCACGACGGGCCGAATGGCCTCCTTCTGTGCTGTGAGATTCTATGATTCCATGAGACCTGTAGAATGGTAGGAATGGTCATGCACGATGGCGCATCTCGGGATGGCAGGACATGTGAGCCCTCCAGCAGGCCCTCTCCAACACCTGCACAAGTGGGCCAAAGGAAAGAAGGAAGGGCCAGGGTTGCTCCCTCCAGCAGCTCAGTAGGGGTGCGAGAGAAGGCCACCTCAGTCCCAAGAGGTTTCCCCTACTGGAATGAAGCAACCAGTCTCCCTCACGCATCTCTGCTGCTCAGGCAACACCTCGGAGACACACGAGGTTGGGTTTACAATACCACAAGTCCCACACTGGCATCAAGGGGCAGCACAAAAGAAGCCCTCAGCATGGGTTTACATTTAAAACTGTAGTTGCGCGAAATTTGTTGTGTGTACAGACATTGTTCACCACAGGATTTGGAAGTCCTTTTCTTCAGCTGGCACTAATTGTCTACCAAGTTGAGGTATGGCCACCTCAGTCTACCGATGTAGCCCCCATCGGGTGGGCACAGGGCACCTCTTGTGCAGCCATGCCTGCTCGGCATCCTTCCGTTTGCTCTTATCCACTTCTTCCAAACCCATTCAGATTGGGGGGGGGGGGATTCCCATTGGGAAATGATGGAATGGGGGTGGGGAAAATTGCAGCAATGGCAGAAAGGCTCCAGAGGAGCCAAGTGCCAACAGGAAAAAGAAACACTCAAGAAATGGCAGTAATACACTAGCCACTGCATTGCTGCGCCCTTTCCGTGGCCTTCTGTATATTTACCCTAGTGTTCTTTTAACTCTGCCGAGCAACGCTGGTTGCCCATTTCACATCTGATGGCCGGTCCTTCGCAATGGCAGGAAATGGCGTGCAGGATGTCGCTGCTTCCAAATAAATACTTTAAATCACTTTTCTTACAGTCAGAATCAGGGGAATTTATAATGGGAAACAAGGAAATGGCAGACCAACTAAATACATACTTTGGTTCTGTCTTCACAAAGGAGGACACAAATAACCTCCCAGAGATGTCGGGGAACATAGGGTCTAATGAGAGGGAGGAACTGAAAGAAATCAGTATTTGTAGGGAAATGGTGTTAGGAAAATTGATGGGACTGAAGGCTGATAAATCCCCAGGGCCTGATGGTCTACATCCCAGGGTACTTAAGGAAGTGGCCCTAGTAATAGTAGATGCATTGCTGGTCATCTTCCAGAACTCGATAGACTCTGGAACGGTACCCATGGATTGGAGGGTAGCTAATGTTACCCCACTATTCAAAAAAGGTGGTAGAGAAAAAGCGGGGAATTATAGACCAGTAAGCCTGACATCGGTAGTGGGGAAAATGCTGGAGTCTATTATAAAAGATGTAATAGCAGAGCACTTGGAAAGCAGTGACAGGATCAGACAAAGTCAACATGGATTTACAAAAGGTAAATCATGCTTGACTAATCTACTGGAATTTTTTGAGGATGTAACTGGTAAAATAGATAAGGGACAACCAGTGGATGTGGTGTATTTGGACTTCCAGAAGGCTTTCGATAAGGTCCCACATAAGAGATTAGCATGCAAAATTAAGGCACATGGGATTGGGGGCAAGGTATTGACTTGGATAGAGAACTGGTTGGCGGACAGAAAGCAAAGAGTTGGAATAAACGGGTTGTTTTCCGAGTGGCAGGCAGTGACTAGTGGGGTACCGCAAGGACTGGTCCTAGGACCCCAGCTGTTCACAATATATATTAATGATCTGGACGAGGGAATTGGATGTAATATCTCCAAATTTGCAGATGACACAAAGCTTGGGGGAGGGTAAGCTGTGAGGAGGATGTCGTGAAACTCCAGTACGATTTGGACAGGTTGGGTGATTGGGCAGAAACATGGCAAATGCACTATAATGTGGATAAATGTGAGGTTATCCACTTTGGTGGCAAAAACAGGAAGGCAGATTATTATTTGAATGGCAATAGATTGGGAGAAGGGGAAGTGCAGAGAGACCTGGGTGTTATTGTGCACCAGTCGCTGAAGGTAAGCATGCAGGTGCAGCAGGCGGTTAAGGCGGCAAATGGTATGCTGGCCTTCGTAGCAAGAGGGTTCGAGTACAGGAACAAGGATGTCTTGCTACAGTTGTACAGGGCCTTGGTGAGACCACACCTTGAGTATTGTGTGCAGTTTTGGTCGCCTTACCTGAGGAAGGACGTTCTTGCCATGGAGGGAGTGCAGCGAAGATTCACCAGGCTGATACCTGGGATGGCAGGAATGACGTATGAGGAGAGATTGTGTCGATTGGGCTTATACTCACTGGAGTTTAGAAGAATGAGAGGGGATCTCATCGAAACCTATAAAATTCTGTCAGGTCTGGACAGACTAGATGCAGGAAGAATGTTTCGGATGGCCGGGGAGTCCAGAACCAGGGGTCATTGTCTAAGGATAAGGGGTAAGCCATTTAGGACTGAAATGAGGAGGAACTTCTTCACCCAGAGAGTGGTGAACCTGTGGAATTCTCTGTCACAGAGGGCGGTGGAGGCCAGTTCATTAAATATATTCAAGAAAGAGTTGGATATATTTCTTAAGGCTAAAGGGATCAAGGGATATGGGGAGAAGGCAGGGACAGGGTACTGAATTTGGATGATCAGCCATGATCTCATTGAATGGCGGAGCAGGCTCGAGGGGCCGAATGGCCTACTTCTGCTCCTATCTTCTATGTTTCTATGTCTATGTTTCTATGCACGGGGGGGGCAGGCGTTTTTGCCCAGCCCCCCTGGAGCGAGCAGCGGAAAACACGGTGGCATCATTGCCCGCCCGAGCACCAGCCCAAAAGCCAGGCCGACTCCCACACAAGCTAGGCCGCAGTCCAGCCAACTCCTTTCCCTCAGACATAGTCATTACATCAACCTACTTTGCACAGTCCACATTCCTCCCAAGTGTTTCTACAGTATTCCTGAACTAGCGTTGTGGTGCATTGCATTATGTTTGGTTATAAAGAACCAATGAGCAGTGCTAAGTGGAGAAACAGAGCAGGCAGTGTGGCACCGAGCGATGCAGACTAGGAGGGTCGCAGGTCGTGTCTCTCGCTATGGTTGCAGTGTGGATACAGTTGATTCAGTGATCTTGCGGTATGAATCAACCAAACTTTCGCCAGGGTTCTCGCTTATACATAATAGCCTTTCATGGATAGAAACATAGAAGATAGGAGCAGGAGTAGGCCATTCGGCCCCTCGAGCCCGCTCCGCCACTTAATGAGATCATGGCTGATCATCCAAATTCAGTACCCTGTCCCTGCTTTCTCCCCATATCCCTTGATCTCTTTAGCCTCAAGAAATATATCCAACTCCTTCTTGAGTATATTTAATGAATTGGCCTCAACTGCCCTGTGTGGCAGAGAATTCCACAGGTTCACCACTCTCTGGGTGAAGAAATTCCTCCTCATCTCAGTCCTAAATGGCTTACCCCTTATCTTTAGACTGTGACCCCTGGTTCTGGACTCCCCCACTATCGGGAACATCATTCCTGCATCTAGTCTAGTCCTGTTAGAGTTTTATAAGTTTCAACGAGATCCCCGCTCATTTTTCTAAACTCTAGCAAATATAAGCCTAATCGACCCAATCTCTCCTCGTACGTCATTCCTGCCATCCCAGGTATCAGTCTGGTGAACCTTCGCTGCACTCTCTCCATGGCAAGAATTTCCTTCCTCAGATAAGACGACCAAAACTGCACACAATACTCAAGGTGTGGTCTCACCAAGGCCCTGTACAACTGCAGCAAGACATCCCTGTTCCTGTACTCAAATCCTCTCGCTATGAAGGCCAACATACCATTTGCCTTCTTAACCACCTGCTGCACCTGCATGCTTACCTTCAGCAACTGGTGCACAAGGACACCCAGGTCTCGTTGCACTTCCCCTTTTCCCAATCTATTGCCGTTCAGATAATAATCTGTCTTCCTGTTTTTGCCACCGATGTGGATAACTTCGCATTTATCCACATTATAGTGCATTTGCCATGTTTCTGCCCAATCACCCAACCTGTCCAAATCGTACTAGCAACAGCAACTTGCATTATCTACAATGCCTTTAACGTAGTGAATCGTCCCAAGGCGCTTCACAGGAGCGTTATCAGGTCAAATGTGACACCGAGCCCCAGAGAGAGATATCAGGACAGGTGACCAAAAGCTTGGTCAAAGAGGTTGGTTTTAAGGATTATCTCAAAGGAGAGACAGAGAGAGAGGTGGAAAGGTTTAGCGAGGGATTTCCAGAGCTTGGGGCCTAGACAACTGAAGGCACGGCCGCCAATGGTGGGGCGATGGAAATTGGGGATGCGCAAGAGGCCAGAATTGGAGGAACGCTGATATCTCGGAGGGTTGGAGCAGCTGAGGGCAGAACTGGTCTCAGCTGTTACTGTCAAAAACCCTTCATGAGTTGTTATGATGATCTGGAATGCGCTGCCTGAAAGGGCGGTGGAAGCAGATTCAACAGCAACTTTCAAAAGGGAATTGGACGTATACTTGAAAACAAAACATTTGCAAGGCTGTGGGGAAAGAGTGGGATTAATTGGATAGATCTTTCAAAGAGCCGGCACAGGCACGATGGGCCAAATGGCCTCCTTCTGTATGATTTTATGATTCTATCGGAGGATTAGCCACTCGAGTGAGATACCAGCTGCCTGCCCACGGTACACGTTTCTGTTTCCAAAAGAGGAAACCGGGAGTGAGTTTGAAGACGTCAGAAAGAATCTACAAATATTTAATAACCATCAGTTAGACAAACCAGCACCCTTGTGAAAATAGATCACCCAGATATTTTCATTAATAATAGAAAACCCATAAACCCTTCCCTGTCGACTCTGATAAATTTTAATTATGCAAATAAGATTAACGTCAAGTAAAATTAGGCCAACCAAATGAGACAATATTCTTTTTCCCAATGCGTCAAAAGTTTTTGCAAAAGTAAGATTTGAATATTCTATTCATAATGATCAGAGTAGATAACACACGATAAATTCTACTGCTTCATTTCAAACTGCGCCTGCAAATTAAGTTAATTAGAAAGTAACTTCCAAACCTCATACAGCTTGTCTGTGAAGGCAAACTAAAAGCCGAATAATAATTTCAATAAAGTATACTCATCAAGCCTGGTTTCTATACAGAAGCTGATTAGACAGATTTCCATTTAAAATTGAAATGTCGCAATCAGTATCAGCAGAACTTAGCTGCGAGTCTCGGGTGGATTAATGGTAAAAGCAAAGATTGGAAGGCTGGAAATCGATCTTGAGTACTGAACATTAATTCAATAGCGCTTGTAAAATGTACAACCAAGGTAATCAAAATGGCAAAGCACCGTCAATCAATGCAACGTCCCAGCAACAGTCAAAGGACAAACTTGGATTTATACATTCCTGCATCTCACAGAAATAAGCCAAACCACGTCACACACAACGATTGCCTTTGAGGCTGCATTTACATTATACGGGAAACTCTTTGATATCCGGCACCGACGGGACCGGGATGGTGCCGGTTGATCAAAAATTCCGGATGACGGAGAGGGTTATCTACCGAGGCTATTTTTAACAAACAGAAATTTAAAAAAATCAAGAAATGTGCAGTATACAGTAATTGGGTACTCACCTACAGAATGTTGTGTTAAATGGATGGTGGAAGTTGCTTGATTAAGTACAGTACTGCCAGTTGAGGGTAATCCATAACTCTTTAATTACTTAACAGTAAAACAAAACTTATACAGTAAACGACTGTATACAGCGCGGGAGTCAGACTCCTGTTATTGAGGTGTTCGGACTTCCGACAGCGCAAAGAGGCCGAGTAGTGGCAGTTTGGAGAACTACCCCCACTGACTAACTCGGCCACCGCGGAGACTCTGACTCGGCAACATTTCCGGTTATTGAGGTGTTGTTTTCGGAGTATGAATTTTGCCGGTTAATAGAGAATTCCGGATATTTAGGTGCCGTTTAAACGAGAGTTTCCTGTACAATAGTGTCCGTTCCATCTTAAAACTGCAGTGTAAATCTGGAGCATGGGCCTGGCATGACTCTGGGACGCAGAACAATAAGAGTAAGAGGTGACTTGATTGAAACATATAAGATCCTGAGGGGTCTTGATGTGGTGGATGTGGAGAGGATGTTTCCTCTTGTGGGAGAATCTAGAACTAGGGGTCACTGTTTAAGAATAAGACAGAAATGACGAGAATTTTTTTCCTCAGAGGGTCGTGATTCTTTGGAACTCTCTTCCTCAGAGGGCAGTGGAAGCAGAGTCTTTGAATATTTTTAAGGCAGAGGTAGATAGATTCTTGATAAGCAAGGGGGTGAAAGGTTATCGAGGGTAGGCGGGAATGTGGAGCAATCAGATCAGCCACGATCTTATGGAATGGCGGAGCAGACTCGAGGGGCCGAGTGGCCTACTCCTGCTCCTAATTCGAATGTATAAAGGCTCCTTGGAGGAGGGCGTCTCGCACTGCTTCACTCCACAATGCTTGGCCCTTCACTCTGGATTTACACTATGCATGGTGATTTTACGGTAGTGCAGAGCCAGTGGTATATCTTGGCGCTGTCTTCAAAGCAGTGCCTACGTTGTGACTGCGGCAACTGCCTGTGAAGTTTGTTTAATGGTGTGCGATAGAGCGTACTGTGCGCTGACTGGAAGCTTAGCAGCACTCGATAGGAATGGTGCAAGTCAGACATTGCCAGCAGGTATCATTCCATAAAAAGGGAGAAAAAGCCAGTGGGTTAGGCCATTGGGTTGTAAGAAACAAAGAATGCATGCATTGTCCTAAATATATTAATGAGGGAAAATAGTAGTGGGCTGGTCAACTGGTAATAGAGATGAGCACTTAAATTAAGTACACTACAGCTAATACTATAATGGTTTTCACTTTCCATTTCCTTCTATTTGTAGATCAATTGTCCCCACGTGTCCTTCCCGAACCAAAGCCTTTTGCCAGTCTTGAGTTATAAGCTGCTTTAGGACCGCCCACTAATAGCCGTCAATGCGACGCGCAATTCAAGTGGCCAAAGTCGGCTGCCCGTGTCCTAATTCGTACCAAGCCTCGTTCACCCATGACCCCTGTGCTTGCTGACCTACATTGGCTCCCGGTTAAGCAATGCCTCGATTTTAAAATTCTCATCCTTGTTTTCAAATCCCTCCATGGCCTCACCCCTCCCTATCTCTAATCTCCCTCAGCACCACCCCCCCAACCTCCTCGAGATATCTGCGCTCCTCTAATTCTGCCCTCTTGCACATCCCTGATTATAATCGCTCAATCATTGGTGGTCGTGCCTTCTGTTGGCTAGGCCCTAAGCTCTGAAATTCCCTGCCTAAACCTCTCCACCTCTCTGTCCTCCTTTAAGACGCGCCTTAAAACCTACCTTTTTGACCAAGCTTTTGGTCACCTGCCCTAATTTCTCCTTATATAAAGAACATAAGAAATAGGAGCAGGAGTCGGCCATTTGGCCCTTCGAGCCTGCTCCGCCATTCAATGAGATCATGGTTGATCTTCGATCTCATCTCCACTTTCCTGCACTATCCCCATATCCCTTGATTCCCTTAATATTCCAAAATCTATCGACCTCTGTCTTGAATATACTCAACGACTGAGCCTCCACAGCCCTCTGGGGTAGAGAATTCCAAAGATTCACAACCCTCTGAGTAAAAAAATTTCTCTTCATCTCAGTCCTAAATGGCCGACCCCTTATTCAGAGACTGTGACCCCTGGTTCTAGACTCCCCAGCCAGGGAAAACATCCTCCCTGCATCTACCCTGTCAAGCCCTGTAAGAATTTTGTATGTTTCAATGAGATCACCTCTCATTCTTCTAAACTCCAGAGAATATAGGCCTAGTCTACTCAATCCATTGTGTGGCTCGGTGTCAAATCTTTTGACTTTTAACACTCCTGTGAAGTGCCTTGGGACATTTTACTACAAGTTGTTGTTGTTGTTGGTCCGTTTCTCCCCTTCACTAACCTTGGGCTGACCCATCTAGCCCAGCGAGAACGGAAGACTGTCTGAAGGGCAATTAAAACGTTTGACTAGTAGTTTGTCGAGGCAGCTGGAGTGCCAGAATTCTCCTTACCGTGTACAGCTCATTGAGAACCTTCATTAAATCCTCGTGCAGCTGGAACCCGATCTCCTTGCTCTGCAATAAAGAAAAACACATTTTTCAACTCAGGTTGCTGAATACACACGAGGTCACTTCGCAGTAAATTGGACCGTTAGTATCTGCTACTTTACCAATGCAAATGAAGACCAACTAAAAGGTAAATACTTCAGAGTTTTAAAAAAATCATAAAATCAGGAAATATTATGTAATCACATATTACGATGGGGTCGATTTTAACTCAGGTGTGGGGAATTGTCGGGTTCCCCGAATTTGGTGTTTCCCACATGAATCTAAATGGGTCTGTGAGATTGATGCAATTTTAAACTCAATTGGCCAATTGATTTCCAACGTGTGGGAACCCTTGGCAATTGAGTATTTCCAGTCAGAAAGGCGCAGAATATGACATCATCATTGCTGCTGCTTTTAGGGCCCACAGCAAGCCTTGCTTCTTCTGTAGGCTTCCAAACTTCACCATTGAGATGGCACAGGAGCCTGCAGGAGCAACGGCCAGCGGGAGGGCAAGAGCTGCCCCCAAATTTGATGAGGCTTCACTCCAGGCATTGCTGGATGGTGCAAGGGCCCAGAGGGAGGTCCTGTTCCCTTCAGGGAGAAAGAGGCCTCCCAGTCAGACCAAGGCTGTGTGGCTACAGGTGGCTGGGGAAGTCAACTCCTTGGGGCTCACACGGCGCACCTGGATGCAGTGCAGGAAAAGATTCCATGACCTTCATCGCACTGGAAAAGTAAGTACTGTATGAAGTTTCCATCACCCTCAATCTGATCCCCATTGCCTTTCCTCACCAGCACTCAGCTTTAGCAATTCTCTTCCTTCACATCCCACTAGGCACTCACATCCATGCACCCTTACCCATTCCCTCTCTCTCGATGCTCACATTCACATAACTATTCCACCATGCAGCCCTCACACTCCCTCTCACTCTGATGCTTTGAACACAACTGACAACACACAGAGAAGGCCCTTGGTCTTGCAACCTCACTCCATCTTTGTCTCCTTCTAAGTAGCTATGCTATGCAATCTCTGCACTCACTCCTTCATTCTCACTCAACCTCCACTTGTCTCCCTCATTGCAGGAAAAGAGAGCTCACAACAGGAGAGAGCGAGCCAAGACAGGAGGGGGGCCGCCCTCATTAGCCCAGCTCACCCCCTGGGAGGAAGGCGTACTGGAGATTGACGGGGCTGACCGAGATGTGGACGTTGGGGAAGGACAGGCAGAAGCATCCCCGCAAGCTGGTGACAGAATAGTTTTCCATCTCTCTCATTGGCATTGCATGAGTCGCTGATAATGATTCTGAAGCTACATCATATGGACTTATGATCATCTGCAAAATGCAATGTGCATGTAACCTTGGCATCACATCTCTAACTTTTTCCTTGATTCCCCCACAGGACCATCGAGAGCCCCCGTGCCCACTGTGCAGGAGGAAGAGCCTGAGATTCCAGACTCCTTAGAGGAACCTGCAACCTCTGAGGGCGCAGCGTCGGCAGAAATAAGTGCACCCAGCACCAGCGCAGACACTCACACCTCGGGGGGACCTTCTGGACATAGAGTAGAGTTGTCACCTGGTGTATCACAGCTCACAAGTGAGCATCAGCAGATTGTGGAGACGGACAGCAGTGGAGAGTCCTCGTTGGAGGGCGCAGGACTCTGCCAGCTCAGCTCAGCTGCATGTCGACCCTCTGCCTCTGGGTCCATCCGTAAGATCAGAGGTGATGGAACTCCAGGCACAGATGCAGGAGTCTCTGGCAGGTTTTGTCTCTAGGGTCACTGCAAGTGTGGAGTGAATAGAGGAGTCCATAGCGAACATGAGCAGAGTCTTTGTGGAATCATTGGCGCATGAACGCATCAACACGGAAAGGATGGCTACCTACGTGGAAATGATTGCTGCCTCCGTGGTAAGGCTGGCTACGGTAGAGGAGGAGGGCTACGGCCATGGAGGAGGTTAGTTGCCAGGGTATGGAAAACATGGTGAGTGTTCAGAATAGAATGACATCTCTTGAGGAGCAATGGGCATCTATTGAACAGAGAAACCAGACCTTCATGGAAGTCCTTCTGAGTAGGACTGCCATTGCAGATACGGGTCCCCATGGCACCCCTGATGTACAGCAAGGTGCTCTCAAGCCACTTGCAGGCACTGAGGGGGACCTGACCCATGAGAGGGAGGTTGGTGGCAGACCTCAAGGAAGTGGGGGCTCCTCTCCAAGCACTCACACTTCCATGCCACTGCAGGGCCCTCGGTCTGAGCCCCGCCGGAGTCCACACCCAACTGAGATAGACGTCTCAGCCCCTGCACAGCCGCAGGAGCAGCAGACTGCTGCCGAGCCCTCACAGGCTCGCCACCCCAGAGGATGCCCGCCAAAGGTGTCGAGACAGGAGCAGCAGGAAAGTGAGCAAGAGGCCTCCACATCTGCTGAAGCCACAGGGGAACCACTACGTAGGAGCACACGCAAGAGGAAAATAAAGCACAAATAGTCACAAGGGTAGTCACTTGGGTGAAATGTTGTGTATTCTGTAAAAATGCCATCAGTTGTTTGTTTAGCATAAAAATTCTGATGGCAACTTCTGCAGTTGTGGCGTGTGTCATTTCGCGAATGGGGCTGGAGGTCCTCTAATGCCAAGAAGGGAAGGGAAAAAAAGGCCTCCCATGCTTCTGGTAGATGCCTCAGTTGAGGAAGCGCTGAGTGAGACTGGCGAGAGGGGTTTCGCAGGAGGCCACACTGGAGAAGTGTGTGAGGCTCCAACCTTCCACAGGTGTGGCTAAGCCTGGTAAAAGTTGCCCCAGGCCTGAGACAACAAAGTCCTGCCACCTGCAAATGATGGCTGATCAAATCTCCTCTTTAATGGTTGGCCTGCAGCCAATAGTGCTCACGCCAGGTTTCACAGGCGTGATCCCCACCAGGTGTGTTTTACGTGGGAAAAGGGTTAAACAGGCAAGTGCCTGTTAAAATGGGATTATAAAGGCCAATGAGTGCTGTTTAAGGGCCCTAGAAGACCAGTCCCACCTGTTGCAGGCGGGACTGATTCGGGGCCATCAGACACGCCTGGGTTAAAATGGCATGGAGGCGGGAACCAGGCGTGGGGGGGTCCCGACCCCCAGGTTTTGCAATTTTAACCCCCCACACGCCTCAAAGCCCGCCTGACGGCTGAGTTAAAATTGAGCCCGATGTGTTTCATTGACACACAAAATGATTCCAATTTATCAGATTAATATAAATCATTACTATACACTCAGCAATGCTCAAAAAAGACAACTTGTCAATACTCTTACTACTTTGATGTAAATACTGCATTTCCAATAGCTTGCAACTACTGAAGCCAAGGGTCACGGACCGCACAAGCAAATAAAACAACGCCCACTACTCTAACTGATTGGAAGTATTCTATTAAATTAGAAAACAAGTCGGACTGGTTTAATCATTTACATAAAGATGGACCTTCCCCACACGGACTGCAGCGGTTCAAGAAGGAGGCTCACCACCACCTTCTCGAGGGCAATTAGGGATGGGCAATAAACACTGGCCCTGCCAGTGACACCCACATCCAGAGAATTATTTTTAAAAAGCTACACTCGCAAAAATTCCACCCACAGGCGATGTTTACAGGATTATAGAGGGATAGGTATTTCAGCAAAGAAGGAAGCCACTTGGTGCAGCCTATCTGCGTCACTGCTCACTCCACACTGGAGCCGTTTGCTCTCATCCCACTTCCCCATAGCGCCACAGTCTTCATAGAGGCCTTGGTTTGAGCAATTCCAAAAGGCAGTCAGAATTGATAAAGGGAATGCAAGTCGATATGCAAACAATATTGTGTAATAAAGGAGTATGGTGTTTAAAATAATCAGCCCAACTGTACAGTGAAAGATCCCATGGCATTAAAAAAGAAAGACTCGCATTTCTATCGAACCTTTCACAACCTCAGGACGTCCCAAAGTGCTTTACAGTCAATGAAGTACTTTTGAAATGTAGTCACAGTTGATGAGCAGGGGAGTTATCCCCGGTGTCCTGGGCCAATATTTATCCCTCAACCAACATCACTAAAACAGATAATCTGGTCATTATTGTTTGTGGGAGCTTGCCGTGCGTAAATTGGCTGCCGTGTTTCCTACATTACAACAGTGACTACACTTCAAAAATGCTTCATTGGTGGTAAAGCGCTTTTGGGACGTCATGTAAGGCGCTATATAAATGCAAGTCTTTCTTTCAAGGATATTTCAGCAGCGGGCACCCTACCAATGTCACTGCATATCAGAAAGCCACATGTCTACTACCATCCCTCAGAGGCCACTGTATCTTTAAAGGGAAAGATAGACAAGTATTTGAAGCGGATGATGATCCAGGGCAATGGGGCGAGAGAACGGCAGTGGGATTAGCTTTGGATTGCTGAAATAGATACGATGGGCTGAATGGCCTCCTTCTGTGCTGTAAACTTGTCTGGTTCTATGATTTTCTAATAGGTGCTGAAGGCAGGCAAAGTTCCCTACTGCCGTGCGCCCTTGGAAAATTACTCCAAGTATGTGGTACGTGCGCAAGTTAAAAAACTTTATTTTGCTCCCTGCAAACTGGGAGATTCTAGAAGGGAAGATAGTTATTGGGCCGTATTTTCCGATCGGAGGCTCCTGAGGTCCGGACACTTCCGCTCCTGGGCCTCTCCAACTCGAAATGCGCAGGACCCACGTATCCCCAGGGACGCAGGCAGTTCGCAAGCATCCCTGGGATCACGTGGGCCAGGCCAGCCAATAGGAGAAGGGAATCCCCCTTCATACACTTGTCAGATAGACCTGTCAAATATATGAATGGAGATCACCCCAAAAACACTAAAACATTAAATACATTAAAATTAGTTGAAATGACAATAAATTAAATATTTTAAACCAAAATTACGGGGTGAAAAATAAACTTACCTTTTCTTAAAAGTATTTAAAAATGATAAATTAGTTAAATAATTTTTTTTTTTTTTTTTTACTTCTTGCAAATCTTATGCTGGTAAAAGCAGGCCTTACACATGCTTTTACCAGGCGTAAGATTTCTAAGGGTTTTCTGCGGGCGGAGGTTCTCCAACCACTTTATCATAGACCTACTGCTAATCACAAAGGTGCTTATCTGCCTTTTGTCATGGATATGATCTCATCGGTGCGCTGGACTGGTTTGGTTGATGACGTGACCTCGGGCAACCCATTATGGAAGAGTCTTCGATTCACTGAGATGATGCCAGAGATGAGAGACATAAAAAGTTAAGGTGTCAATCTAGACCTTGGTCTGAAATCCTGGACTGGGGTTTGAACCCACAGCCTTTATAAAAACAAATACATTCTGAGAATGTGGGTATCACTGGCAAGGCTGGTATGTATTGCCCATCCCTAGTTGCCCTGAGGTGGTGGTGGGCCTTCTTCTTGAACCGCTGGTGGTGGCTTAGTGCAAATGGGTGGCTTGCTGGTCCACCTTGGAGGGCAACTGCGAGTCAAACCACCATGGGGGTGGGGGAGGGACTGGATAGGTCAAGACCGGGCAAGGGCGACATGTTTCCGTCCCTAAACGACATTAGTGACCCAGTTGGGGTCTTAGTGACAATCCACCGGCTTCCTGGTCACTTTGATGGTCACACAAGGCTATATCTGACCCACAGGAAGTGTTGGAAATACTCAGCAAATCAGGCAGCATCAGTCAACGTTTTTATTGATAACGCTCTTGTTAAGCTACGTTTTGCCGTGTTAAAGGCACCACATAAATACTAGTTGTTGTTGTTGTTGAGAGAGAAACAGAGTTAACCTTTCAGGTTGGTGACCTTTCATCAGAACGGTCACTGGCCTGAAACATAAGAACATAAAAACATAAGAAATAGGAGCAGGAGCAGACCAATCGGCCCCTCGAGCCTGCTCCGCCATTCAATAAGATCACGGCTGATCCAATCTTGGCCTCAACACCACTTTCCCGCTCTCGCCCCACACCCCTTGACTCCCCTGTAGTTCAAATGTCTGTCAATCTCCGCCTTGAATATATTCAGTGACTCCGCCTCCACAGCTCTCCGGGGTAGAGAATTCCAAAGATTCACGACCCTCTGAGAGAAGAAATTCCTCCTCATCTCCGTCTTAAATGGGTGCCCCCTTAATCTGAAACTATGCCCCCTAGTTCTAGATTCCCCCATGAAGGGAAACATCCTCTCTGCATCTACCCTGTCAATCCCCCTCGGAATCTTATATGTTCCAATAAGATCACCTCTCATTCTTCTAAACTCCAATGAGTTTGTGGTCACCATCAATGGCATTCTCCGACTGACCATCTGGAGCCCCGAGCCTGGCGAGTCTTGCTTCTTCCCGGGAATTATAGGCCAGCTTGCCTTGCTCAAAGAATTAAAAGCCAATTAGCTGGTTAGGCTGATAGCTGGTCTTGCAGCAGCAGGTGATGATAAATGGAATAGGCTCTATCTGGGACAAAGAAACAAGGGGAGTTCTGCACGAACCTTGACGTTCACATTATTCATTACTGATATGTAGGAGCATTCTTCTGCTAATAATGCTGCAAGCTTTGTAGACGGCACCGAGTTATGTAGCCAGATAATGCTTGTAAAAGACTGACAGCATTCAAGAGAGTTTGAACTAATTAAGCATATTTTGCAGAATTTTTCCTCAAGCGATTATAAAAGCTGGATAGCGGCCATGAAAGAAACTTTTTTATTTATTAATTCATTCACAGGATGTGGGCGTCGCTGGCAAGGCCAGCATTTATTGCCCATCCCTAGTCACTCTCGAGAAGGTGGTGGTGAGCCGCCTTCTTGAACTGCTGCAGTCCGTGTGGTGAAGGTGCTCCCACAGTGCTGTCAGGGAGGGAGTTCCAGGATTCTGACACAGTGACGATGAAGGAACGGCCGATATATTTCCTAGTCAGCATGGGGTGTGACTTGGAGGGGAACTTTGAGGTGGTGGTAGAAACATAGAAGATAGGAGCAGGAGTAGGCCATTCGGCCCCTCGAGCCTGCTCCGCCATTCAATGAGATCATGGCTGATCATCCAAACTCAGTACCCTGTCCCTGCCTTCTCCCCAGATCCCTTGATCACTTTAGCCTTAAGAAATATATCCAACTCCTTCTTGAATATATTTAATGAATTGGCCTCTACTGCCTTCTGTGGTAGAGAATTCCACAGGTTCACCACCCTCTGGGTGAAGAAATTCCTCCTCATCTCTGTCCTAAATGGCTTACCCCTTATCCTTAGACTGTGACCCCTGGTTCTGGACTCCCCACCCACTGGGAACATCCTTCCTGCATCTAGTCTGTCTAGTCCTGTTAGAATTTTATAAGTTTCAATGAGATCCCCTCTCATTCTTCTAAACTCCAGCGAGTATAAGCCCAATCGACCCAATCTCTCCTCATACGTCATTCCTGCCATCCCAGGTATCAGTCTGGTGAATCTTCGCTGCACTTCCTCCATGGCAAGAACATCCTTCCTCAGATAAGGTGACCAAAACTGCACTGAAATACTCAAGGTGTGGTCTCACCAAGGCCCTGTACAACTGCAGCAAGACATCCTTGTTCCTATACTCGAATCCTCTCGCTATGAAGGCCAACATACCATTTGCCTTCTTAACCGCCTGCTGCACCTGCACGCTTACCTTCAGCGACTGGTGCACAAGGACACCCAGGTCTCGTTGCACTTCCCCTTCTCCCAATCCATTGCCATTCAGATAATAATCTGCCTTCCTGTTTTTGCCACCAAAGTGGATAACCTCGCATTTATCCACATTATACTGCATCTGCCATACATCTGCCCAATCACCCAACCTGTCCAAATCATACTGAGTTTCTCGGCATCCTCCCATGGTGTTCCCATGCACCTGCTGCCCTTGTCCTTCTGGGTGGTAGAGGCCCCGGGTTTGGGAGGTGCTTTTATATTGCGCCATTTATATCCTCAGGACGTCCCAAACTGCTGCACACCCAACAAATCACTTTTGAAGTGTGGTTATGTACGCAATTACAGCAGCCAATTTTGTATACTGCGAGGTCACAAACAGCAATGAGATAAATAATCAGTTTACCTGTTTTAGTGATGTTGGTTGAGGGATAAATATTGGCCAGGCAGAACTCCCCTGCTCTTCTTCAAATAGTGACGTGGCAGACGGGGTCTCGGTTTAACTACTCAGCCAAAAAATGGCACCTCTGACAATGCAGCACTTCCTCAGTATTGCACTGAAGACACAACATAATTTAACAAAAGTGTATGTGGGCTATGGGGGAGGGGGGGGGGGGGAGAAATGATTCAATGGGCTGAATGGCCTAGTTCAATTCTTTCGTGCATTCACATTAAGTGTGGCTACCCAACTCTCGGTTCAATGGCCTAGATGAGAATTGGATAATTGAGTTTTCATTTACAACTCCGCGAATAGGATTCCACGACTAGAGCTGCCATTTTAAAACTGACATTCCACAGGCATCACACCCACTACTTTACATGGATTTTTTTTTAGGACAATTGCTTCAGGCTCTTCTACAGCAAATCACCATAACCTTTCAACCTTCTCCAGCTATTCACCCCTCCCCCGCCGCTCCACTATTTGCTCCTTCCTCCCTTTTAGGTTTCTCTCCAAGGCAACTCACGATTGTTCTGTTCCAATAATATCCATCAGCTGCCGGGATAGGCCGACTGTCCGGAGCTGAACTACTTCTCCAGTTTTGGCCTCCTGTACGTGGATGCCGCTGATCTCAGCTCTCTGCCATGTCAGGGTGGCTCAACCGAGATAAGGCACCCAACCGTGTCTTATCTCAGTCAAGCCTGGACCAGGGATAGCAAACTTTCTGTCCGAGCGAGTCTACAACCCCCGACAACCCTTTACTACACTACGCTCGCTCATCAACATTCTTCCCATTTGCAAGGACCTGCTCTTTTTCAGATTCACATTTATAAAGAAACTTTAGTAAGAAAACCCTCAGAAATGGTTAGATCACACTTGAGACCAGAACTGCGCCCAGTACTCCCACACTACGAAAAGAACATTGAAGCACTGGAGAAAATGCAGAGAAGACTTGCAAAGATGCCATCAGAATTGAGAGGATGCAACTATAAGGAAAGGTTGAGCAGGCTGGGGCTCTTTTCTCTGGAAGAGAGAAGATTAAGACGAGACCTGATAGAGGTCTTTAAAATTATGAAGGAGTTCGATAAGGTGGATGTAGAGAAACTATTTCCACTTGTGGGCGAGTCCAGAACAAGGGGGCATAAACAATGTTCCCTTTAATTTTTTGGGGGGTGCCCGGCCCATTCAAAAAACAGGCGTTTTTTCCTATTTAAAAGATGGTGAGCCGGCTGCACGGGTGCTGCGGAGCGCTGTGTGGCCACGCAGCTTAAAGGGAGCATTGGGCATAAATATAAGACAGCCATCAGCAAACCCAATAATGAAATTAGGAGGAATTTCTTTACACACAGAGTGGTGAGAATGGTAAACTAGATAAGGGAGAACCAGTGGATGTGGTGTATTTGGACTTTCAGAAGGCTTTCGATAAGGTCCCACAAGAGATTAGCGTGCAAAATTAAGGCACATGGGATTGGGGGCAAGGTATTGACTTGGATAGAGAACTGGTTGACTGATAGAAAGCAAAGAGTTGGAATAAACGGGTCGTTTTCCGAGTGGCAGGCAGTGACTAGTGGGGTACCGCAAGGATCGGTCCTAGGACCCCAGCTGTTCACAATATATATTAATGATCTGGACGAGGGAATTGGATGTAATATCTCCAAATTTGCAGACGACACAAAGCTGGGTGGGAGGGTATGCTGTAAGGAGGATGTCATGAAACTCCAGTACGATTTGGGCAGGTTGGGTGATTGGGCAGAAACATGGCAAATGCACTAAAATGTGGATAAATGTGAGGTTATCCACTTTGGTGGCAAAAACAGGAAGGCAGATTATTATTTGAATGGCAATAGATTAGGAGAAGGGGAAGTGCAAAGAGACCTGGGTGTTCTTGTGCACCAGTCAATGAAGGTAAACATGCAGGTGCAGCAGGCGGTTAAGAAGGCAAATGGTATGTTGGCCTTCGTAGCAAGAGGGTTCGAGTACAGGAACAAAGATGTCTTGCTGCAGTTGTACAGGGCCTTGGCGAGACCGCACCTTGAGTATTGTGTGCAGTTTTGGTCGCCTTATCTGAGGAAGGATGTTCTTGCCATGGAAGGAGTGCAGCGAAGATTCACCAGGCTGATACCTGGGATGGCAGGAATGACGTATGAGGAGAGATTGGGTCGATTGGGCTTATACTCACTGGAGTTTAGAAGATTGAGAGGGGATTTCATCGAAACCTATAAAATTCTGTCAGGCCTGGACAGACTAGATGCAGGAAGGATGTTCCCGATGGCCGGGGAGTCCAGAACCAGGGGTCATAGTCTAAGGATAAGGGGTAAGCCATTTAGGACTGAGATGAGGAGGAATTTCTTCACCCAAAGAGTGGTGAACCTGTGGAATTCTCTGCCACAGAGGGCGGTGGAGGCCAGTTCATTAAATATATTCAAGAAGGAGTTGGATATATTTCTTAAGGCTAAAGGGATCAAGGGATATGGGGAGAAGGCAGGGACATGGTACTGAATTTGGATGATCAGCCATGATCTCATTGAATGGCGGAGCAGGCTCGAGGGGCCGAATGGCCTACTCCTGCTCCTATCTTCTATGTTTCTATGAAACTCGCTGCCACAGGGTGTGGTTGAGGCAGGGAGCACGGATACATTTGCAGGAGAAGGAAAAAGAGAGGGATCTGGGGGCAGGGTGGGAAGAGATAATTAGAGTGGGAGGAGGATGGTGTCGGAACACCAGCAGAGACCAGTTGGGCCAAATGGACCGTTTCTGTGCTGGAGATTCTATGTAATTTGAGAGGGAGAAGGTTGTCTTTTATAACGGCTTTGGGACTGTTGGGTCGCCTGGTATCTAATGAAGCAGCTGGATTCTGGGACTGATCCTCTACAGAATGTGCACCAAAGTGACACATCCACTATTTTTATCTTTCAAAGTCATGTTACAACCAGATGCTCACCTGGGACCCTAAGGCTGATTTTAAAACCACAATTTCTATACCTCTTTCACTTTTAGGTAGACAGCTCTTTTGAAACAGCTCCATGTTCATTTTTCTTTTATGACCCCATTACGTCTCTATTATACGCTAGGGCTAATTCCACAGTCTCAGATTACCAGCAGGGAGCTTTTGCTCAGAGGGAGTGTGGGTTGAAAAATGGGAGGCTACAATCTCCAACCTGAGCTCTCTTTCAGCATCTCCGTCTGGAATGTATGCTTCCGGAATTATCCCTCACATGCTTTGTAAAGTGAAGGCAAGAATGGTCCAAAACCATTAGATTAAATAATGGGACACAATGTTAATAATACTACTTACAGGCTCAATGTAGGAGGTATGATCAGTAAGTTCGCAGATGACACGAAAATTGGTGGGGTGGTAAATAGCGAGGAGGGAAGCCTCAGGCTACAGGACGATATAGACGGGTTGGTTAGATGGGCAGAACAGTGGCAAATGGAATTTAACCCTGAAAAGTGTGAGGTGATGCATTTTGGGAGGACTGACAAGGCAAGGGAATACACAATGAATGGTAGGATCCTAGGAAGGACAGAGGATCAGAGGGACCTTGGTGTGCATGTACATAGACCCCTGAAGGCAGCAGGACAGGTAGATAAGGTGGTTAAGGCGGCAAATGGGATACTTGCCTTTATTAGCCGAGGCATAGAATATAAGAGCAGGGAGGTTATGATGGAGCTGTACAAAACGCTAGTTAGGCCACAGCTGGAATACTGTGTGCAGTTCTGGTCGCCACACTATAGGAAGGATGTGATTGCATTGGAGAGGGTGCAGAGGAGATTCACCAGGATGTTACCTGGGCTGGAGCGCTTCAGCTATGAAGAGAGACTGAACAGGCTGGGGTTGTTTTCCTCAGAGCAGAGAAGGCTGAGGGGGGACCTGATTGAGGTGCACAAAATTATGAGGGGCATAGATAGGGTAGATAGAAGGAGCTTTTCCACCTAGTAGAGGGGTCAATAACCAGGGGGCATAGTTTCAAGTTAAGGGGCAGGAGGTTTAAAGGGGATTTGAGGAAAAACTTTTTCACCCAGAGGGTGGTTGGAATCTGGAACTCACTGCCTGAAAGGGTGGTAGAGGCAGGAACCCTCACAACATTCAAGAAGCATTTAGATGAGCACTTGAAACGCCATAGCATACAAGGCTACGGACCAAGTGCTGGAAAATGGGATTAGATTAGACAGGGCTTGATGGCCGGCGTGGACACGATGGGCCGAAGGGTCTCTTTCTGTGCTGTATAACTCTATCCCAGAATGGTTGCTATCTCTGGGCCAGTGGCTGGAGCATTGTCTGTGGCCAGAATCTCCACAGGAGCGATCAAAACCACCGCTGAGGTGTGATCTGATGAAGACGCTTAAAATGTTAAAAGGATTCGATGGGGTAGATACGGAGAAACTATTTTCTCTGGTAGGGAAAATCAAGAACGACGGTACATAATCTTAAAATTAGAGCTGGGCCATTCCGGAGTGAACTCAGGAAACACAAAGGGCAGTGGAAATCTGGAACACTCTCCCCCAAAATGCTGTGGATGTTGGGGGACACTTGGAGCTTTCAGGACAGAGATCGATAGATTTTTGTTGGGTAAAGAAAGAAAAAGACTTGCATTTCTATAGCGCCTTTCACGACCACCGGACGTCCCAAAGCGCTTTACAGCCAATGAAGTACATTTGCAGTGTAGTCACTGTTGTAATGAGGGAAACGCGGCAGCCAATTTGCGCACAGCAAGCTCCCACAAACAGCAATGTGATAATGACCAGATAATTTGTTTTTTCTGTTATGCTGATTAAGTGATAAATATTGGCCAGGGCACCGGGGGATAACTCCCCTGCTCTTCTTCGACATTGTGCCACGGGATCTTTAACATCCAGCAGACGGGGCCTCGGTTTAACGTCTCATCCGAAAGACGGCACCTCCGACAGTGCAGCACTCCCTCAGCACTGCACTGGGAGTGTCAGCCTAGCTTTAGGTGCTCAAGTCCCTGGCGGGGGGACTTGAGCCCACAACCTTCTGACTCAGAGGCGAGGGTGCTACCCACCGAGCCACAGCGGACACCATGGTTGCCAAGGGATACGGAGCAAAGGCGGGTAAATAGAGTTGAGGTACAGATCAGCCATGATCGAATTGTGTGTGGTGCAGCGGACTTGAGGGCTGAATGGTCTACTCCTGCTTCTATGTTCCTATGGCCAACCTGCAAAAAGAGAGAGAACGAACTGCTGGAGAGGTCCCACTTCTGGTCACGCATTTAGATAGCAGATAGGAATTTTGACATATTAATAGTTCGTGCAGGGAATTCGCCAGAAACAGTCTCCATGGCAACAGGACAAATTGAAGGATCATGGGAGAAGGGGGGGGGGGGGTTTATTTAGTTACATCTTTTCTACATTCGATCTTTGTTCTAACCATCTGTATTTGCACCAATCACATTACTTTCTGCAGACTCCCAAATACAAACAGAGTTCAGGACTTTAATCTTCGGTTCTGATAGAAATATAGGAAGAGGAACTTCCTCCCAAACAAACCACAGCCCGTACTGCCTTATGAATGCAACTTGCTGAAACTCAAGTGCTGTAAAATAAAAACGTTGTTTCCGGGCTGTGAAAACTATTTTTTTTTTTTAAAATCATCACACTGATCCCCCTGTTCATAGCTGTACGCGGCCCTAAAGGGTTTCCAAGTTTCCACTGAGCTTCAGGAAAACTGCAGTTATTCTGTGCTGGCAGCTCGTCTGTATAAATGTATTTTAAAAACATGATTACTTTGTCACTCGTAGACACAAATTTTGGGGTCGCATCGATGTTGTGAGAATGCAAAGAATGAAAGAACTTGCATTTATATAGCGCCTTTCACAACCACCAGACGTCCCAAAGCGCTTTACAGCCAAAGAAGTACTTTTTGAAGTGTAGTCCCAGTTGTAATGTGGGAAACACGGCAGCCAATTTGCGCACAGCAAGCTCCCGCAAACAGCAATGTGATAATGGCCAGATAATCTGTTTCAGTGATGTTGGTTGAGGGAGAAATAATGACTTGTATGTAGTGATCGATCCACCTTTGAGCGTACAAAACAAACTGTTGCCCGGCCCACCCTATCCCCATTCCCGAGACGGCTCATCACTAATTCGGCACCCTCCATCGTAAAAGAGGCAGCAGGCTCGGAACATCTCCCCCCACCCACCCCCGCACCCTTCAATAGCATCAGTGCAACAGGCCTTGACTCCTGCAGGTGCAGGACCAGCTCTGTCCCTTCTCCCGGGAAGCCCCAAAAATCCTGTGGAAACTTGAAGGGGGCAGAAACCAGGCCAGAGCAAGCCTCCACCCCCTTCTTCCCGCCTGCTGCTTGCCAAGGAAACGGGCATGCCACCGCGGGCAACGATCAGGAAAACCGGCCCTTAAAAAGCTACCGAAGGCCGGAGATCTGCGCATGCGCTTAAACACGGGGGGGGGGGGGGGGGGGGGGGTGGGCGCGCAGGATAGGGTTGTCCTGGAGTCTCCAGACCACTGCTGTGAGCAACACCGAGGTCAAAATTCAGAGGGGCATTAAAAAAACAGCGTCTTTTCTTTTTCACATTTTCTTGAACACTTTTGTTTATTGGAGATGGAACAAAGGCTGTTTGACCGGGCGGGGTGGTCCATCCAACCAGAGTTACACAGAATTAGAGAATGCACAGCACAGAAACAGGCCATTCGGCCCAACCAGTCCATGCCGGTGTTTATGCTCCACTCGAGCCTCCTCCAGTCTTTCCTCATCTAACTCTATCAGCATAACCCTCTATTCCCTTCTCCCTCATATGCTTATCCAGCTTCCCCTTAAATGCATCTATACTATTCACCTCAACCACCCCCTGTGGTACAGAGTTCCACATTCTCACCACTCTCTGGGTAAAGAAGTTTCTTCTGAATTCCCGATTGGAGTTCTTGGTGATGATCTTATATTGAAGGCCTCTAATTCTGCTCTTCCCCACAAGTGGAAACCTCTGTATTCACTCTATCAAAACCTTCCATAATTTTAAAGGCATCTATTCGATCACCCCTCAGCCTTCTCTTTAAATGATGGTAATGCCATTGAATGTCAAGGGGCGGTGGTTAGACACTCTCTTGTTGGAGATGGTCATTGCCTGCCACTTGTGTGGCACGACTATTACTTGCCATTTATCAGCCCAAGCTGTTCATCGTTTCCCGATAGGTATAACCTTGCATTTCTGATATCATCCGTGTAAATTTGCAGCCTCTCCAGTGCCTCTGTATTCTTTTTATAATATGGCGACCAGAACTGTACACACCTTGCAGCCTCTGTAAACTTGAGCTTATCCAAAACTCTGCTGCCCTGTACCCTAACTCGCACCAAGTCCCGTTCACCCTAACTCGCACCGAGTCCCGTTCACCCTAACTCGCTCCAAGTCCCGTTCACCCTAACTCGCACCGAGTCCCGTTCACCCTAACTCGCACCGAGTCCCGTTCACCCTAACTCGCACCGAGTCCCGTTCACCCTAACTCGCACCGAGTCCCGTTCACCCTAACTCGCACCGAGTCCCGTTCACCCTAACTCGCACCGAGTCCCGTTCACCCTAACTCGCACCGAGTCCCGTTCACCCTAACTCGCACCGAGTCCCGTTCACCCTAACTCGCACCGAGTCCCGTTCACCCTAACTCGCACATAGAAGATAGGAGCAGGAGTAGGCCATTCGGCCCCTCGAGCCTGCTCCGCCATTTAATGAGATCATGGCTGATCATCCAAATTCAGTACCCTGTCCCTGCTTTCTCCCCATATCCCTTGATCCCTTTAGCCTTAAGAAATATATCTAACTCCTTCTTGAATATATTTAATGAATTGGCCTCTACTGCCTTCTGTGGTAGAGAATTCCACAGGTTCACCACTCTCTGGGTGAAGAAATTCCTCCTCATCTCTGTCTTAAATGGCTTACCCCTTATCCTTAGACTGTGACCCCTGGTTCTGGACTTCCCAACCATCGGGAACATCCTTCCTGCATCTAGTCTGTCTAGTCCTGTCAGAATTTTATAAGTTTCAATGAGATCCCCTCTCATTCTTCTAAACTCCAGCGAGTACAAGCCCAATCGACCCAATCTCTCCTCGTACGTCCTTCATAAAGTATATGAGACATGACATGCGGAGAGTGTAGCGTGCTTGGGAGGAACAGGTGACTTTGGAGCTATGGTTTCCAAAGCTCTTCACCACTGGGTTTTTTTTCCCCACCTCGTGTCTGAGTCTGTTGTAGACTAATCGATAGAGATTGATTGCTATAATTAGTGAACAACTCCATTATCGTTGTAACATGTGACTACCAGGACAGTAGAAGGCGAACGAGATAGACCTCAGCCTTTTATCGTCTAGCAATCCTCATGTTCCTAAAGGCAGAATCTTGGGTCGATAAGGCTGTAACAATGCTAATGGAATTCTAGGTTTCGTTACAAGTAATTTAGAATATGAAAGCCAAGAGGTTAATGAGCCAATATAAAACCTCAGCTAGAGTACTATAGGAAGGACACTGTGGCTTTAGACAGAGAGCTGGGAGGAGGTGGCATTCACTTTCAGGGTTCGCGGTCGAGGTAGAAACTATGGGGTGATTTTAACCCTACCCGTCCAGTGGGCGGGCAGTTAAAATTGTCCGGATCACCCACCCGCCCTGAAGTCGCTGGGAGATGACCTGCCGTTAATTTAATCGGCTCCACCGAGTAGGCGGCAAGGACACATGCCCCAAGCCGGCGGTGTCCTATTTAATATACACATGGCAAGTCCCGATGACGTCATCAGGACCCGACTGCAATTTTTAAAAAGCAAGAGGCCCGAGCGGGGGAAGCGGCAGTGGATTTCCCACCAGGCTAATCCAGCGCGGGAGTGGACCGAGGCCAGAAGAGGCACGTTCCAAGAAGGCGGGTCCAGGGAGATGCAAAAATGTTCCTCCGGGCCCCACGAGAAAAGCGTCGGTCTTCCTGCCGCGATCTTGTGCACCCTCCCTGCTCCCCGGTCACAGCAGATCCCCTGCACACTTATCGGCCTGGTGGGTGGCCTCTCGGCCGCACGAATCTCCAACGCTTCCCACCCGGCTGGGCATTTAAACGAGGCCCGGGAGTTCAAATACCCCGGACCTCTTTTATGCCGCAGCGGGCGGGTTCTGAGCTACACCAAAACTCACCCGCCGAGAAACTGGGCCCCCAGTTAAAATCGGGGCCGAGGTCAAGGTTCAAGATTAGATTGGATTGGACAGGCGGATGAAGCAAAATGGGGTTGAGGGGATATTGGAACAGGGCGGGTAAATGCGATTAGGACGGCATGGAGCGTAAACGCCGACACGGACTGGTTGGGCCGAGTGGCCCGTTTCCTTGTTGTGGCTTTTACGCATTTCTATCTCATACCAAGACCCGCCGAGTCGCACTCATGCAACCGGGTTTTCATGAATCTTGCCGCTAAAAATAAGTATGCGTTTAAATGGTTTGTGATCGGGGTTTCATTCTTTCTGCTCACAAGTCACCGCTTTCCCCCCGACAACCGATGACGCTGAATTTCTTGACCAAGGCAACCAGCAGTTGGCTCCTTCTTAAGCCTCTTGCCAAATATGCTCTAAAGGCGGTTATTAGCGCTGCCTTGCCCTCCGATTTTCTTCTGTAATCTGCATCTTGCCTTTGCCTGGGTAAACGTATGCCAGCACAGGAAAGAAAGCTTCATTAGGAACAGGAGGAGGCCATTCAGCTCCTGGAGCCTGTTCCGCCATTCAATGAGATCATGGCTGATCCGTATCTTCACTCCATCCACCCGCCTTGGCCCCATATCCTTTTATACCCTTACTAGCAAAAATCTATCGCTCAGATTTAAAATTATTAATTGAGCTAGCATCTATTACTTTCTGTGGTAGAGAGTTCCACATCTCTACCTCCCTAGAAGAAGTGTTTCTTAACTTTTCTCCTGAATGGCCTGGCTCTGATTTTAAGGTTATGTCCCCTTGTCGTAGACTCCCACGCCAGTGGAAACAGTTTCTCTCTCTATCCATCCTATCAATTCCTTTCAAAATCCTAAAAACCTCAATTAAATCATCCCTTAGCCTTCTATATTCCAGTGAATACAAGCCTAGTTTGTGTAATCTCTCCTCATAATCTAACCCTTGGAGCCCCGGTCACATTCTGGTGAATGTTCATACTTCCAATTCATGGTGTGGACACTGGCCCACAGTCTGGTGCTCTCTCACATAGAGGTTCTCGAACCTTTTGCTTCCGAGGCCCCACTCCCATGTTATAAAAATTCCGCGGACCCCCTGCAACACAACACAAGTATTTTTTTCTACATAAATATTAATTATTAATAGCTCTATTGCACCTTACGCAAAAGAAGAATTTATTAAGTCGTAAACTGACATAAGCAAAATACGGCAGATGCTGGAAATCTGTAATAAAAACAGAAAACGCTGGAAACACACAGCAGGTCAGGCAGCATCTGTGGAGAGAGAAACAGAGTTAACAGTCCAGGTCATCGGTCCAGAAACGTTAACTCTCTCCACAGATGATGCCTGACCTGCTGAGTGTTTCCAGTACAGGGTATTTTCTGTTTTTATCCTCAATTTACATTATGTGCCCATTTGCTGCCCAGGGTCTGCTCCGCCCCATCAACCATTTGCTCAACAGGAAATGAACCAGGAGCAGCAAGTGCAGTGCAGTGCCCACTGCAGGCTCATTTTGTGCACAGTTGGACTGGACTAAAATTCCAGTCTCCCCTGTACATTGACGGGACAAACCAACTGGCAGAACCCCCTGAAATCCTCTCACGGGAGCCCCTAGGGGGCCACGAGACCCCCGGTTGAGAACCCCTCCACAATCCACAAATGTTTGCTTTGGCGATTAAGCAGTTCTTCTAGGATAAAAAATAATAAATTGCGTGTTTGCGTGCAATTTAGGAGTCCACTAGAACCCAAAAGGGGTGGACAATTTGTACGGCTTTCAAAACAAGTATTCCGTTGAAGCAAGCATTAACTAGATCATCTGTATGGAAAATGATACGAGCCATTCCAAAAATTAATGGGAGTGCTTGGCATGGGTTTTATTCCCCTCAAGAGGGATAATGAAACAAACAAACTACTGGAAATATGTCTCCAAGGAAACGCTTGCACAATGTTAAAGCTGGGCTGTGCAGTCTGCTTGGCTAGAAATGTATTACCAGCACGAGCTTAGCAATTGACACACATTGCAGGCTGGGGAGAGGAGAGAGAGATGGCAAGTAAGGTACTGTACAAGCAAATCAATAGCAATTAGACAATAACTTCGACAGGCCGAATCAGCATGAACATTTAAATACGTACATAAAATAAAACACAAACTGAACATACTTTGGTAGACTTTCTTTGTATGAATTTCCCGGCTATCCATTACCAAACCCATGCCAGCGTGGTCCAGTCTCAATTACAGATCAACCTTCCAGCACACGTTTATCCTTCATCAGCACCATATTCTGTTGTTAAGAGTGCTGTAGTGCTATGGTTGAAGTTCAGCCAAGCTACAAGGCTGGCTGAGAGGGGGGGGGGGGGGGGTGACGTGACTCTGTGCCCATCTCTGCCTTGCGTCTCGGTTTCGGGAACCCACTAGGGGCAAGGCCTTAGAAACCACAGACGAGAAGCAGGCATTTCTGCTCCTAGGCTTCGAGTGGCTTGAATAGTGAGAATTAGGACAAAAAAAAAGGGGAAGGGGACCAGAGAAAGATTACAACAGGAGGGAAGGAAAATTACTTGTAAAAAGTTCAAGAAAAAAACCAAGTTAGCAGTTATCTACAGACTGCACCTATTTCACTGACAAATTTCAACCAAAGTTGGAGCAACTTTATCCACAAACTAGGAAAATAAAACAGGTTTGGGAAGGCAAAATTCCGTCGCACCAGGTTATCCTAATTCTCAAGGATGCATAGAGACACAGGTACAAGCATTAAAGCTACTGCGTCTTCATGCACTGAACGTGGGCGTTGACTCTTATCTTAAAGCAGATCACATTAGTAATGCCGAATGCCTGTAGGAATCCTTAAAAAAGGTGGCTGGTTCATTGACAGAGGGTTAACAGCAATCACATACCACAGTTACCAGCAACAAACCAGCCATAACATGAAACGTCACTCAAGCGCATTAATTGTACTTCATGGTTGAACAATAGCAAGTTCAATTCCGTCATTCACCGTCATCACTTGTACTATATTATTAGGATTCACACTATAGGACCCAGCCATTTAATTTTCTGGCTCCCTGCAGAACATAATCAAGTAGGCCTTGCAAAGAAAGGGGTAGATCTTTCGATCGATCTGTGCAAATTCAACATCACGGAAATGAGTTTCTTTCCAAACGTGGGCTATATGATATCTACTTATGGACGATCTCCTTCATAAAAAGCCTTCATCCCAATGGTTTTGCAAGGTAACGGCCTTGAAATTAGTCACAGTATCGCAATAAGAACTGGAATTTCAACATTTCTCCTGGTTTGTGCTGCCATTTAACAAGACAAAAATGTACCATAGAAACGTAGAAGATAGGAGGAGTAGGCCATTCGGCCCCTCGAGCCTGCTCCGCCATTTAATGAGATCATGGCTGA
The DNA here is from genome assembly GCF_052327205.1 of Somniosus microcephalus. Classification (NCBI taxonomy): domain Eukaryota; kingdom Metazoa; phylum Chordata; class Chondrichthyes; order Squaliformes; family Somniosidae; genus Somniosus; species Somniosus microcephalus. The sequence goes on along the minus strand of NC_141002.1, from coordinate 92,373,411 downwards.
TCATCCAAATTCAGTACCCTGTCCCTGCCTTCTCCCCATATCCCTTGATCCCTTTAGCCTTAAGAAATATATCTAACTCCTTCTTGAATATATTTAATGAATTGGCCTCAACTGCCTTCTGTGGTAGAGAATTCCACAGGTTCACCACTCTCTGGGTGAAGAAATTCCTCCTCATCTCAGTCGTAAATGGCTTACCCCTTATCCTTAGACTGTGACCCCTGGTTCTGGACTCCCCCGCCATCAGGAACATCCTTCCTGCATCTAGTCTGTCTAGTCCTGTTAGAATTTTATAAGTTTCAATGAGATCCCCACTCATTCTTCTAAACTCTAGCGAATATAAGCCTAATCGACCCAATCTCTCCTCATACGTCATTCCTGCCATCCCAGGTATCAGCCTGGTGAATCTTCGCTGCACTCTCTCCATGGCAAGAACATCCTTCTTCAGATAAGGTGACCAAAACTGCACACAATACTCAAGGTGTGGTCTCACCAAGGCCCTGTACAACTGCAGCAAGACATCCTTGCTCCTGTACTCAAATCCTCTCGCTATGAAGGCCAACATACCATTTGCCTTCTTAATCGCCTGTTGCACCTGCTTGCTTACCTTCAGTGACTGGTGCACAAGGACACCCAGGTCTCGATGCACTTCCCCTTTTCCCAATCTATTGCCATTCAGATAATAATCTGTCTTCCTGCTTTTGCCACCGAAGTGGATAACCTCGCATTTATCCACATTATACTGCATTTGCCATGCATCTGCCCAAACACCCAACCTGTCCAAATCACACTGGAGTTTCTCTGCATCCTCCTCACAGCACACACGCCCACCCAGCTTTGTGTCGTCTGCAAACTTGCAGATATTATATCTAGTTCCCTTGTCTAGATCATTTATATATATTGTGAATAGCTGGGGTCCTAGCACCGATCCCTGTGGTACCCCACTAGTCACTGCCTGCCACTCGGAAAAAGACCCGTTTATTCCAACTCTTTGCTTCCTGTCTGCCAACCAGTTCTCTATCCAAGCCAATACCTTGCCCCCAATCCCATGTGCCTTAATTTTACAAGCTAATCTCTTATGCGGGACCTTATCGAAAGCCTTCTGGAAGTCCAAATACACCACATCCACTGGTTCTCCCTTATCTATTCTACCAGCTACATCCTCAAAAAATTCCAGTAGATTAGTTAAGCATGATTTATACCCTTCTAATTGCAGAAACAACTTCACAAACACACCACTATTGTGTAAATGCACCCTAAAACCATACCTTCGAGGAATCATTCTGTAAAACCTGCATACAAAACCCGCATTTATATAGCGCCTTTAACTTAGTAAAACGTCCCAAGGTGCTTCACAGGAGTATTAAGACAAAAAAATTTGACACCGAGCCACAAAGAGAAATTAGGGCAGGTGACCAAAAGCTTGAAGTAGGTTTTAAGGGGGGGGGGGGGGGGGGGTGGGGGTGGGCTGAAGGAGATTACAGCGATAGGGAGGGGCGAGGCCATGGAGGGATTTGAAAACAAGGATGCAAATTTTGAAATCGAGGCATTGCTTAATGGGGAGCCAATGTAGGTCAGCGAGCACAGGGGTGATGGGTGAACGGGACTTGGTGTGAGTTAGGACACAGGCAGCCGAGTTTTGGATGACCTCAAGTTTACGTAGGGTAGAACATGGGAGGCCAGCCAGGAGTGTGTTGGAGTAGTCAAGTCTAGAGATAATAAAGGCATTGATGAGGGTTTCAGCAGCGGATGAGCTGAGGCAAGGCAGGAGCATACACTTTCTTTAAACCACGATCAATTTTAATAAAAACTAAGAAGGTTTCTGATTTAGGAATAAAAATTTCAATTGAGTTTCAAAAATACTAATGCATGTTCTTAATTAAATTGTACTTCAGAAGTAATTGGCAGCATATTTGAAGTATTGCCTGAAAATCTCATTACAATCAAATGTACTTTAATATAACTGGCAAATACCAGTTCCGACTTTGCGTCTAACAAGAGGTAATGCAAGTTCTTACTATTTTAACCTTGACAGGTAATTGGCCTAGAATGTGAGAGCTGGTCTTATAGAAACACAAAAAAGAGACAGTGCTTCTTCAAAGGAACTGTTCGAAAAATATGTGGGCAAGACAATGAACACTGGCACTGGCGTGGCAGGGTGGAGTAGCATGCCGTCCTCTCGGTTTTCCCCAACTGGTTTTGGAGCCAGCCCAGACTAACAGGTCAAGAGTTTCACAGGAGCCCAAGGTTACCTAGGGAAAAAAAGAGTAACGGCCATTTGACCCACCGACTCTCTCCCCACAGACTTGCTCCAACGTGCACCCGACCCAACCCACTCCCTGAGGAAGCAACCAACCCAGCTTCAAATGGGTGAAACCTCCAAGTGGATGAAGTGCTATCTCTGCCCAAGCTCCTTAAGGTGCTCAAAAGCAAACCACGCACAACGTTACACTTTTGCCGTTGGAGGTGCTCTTTTGAGGTTGGGATTCAGGCACTGGACATCTCAAGGTGGGAAAATGTTCCATTTCCCACCACTAACATTTCTCAGACTTGTTAGAATCATGGGGGTAAAAGTTGGGTGGGGCGCTACCTGCACCCCGAGAGGGAGGAGGGGGCGCTACTGGAAGCGCCCCGCATCGCTCTTGGGGCGTTGCGAGCCAATATCATGGCGCTACATGCCGCAGCACCATGCCATGCACTGCGGCACGTCGCGCCGCGGTACTGCAGGCCTTCCTCCCCTTATTAAAGGGGAGGGGCCTGGTGCAGCGTCAGCGTTTCCCGGTGTCCAGCTGGATCACCAGGGATCGGGAGTGCCGGCAAACAAGCCCAGCACTCAAGAGGAGTGCCGTGCTCACGGAGAGCAGCCGGCACCCCGCCTTGGTTGGGGGGGGGGGGGGGGGGGGGGCGGCTTCACGGGCGCCGGGGCCAGAAACAAAAAGGGCGCTAACAGGAGGCGCAAATCAACCGAATTTAGCCCCCAGAGAATCTTACAGCACAGAAGGCGGCTGAACGAGCTATCCAATTAGTCCCATTCCCCTGCTTATTCCCCGTTGCCCTGCAAAATTTCCCCGATTCCCTTTTGAAAGTTACTATTGAATTTGCTTCCACCGCCCTTCCAGGCAGCACATTCCGGATTATAACAGCTTGCTTGGTAAAAATAATTCTCCTCATCTCTCCTTTGGCTCTTTTGTCGTCAATTTGCTCTTTATTGTTCAGTTAAAAAAAAACAGCAGGATAACCAGATGGGGAGATGAGGAGAATTATTAAGTTTAAATAAAAAATATCATGAAAGGCTTAATATTTGGGAACTTTGGCTGATTCACCAAAGTCCGCTATGCAAATTTAGCGTTACCTTTTTGAAGAGTCTCGTCGAGTCCTCACTGATTTGCATGAAGCGCATGATAACATTGTTCAGATAGATGTCACTCAACGTTGCATGATCTTTGCTCTCTCTCCTGACCTGGTTCAACAGTAAATACCAGCAGTTTACCGGGGACAGAAGATTCTGGTCCTTCCTAGTTGGGAAAAGCAATACAGAAAAAAAATCTTACCAAACAGTATCTCCACATTCTATTTAATAATCACGCTGCAGAGTGTGTCTATAAATAGTCTTATTCAGCCTGCACTGCAGTTTCTACACGAGATATTTGGTGAATAAAACATTCCACTTACAGCATTAGGAATCCAATAAGCACGAAAAACTTTCCCTGCATTAGCAAAATCACAGTATTGTGCACTGGGATACTGCGCATCATAATTTGCAGCTAGTTACGTTCCATCCACTTTAGATACATTTTGGAAAAGGCAAATGCTTTTGACAGAGGGCCAAACCCAAATGGGCTCATTTGGGAGCACTTCAGATTCAATAACAACAACTTTCATTTACACAGAAAAATGCCCCACTGAGGCCTATTCAGACTAAAATGGACATCGAGCCAAAGGAGGAGACATTCGGAGCAGTGACCATAAGCTTGGTCCAAGAATTGGGTTTTAAAGACGAGTCTTAGAGGAGGGGGAAAAAAAAAAGAGGTGGAGACAGAGAGGTTTAAGGAGGGAATTCCAGAGCGTTGCGACTGGATGGCTGAAGGCACAGCTGCCAAAGGTGGGGCGAAAGGAGAGGGCGATGCATAGAAGGCCAGAGTCGGAGGAATGGAGAGTTCGGTGTAATGGGATTGTAGAAGTAGAGGTTACATAGATAAGGAAGGGCGAGGCCCTGAATAGATTTAAACACGAGGATGAGAATTTTAAATGAGAGAGGTTTGTGGCCCGGTAGCCAACATAGGTCAGCGAGGACATTTGAGAAGAATCATTTGCAAATCTTTTAATCTTAAGTTAATTTTCCCTTTTTGGATTTCAATCTTTATTCAATGCAAAAACGTGGCCATATACAGGAAACTCTTTTATCCGGCACCGACGGGACCGGCGTGGTGCCGGTTTATCAAAAAGTCCGGATTACAGAGAGGTATAGTAAAAGGTACGAGAGCTCCGTACACAGCAACAAATCCAGGTGTCCGTGCTGCATGGCAACAGGTGCGGGAACCCCGGCCACAGACCAAGCGTCCCTGTTGCTTAGCAACAGGTGCAGGAACCCCGGTTACACGGCCACAGATCCAGGAACGGCCACTAATATGAAGTAAAACTTACCTGAACCTACTCCTGAATTTTGCCGGTTAACCGGGATTTCCGGTTATTTAGGTGCCGGTAAATCGAGAGTTTCCTGTACTTGGGCAGAATGTCGTTTTTTTTCTGCGAGTGATGCAGTTTTCAACATAAAGACAACACTTCAACTTCTCACTGAAGATTTAAATTGAGGTTATATGGGTTTACAAAGTGCCCAAGAGATTCAAAAGGGACCCGAGGGGTATTCGCTGTGGCTCACTGGTAGCACTGAGGGAGTGCTGCACTGTCGGAGGTGCTGTCTTTCAGATGAGGAGCTAAACCGAGGTCCTGTCTGTCCTCTCAGGTGGACGTAAAAGATCCCACGGCACTATTTAGAAGAGGAGCAGGGGGCAGTTCTCCCCGGTGTCCTGGTCAACTGTTATCCCTCAACCAACATCACTAAAAAAAAAGATTATCTGGTCATTATCACATTGCTGTTTGCAGGAGCTTGCTGTGCGCAAATTGTCTGCCGTGTTTCCTACATTACAACAGTGACTACACTTCAAAAGGTACTTCATTGGCTGTAAAGCGCTTTGGGATGTCCCCAGGTCATGAAAGGCGCTATATAAATGCAAGTTCTTTCTTCCTTTGCTCTTTTATGCAACTTGCATTTAGATTGTTGAATGAAGTCAACTGTTTAAATGAATGTGCATAGGTGGCAGAAATAGATGCCAGAATTCCCCCCACCCTAAAATTGAAGTCAAGTAGAGGAAAGGAATGTCTCCCACACTCCCAACTGTGCATTGAGTCAACAATGAAGTCTTGTGCACTGACTACCCTGCCTCCTCGGAATTTCATTCCTTTACGTGCAATGCGATCGGATACTGATTTGCAATAAACCCAAAATGCACTCAAGAACTGTAACATTATTTATGATGATGATTATTCTGCTTAGGCAGTCCCTCGGAACCGAGGATGACTTGCTCCCACACTAAAAAGGAGTTCTCAGGTGACTGACGAGTCCAATGCAGGACCTACAGTGTCCGACACAGGTGGGGCAGACGGTGGTTGAAGGGGCGGGTGGGTGGGGTGCTTGGGTTGACGTGCGCTCCTTGCGCTTGCTCCCGGCGAAGAGACTCGAGGTGTTCAACGCCTTCCCGGATGCTTCTCCTCCACTTTGTGCGGTCTTGGGCCAGGGATTCCCAGGTGTCGGTGGGGATGTTGCACTTTTTCCAAGGAGGCTTTGAGGGTGTCCTTGAAGCATTTCCTCTGCCCACCTGGGGCTCTCTTGCCGTGTCGGAGCTCCGAGTAGAGCGCTTGTTTTGGGAGTCTTGTATCGGAATTGTGGACGATGTGGCCCGTCCATCGGAGCTGATCGAGCATGGTCAAAGCTTCGGTGCTGGGGATGTTGGCCTGAGCGAGAACACTGATGTAGGTGCGCCTATCCTGCCAATGGATTTGCAGGATCTTGCGGAGGCAGCGTTGGTGGCACCTCTCCAGTGCTTTGAGGTGCCTGCTGTACATGGTCCATGTCTCTGAAGCATACAGGAGGGCAGATATCACTGCTGCTCTGTAGACCATGAGCTTAGTGCCGGGTTTGAGGTCCTGGTCTTCAAACATGCTCTTCCTCAGGTGACCGAAGGCTGCACTGGCACACTGAAGGCGGTGTTGGACTTCGTCATCAACGTCTGCCCTTGTTGACAGCAAGCTCCCGAGGTATGGAAAGTGGTCCACGTTGTCCAAGGCCTTGTCATGGATTTTGATAATCGGGGAGCAGTACTGTATGGCAGGGGCAGGTTGGTAGAGGGCCTTTGTCTTACGGATGTTTAGGTAAGGCCCATGCTCTCGTACGCTTCGGTGAAGGTGTTGACGATGGTTTGGAGTTCGACCCCCAAGTGAGCGCAGACGCAAGCGTCGTCTGCATACTGTAATTCGACGACAAAGGATGGGACGACCTTGGATCTGGACTGGAGGCGATGGAGGTTGAACAGTTTCCCGTTTGTTCTGTAGATTAGCTCCACTCCAGCGGGGAGCTTACTGAGGGTGAGATGGAGCATTGCAGCCAGGAAGATCGAGAAGAGCACTGGTGCGATGATATGCGATTATCATTAATTTCACTACACACAACTATTATTAGAAAAAAAAACATAGAGATAGGAACAGGAGTAGGCCATTCGGCCCTTCGAGCCTGCTCCGCCATTCAATGAGATCATGGCTGATCTTCGTCTGAGATCTTAGCTGATCTTACCAGTTCAGTACCCCGTCCCCGCCTTTTCTCCGTAACCCTTAATCCCCTTAGCCTTCAGAAATATATCCAATTCTCTCTTGAAAATATTTATTGAATTAGCCTTCACAGCCCTCTGTGGCAGGGAATTCCACAGGCTCACCACTCTTTGAGTGAAGAAATTCTTCCTCATCTCTGTTTTAAATGATTTGCCCGCTATTTTTAGACTGTGGCCCCTGGTTCTGTGCTCCCCTGCCATTGGAAACATTCTCTCTGAATTCAGCCTGTCCAGGCCTGCCATAATTTTATATGTTTCGATGAGATCCCCTCTCAATCTTCTAAACTCCAGTGAGTACAAGCCCAAACTATTCAATCTCTCCTCGTAGGTCATTCCTGCCATTCCAGGTATCAGCCTGGTGAATCGCCGCTGCACTCTTTCCATGGCAAGAACATCCTTCCGCAGATGGGGCGACCAAAACTGTACACAATACTCCAGATGCGGTCTCACCAGCACCTTGTACAGCTGTAGTAAGGTATCCCTATTCCTATACTCGAACCCCCTTGATATGAAGGCCAACATACCATTTGCCTTCTTAATCGCCTGTTGCACCTGCATGCTCTCCTTCAGTGACTGGTGCACAAGAACACCCAGGTCCCTCTGCACTTCCCCATCTCCCAATCTATTGCCATTTAGATAATAATCTACCCTCCTGTTTTTACCCCCAAAGTGGATAACCTCGCATTTATCCACATTATAGTGCATCTGCCACGTATCCGCCCATTCCCCCAACCTGTCCAAATCGCACTGTAGCCTCCTGACATCCTCATCAGAGCCCACCCCTCCTCCTAGTTTAGTGTCGTCAGCGAATTTGGAAATATTGCATCCAATTCCCTGATCCAGATCATTTATATATATTGTGAACAGCTGGGGTCCCAGGACAGATCCTTGCGGCACCCCGCTGGTCACTGCCTGCCACTCCGAAAACGAGCCGTTTATTCCAACTCTCTGTTTTCTATCCGCCAGCCAGTTCTCTATCCACGTTAATACATTGCCCCCAATCCCATGAGCCTTAATTTTGCATGATAATCTTTTGTGTGGAACCTTATCGAAGGCTTTCTGGAAGTCAAGGTACACTGCTTTTGTTTTCTGGTCATCAGAAAAACAAACTTTCTTTTGATGCGTTTAATGGTATCAAATGCAAAGAGCAATAAACGGCACAAACTTTCTGTTCTATATTGGTTAAGGTGTGGTCCTCTCCAGTTTTGTCCCTTTACAGTTCTAGAGGCAGCAGCAGCCCTTCAATACCTAACCCATGTGGCCATTCTGCATGAAAGTATCTGGACAACGATCGTTGGCAAGTTATACAGTCATGGGTCCCCTCAAAGCTGAGCCCAAATCTGTCCCCCCCCCACATCTCCAAGTAGCCCCACATGCATGCACTTCAGGCACAGAGAGCGATCCTGAGCAGGAATCCTGGTCAATACATTTTTTCTCTTCGTTCAGGGAGGCTCAGGCTTATTGTGGTGGCTTCACCATCATCTTGGCTAAGATCTGCCGAGTCAGTGCAGACCAAGGATTCAACTACAGGAAACTTTGTGTTATCCGGAGGCTAAATGTCCGGCAAGCTCAAGCCACCGGCAAAAATCAGGAGCCGTTTTTTTTCTTTTCGTTGCTTTTTTTTTCCCCCCCAGTCAGACACTGCAAGGTCTGTAGCTATAGCAACAGCTTCAGCTAGAGACGCTTGCAGCTGCAGCCAATTGTTTAGAAGCTGTTGCTAAGCAACAGTGTTTGTTGTCAGATACGGAGATGAAAACCTCCGTATGCTTCAACATTAGAGCTGGAGTGTCCGGCAGTTTTGAGGGAACGACAACAGCTCGGTCCCGTCGGTGCCGGATAGCACAAAGTTTCCTGTCATTTGCACGGCTCCACATCACACCATATAGTGCATTTACCTATTGAGAGTGTATCTAAGAGGAAGCTAGATAAACACATGAAGGAGAAAGGAGTAGAAGGTTATGCTGATAGGCCCTAAGCTCTGGAATTCCCTGCCTAAACCTCTCCGCCTCGCTACCTCTCTTTCCACCATTAAGACGCTCCTTAAAACCTACCTCTTTGACCAAGCTTTTGGTTTCCTTCCCTAATTCATCCTTATGTGGCTCGGTGTCAAATTTTTTGTCTTATAATACTCCTGTGAAGCGCCTTGGGACGTTATACTAAGTAAAAGACGCTATATAAATACAAGTTGTTGTTGTATGAAATGGCATGGGAGAAGGCTCGTGTGCAGCATAAACACCGGCATAGCCTTGTTGGACCGAATGACTGGTTTCTATGCTGTACATTCTATGTAAATGTGTGATAAGATTTTGGATAGGATAAAGAGATAGAAGAGAGGTGCTAAATAGGTCGGCATCACTCAAAGTTAACAAGCCACTTAGTCCAGATGGAACAAGAACATAAGAAATAGGAGCAGGAGTCGGCCATTTGGCCCCTCGAGCCTGCTCCGCCATTCAATAAGATCATGGCTGATCTTGTACCTCATCTCCACTTTCCTGCACTATCCCCATATCCCTTGATTCCCTTAATATTCAAAAATCTATCAATCTCTGTCTTGAATATACTCAACGACTGAGCCTCCACAGCCCTCTGGGGTAGAGAATTCCAAAGATTCACCACCCTCTGAGTGAAGAAATGTCTCCTCATCTCAGTCCTAAATGGCCGACCCCTTATTCTGAGACTGTGACCCCTGGTTCTAGACTCCCCAGCCAGGGGAAACATCCTCCCTGCATCTACCCTGTCAAGCCCTGTAAGAAGTTTGTATGTCTCAATGAGATCACCTCTCATTCTTCTAAATTCTAGAGAATATAGACCTAGACTACTCAATCTCTCTTCATAGGACAGTTCCCCCCATTCCAGGATTCAGTCTGGTGAACCTTTGTTGCACTCCCTCTATGGCAAGTATATCCTTCCTTAGGTAAGGAGACCAAAACTGTACACAATACTCCAGGTGTGGACTCGCCAGGGCCCTATATAATTGCAGTAAGACGTCTTTACTCTTATACTCAAATCCTCTTGTAATAAAGGCCAACATACCATTTGCTTGCTGTACCTGCAGGTTAACTTTCAGTGATTTGTGTACAAGGACACCCAGGTCCCAATGCATCCTAGGTTGCTGAGGAAAGTAAGGGTGGAGAAAGCAGAAGGTTTGACCACAATCTTTCAATCCTCCTTGGACATGGGAGTGGTGCAGAGGGCTGGAGGATTGTAAATGTTACACCCCTATTCAAAAGAGGGGAGAGGGAGTAAACCTGGTAACTACAGGCCAGCCAATCTAACGTCAGTTGTCGAGACCATTGTTAAAAGACAAAATTAATTCTCACATGGAGAAGCATGGGTTAATAAGAGACAGCCAGCTCAGATTTGTTAAAGGCAAATGGTGTCTGACTAACCCGATTGAGTTCTTTGATGAAGTAACAGAGATGAGGGACTTCAGTTATGTGCCGAGATTGGAGAAGGCTGGGATTGTTCTCCTTGAGAGCAAAGAAGGTTAAGGGGCGGCCTAATAGAGGTTTTCAAAATTACGAGGGGATTTGATAGAGTGAGTAGGGAGAAACTGTTTCCTCTGGCAAGTGGGCCGGTAACCAGAGGTCACAGGTTTAAAATAATTAGCAAAAGAACTAGAGGGGAAATGAGAAATTTCTACACAGAGTGGGTTGTTAAGATCTGGGACGCGCTACCTGAAAGGGTGGTGGAAGCCCAAGTACCCCGCCCACCCGCCCCTTCGGCCACCGTCTGCCCCACCTGTGACAGAGACTGTGGGTCCCGCATTGGACTCATCAGTCACCTGAGAACTCATTTTTAATGTGGAAGCCAGTCATCTTCGGTTCTGTGGGACTGCCTAAGAGAAGAGGAAGCTGATTCCATAGGAACCTTCAAAGGATAATTGGACATCTACTTGACGAGGACTGATTTGCAGGTTTAGGAGATAAAAGCTGAGGTGTGTTACTAAGCTGGACAGTTCTTCCAAAGAGCCGGCACAGGCACGACAGACCAAATGGCCTCCTTCTGTGCTGTAAGATTCTATGAATCAATGATTCCAAGTTAAAAAAAAGACTTGCATTTCTATAGCGCCTTTCACGACCACCGGACGTCTCAAAGCGCTTTACAGTCAATGAAGTACTTTTGGAGTGTAGTCACTGTTGTACCTCCGTACTGCACTGGGACGGTCAGCCTAGACTTTTGTGTTGAAGTCCCTGGAGTGGGACTTGAACCCATGACCTTCTGACTCAGAGGCGAGTGAGCGACCCACTGAGCCACAGCTGACAAAGTTGTAGACAAACCTTATTTTACTCCATTTTGATGTATCTCCTCGACAAACTTGCTCATTTCTGGCATTACCGTTCTTTCTAGACGACTTCCAGCTCCAAGCTCAGGCCTGCACTTCCCAGCCTCCTATTTAAAACTTCACCTCTTGCCCACGGGCCTCATTTCTCCTAACCTCTCTTTACTCTCAGACTTCCTCCTCATTCAGTGATTCGCCAACAGACCTGTCAGTAAGACTGGCTACCCCTCCTCTTCCCTCGGCGTCTGGGTCTTGTCAGCCGGGGCTCAGTGGGTAGCACCCTTGCCTCTGAGTCAGAAGGTTGTGGGTTTAAGTCCCAACTCCAGGGACTTGAGCACAAAAATCTAGGCCGACACTCCAGTGCAGTGCTGAGGGAGTGCTGCACTGTCGGAGGTGCCGTCTCTCGGATGAGACATTAAACTGAGACCCTGTCTGCTCTCAGGTGGATGTAAAAGATCCCATGGCACTATTTCAAAGAGCAGGGGCGCTATCCCCGGGTGTCCTGGCCAATGTTTATCCCTCAAGCAACATTAAAAAAACAGATTATCTGGTCATTATCACATGGCTGTTGGTGGGAGCTTGCTGTGCACAATTGGCTGCCGCGTTTCCTACAGTACAACAGTGACTACACTTCAAAAGTACTTCATTGGCTGTAAAGCACTTTGGGACATCCTGAGGTCATGAAAGGCGCTATATAAATGCAAATATGTCTTTCTTTTTCTTTTTAAAGAAACCATCTCCTGCTATTCTGAATGGGCGCTGTCCTGGCTTAGAACATAACGAGGAGTACAAAAACAAGGACGTTATGATGAACCTTTATAAAACACTGGTCCAGCCTCAACTGGAGTATTGTGTCCAATTCTGGGCACCGCACTTTAGGGAGGATGTGAAGGCCTTAGAGAGGGTGCAGAAAAGATTTACAAGAATGGTTCCAGGGATGAGGGACTTCAGTTACGTGGATAGACTGGAGAAGCTGGGGGTTGTTCTCCTTAGAGCAGAGAAGGTTGAGAGGAGATTTGATAGAGGTGTTCAAAATCATGAGGGGTCTAGACAGAGTAGATAGAGAGAAACTGTTCCCATTGGCGGAAGGGTCGAGAACCAGAGGACACAGATTGAAGGTGATTGGCAGAAGAACCAAAGGCAGCATGAGGAAAAACTTTTTTTACGCAGCGAGTGGTTAGGATCTGGAATGCACTGCCTGAGAGGGTGGTGGAGGCAGATTCAATCGTGGCTTTCAAAAGGGAATTAGATAAGTACCTGAAGGAAAGAAATTTGTAGGGCTGCGGGGAAAGGGCGGGGGAGTGGGACTAGCTGAAGTGCTCCTGCAGAGAGCCGGCACAGGCACGGCGGGCCGAATGGCCTTCTGTGCTGTAACCATTCTATGATCCTAGGAGTAGGCCATTCGAGCTTGGGATGAATCAAATGACTACTTATTTGAAGTTGATGGTGAGCCACAACATTCCACATACTGGCTTGTCTAGTCTTAATACACATCTTCAAGGCCTGGCCCATTAACACTAAACCCTTTGTCAGACGGTTTATTACTAAGTGCTTCCCTGCTTATTTATACGCTTCACTTGCCCAGATTCTCACTAGCTCAATGCAAATGTATTCCTTATGGACAGAGAGCGCAAAAAGCTCAAGCCTGTCTATGCCCCACACTGAGGGGGACATTGGTCCTTATGAGGAACTCATTTAGTACGCAAGCTGAAAACTGCCTCTTGGTCAATTTGACATCCTAGGACAATGGAGCGTCACGAAAAGAGAAGGCTGTGGGGTGACCTAATAAAAGGTCTTTAAAATTATGAAAGGTTTTGATTGGGTAGACAGAGAGAGTGTTTGACTTGTGGGGAAGAACATAACTAGAAACCGTCAATATAAGATAGTCACCAAGAAATCAAATAGGGAATTCAGAAGAAACTTCTTTACCCAGAGTGGTGAGAATGTGGAACTCGCTACCACAGGGAGTGGTTGAGGCAAATAGTATAGATGCATTTAAGGGGCGGTTAGATAAGCACATGAGGGAGAAGGGAATAGAGGGTTCTGCTGATAGAGTTAGATGAGGAAAGACGGGAGGAGGCTCGAGTGGAGCATAAACGCCGGTATGGACTGGTTGGGCCGAATGGTCTGTTTCTGTACTGTATATCCGATGTAAAAATTGTTTTACCCTAGTTGACCGAAATGAAAGCTCATGGTTCCTGTAATGAGGAAAAAAAGAATCAATGAACTCTGCCTGTAGGTTTTCTTTGGTGGATACCAGTGCAATAAGAAATGCAACTGAGCTCGGCAGACCCAACAGATGTGCAGATGATACCAATCGTCTCAGTTATAAATTAGTTGACTGGTACTGCTAGGGAAGTTTGGAATAACTTTGGTGCTACCTGATTTTCAAATGTAGGAAGTGGCCAGAGTGTTGGCAGTCTTGTGTGGAGGACAGTGTTCGAGCCCAGATGAATTCTCACAACCTATTGATTCGATGCACTTTTTGGATGTATTGTTTTTTTGGATCATTCCTTTAACAGATTCTGATTGCGAATTTAATCTGGAGCGCGAGAACATTGTGTGATGCCTGGAGGACCCAGGCACCTCTTCTCCAAGTTTTTGAGTCAGTGTGGAAAATGATTTCATTGAGGCCATCTTTTTGGGGCATTTTTTGGGACCCACCTGCCCTCAATTCTTTCTCCAACCAGAGGCCGACGTGTTGTTTCTTAATTGAAGAATCAGAACTGCAAGCTTCTCCAGACATATTTAGAGAGATCACTCTGATCGGATAGAAACATAGAAGATAGGAGCAGGAGTAGGCCATTCGGCCCCTCGAGCCTGCTCCGCCATTTAATGAGATCATGGCTGATCATCCAAATTCAGTACCCTGTCCCTGCCTTCTCCCCATATCCCTTGATCCCTTTAGCCTTAAGAAATATATCTAACTCCTTCTTGAATATATTTGGCCTCAACTGCCTTCTGTGGTAGAGAATTCCACAGGTTCACCACTCTCTGGGTGAAGAAATTCCCCCTCATCTCAGTCCTAAATGGCTTACCCCTTATCCTTAGATTGTGACCTCTGTTCTGGACTCCCCTGCCATCGGGAGCATCCTTCCTGCATCTTGTTCCTGTACTCAAATCCTCTCGCTATGAAGGCCAACATACCATTTGCTTTCTTAACCGCCCACTGCACCTGCATGCTTACCTTCAGCGACTGGTGCACAAGGACACCCAGGTCTCGTTGCACTTCCCCTTTTCCCAATCTATTGCCATTCAGATAATAATCTGCCTTCCTGTTTTTGCCACCAAAGTGGATAACCTCACATTTATCCACATTATACTGCATCTGCTCAATCACCCAACCTGTCAAAATCATTCTGGAGTTTCTCTGCATCCTCCTCACAGCACACGCCCACCCAGCTTTGTGTCATCTGCAAACTTAGAGATATTACATCTAGTTCCCTTGTCTAGATCATTAATATATATTGTGAATAGCTGGGGTCCTAGCACCGATCCCTGCGGTACCCCACTAGTCACTACCTGCCACTCGGAAAAAGACCCGTTTATTCCAACTCTTTGCTTCCTGTCTGCCAACCAGTTCTCTATCCAAGTCAGTACCTTACCCCCAATCCCATTTGCTTTAACTTTGCACACTAATCTCTTATGCAGGACCTTATCGAAAGCCTTCTGAAAGTCCAAATACACCACATCCACTGGTTCTCCCTTATCCATTCTACCAGTTACATCCTCAAAAAATTCCAGTAGATTAGTCAAGCACAATTTACCTTTTGTAAATCCATGTTGACTTTGTCCGATCCCATCACTGTTTTCCAAGTGCTCTGCTATTACATCTTTTATAATGGACTCTAGCATTTTCCCCACTACCGATGTCAGGCTTATAATACCCCGTTTTCTCTCTACCACCTTTTTTAAATAGTGGAGTTACATTATCTACCCTCCAATCCATGGGAACTGTGCTAGGGTCTATAGAATTTTGGAAGATGACCAGCAATGCATCTACTATTTCTAGGGCCACTTCCTTAAGTACCCTAGGATGTAGATTATCAGGCCCTGGGGATGTATCGGCCTTCAATCCCGTCAATTTCCCTAACACCATTTCCCTACAAACACTGATTTCATTCAGTTCCTCCCTCTCATTAGACCCTATGTTCCCTGACATCTTTGGGAGGTTATTTGTGTCCTCCTTTGTGAAGACAGAACCAAAGTATGTATTTAATTGGTCTGCCATTTCTTTGTTCCCCATTATAAATTCCCCTGATTCTGACTGCAAGGGACCTATGCTTGACTTCACCAATCTTTTTCTCTTCACATATCTATAGAAGCTTTCAGAGTCTATTTTATGTTCCCTGCAAGCTTACTCTCATACTCTATTTTCTCCCTTTAAATTAATCCTTTTGTCCTCCTTTGCTGAACCCTAAACTGCTCCCAATCCTCACGTTTGCTGTTTTTTCTGGCCAATTTATAGGTCCTCTGCTTGTAACTTATGCTATCCCTAATTTCCCTAGTTAGCCATGGTTGCGCCACCTTTTTTGTTTTATTTTTATGCCAGACAGGGATGAACAAATTCTGTCGTTCATGCATGCGATCTTTAAATGTTTGCCTATCCTTTAAGAAACATTCCCCAATCCATCCTAGCCAACTCACGCCTCTACCATCGTAGTTTCCTTTATTTAAATTCAGGACCCTAGTTTCTCAGTCAACTACTTCACTCTCCATCTTAAATGAAGAATTCTATCATATTATGATCGCTCCTCCCCAAGGGGCCTCGCACAGCAAGATTGTGAATCAATCCTTTCTCATTACATAATACCCGGTCTAAGATGGCCTGATCTCTAGTTGGTTCCTCGACATATTGGTCCAGGAAACCATCCCGTATACACTCTAGGAATTCCTCCTCCACAGTATTGTTACTAATTTGGTTAGCCCAATCTATATGTAGATTAAAGTCACCCATGATAACAGCTGTGCCCTTATTGCACGCGTCTCTAATTTCCCATTTAATGCCATCCCCAACCTCAGCATTACTGTTTGGGGGTCTGTATACAACTCCCTCTAACATTTTCTGCCCCTTGGTATTTCTCAGCTCTACCCATACAGATTCCACATCATCAGAGCTAATATCATTCCTTACTATTGTGTTAATCTCCTCTTTAACCAGCAATGCTACCCCACCTCCTTTTCCTTTTTGCCTGTCCTTCCTGAATATTGAATTCCCAGCCTTGGTCACCCTGGAGCCATGTCTCCATAATCCCAATTATATCATATCCGTTTACATCTATTTGCGCAGCTAATTCAGCCACCTTATTACGAATTCTCCTCGCATTAAGACACAAAGCCTTCAGGCTTGTTTTTTAACACTCTTAGTCCTTTTAGAATTATTATTTACTGTGGCCCTGTTTGATTTACACCCTTGATTTCTCTGCCTTCCACTTTTGCTTTACTCCTTCTTGTCTTTTGTTTCTATCCTTGCTTCCCTTTCCTCTGTCTCCCTGCACAGGTTCCCAACCCCCTGCCATTTTAGTTTAAACCCTCCCCAGCAGCACTAGCAAACACTCCCCCTAGGAAATCGGTCCTGGTCCTTCCCAGGTGCAAACCGTCCAGTTTGTACTGGTTCCACCTCCCCCAGAACCGGTTCCAATGTCCCAGGAATTTGAATCCCTCCCCCTTGCACCATTCCTCTAGCCACGTATTCATCTGAAATATCTTTCTATTTCTACTCTGACTAGCACTAGATTGTGAGGGGGATTGACAGGGTAGATGCCGAGAGGCTGTTTCCCCTGGCTGGAGAGTCTAGAACTCGGGGGGGCATAGTCTCAGGATAAGGGGTCAGCCAATGAAGTACTCTTAAAGGAGTAGCAGCGTGCAGTAATTTCAAACCATGGAACGAAAAGGAACTGCGAACAAGAGGGCGGCAAAGAGATGCAAGTATGATGCAGGGCTTGATAGGGTGGATGCTGAGAGAATGTTTCCCTTGGCTGGGGAGTCTAGAACCAGGGGCCACAGCCTCAAGATAAAGGATCGGCCATTCAGGACTCAGATGAGAAGAAATTTCTTCAGAGGGTGGTGAATTTTTGGAATTCTCTACCCCAGAGGGCCGTGGAGGCTCAGTCATTGGATATATTCAAAACAGAAGTCGATAGATTTCTGACTAGTAAGGGCATCAAGGGATATGGCGATGGGGCTGGTCAATGGAGTTGAGGCAGAAGATCAGCCATGATCTCATTGAATGGCGGAGCAGGCTCGAAGGGCCTACTCCTGCTCCTATTTCTTATGTTCTTATGTAATTAGGACTGAGATGAGGAGAAATTTCTTCACTCAGAGGGCTGTGAATCTTTAAAATTTTCTACCCCAAAGGGCAGTGGATGCTGAATCGTCGAGCATATTCAAGACAGAGATAGATGTTTAGACTCCAGGGGAAATATGGAGATCGGGCGGGAAAGTGGAGTTGAGGTCAAAGATCAGCCATAATCTTATTGAATGGTGGAGCAGGCTCGAAGGGTCGCATGGCCTACTCCTGTTCCTAATTCTTATATTCTTATGTTTCCAACAGATTAGATTGCTTAGGCCAGGCCCATTCCACAAGTCATGCAGCATCATACGATAAGTGTTTGCATGGTCTTATCAGTCACTGGGAAGACCCACTTAAGTTACATTAGCTAGAAATGTTTATGGCTTCAAACAAATATCCCAGGTTGGTCCTTCAGACAAAGGGTCTAGGCATTAATGATTTTCATATCCTGAAACCTCATAGCTTAAAAAAACACTTCAAAGATTCTGCAAAACAGATGAATGATTATAAACTTATATAAACGTTGTCCTGTGTTTAAAGGCAACACAGAACAAGAGAACAACTCGGGTATCATTCAGAATGAGGCTCATATTGGATTTTTAAATTTAATATACAAATTTAATTCCCATTTTTCTGTGTTAATTGCTTAATTTGAATTATTGGATAATGTTTTTTTTTTTTTTTTATAAAGTGTGTTAAGAACGACTGAATTATTAGGAGTAAATTGGATACAACCAAGTGAGGAAACTACCCAACCAGTCTGGTAACAGGACAATGTCCCACCCTTATTTGTCTGTGAGCGTTGAACAAATGAGGGTGACTGACTTTTTGTTTCCGTCCACTTAATCCTTTGGCAAGTTGCTTATTACCATGCGTTGGCGGTCTGTCAGAAAGTGAAACTGGATAGAGTGACTGGACTCCTCTACCAAAGAGAAGTTGGTATCCATACCCTCTTTTCAGTCACTTATTGATCCTCATTTAGCAAATAACCTAGTTCTGAGCACAGAATGACACAGGACAGCAGGAGGCCATTCGGCCCATCGTGCCTGTGCCGGCTCTTTGCAAGAGCGATCCAATTAGTTCCTTTCCCCCTTGCCCTTTCCCCGTAGCCCTGCAAATTTTTAAGAAAGAAAATCTTAGGAACCAAAAAAAAAAATGGAATGAATGATTTCTCTTTCTGTTTGCGTTAGTAAATTTTAACAATGAACAAAGGTCTGGTTGGAATTGAATGGATCAATGCCACTTCTCTTATATTTATGCACTAATTTACGCTAATTAAAGTAACTGTGCAGCACAGCATTGATCCGTTGCTTGACCTTTTACAGTGGTCAAGGCCAATTTAACTTCGAGTCATTTGTGGAAAGCACCAGGAGAACACAACTGGAGACCTCAAAACCAGGCTTTCAAATTAAGATATAAAAAAGGCAGTGGGTAGCAGAGTGTGAAAGGTTAATTACTAATGTCTTTCTAAAATTGTGTTTTCCATCATTCATTGCGAATATATGGTTGAGAGCTTTTTAAAAGCAAGGCAAACCCTTCTACAAACCAATCTCTTGGACCAAGCTTTGGTCACCAATTCTAATCTCTCCTGCTTTGGCTCGACATCCGAGAAGGGCCTTTGGACGTTTCGCTGTGTTGCCTACATATTACATAGAATTTTACAGCACAGAAACAGGCCATTCGACCCAACAGGTCCATGCCAGTGTTCATGCTCCACACGAGCCTCCTCCCCACCCTACTTCATCGATACGAATAGCATAGGTGCATTTAAGAGGAAGCTCGGCAAGCACATGAGGGTGAAAGGAATATAAGGTTATGCCGATAGGGTGAGATGAAGAGGGGTGGGAGGAGTGGAGCATAAATCAGTTGAGCTGAATGTCCTGTTTCTGTGCTGTAGACTCAATGTCCTGGCCAATATTTATCCCTCAAGCAGATTATCTGGTCATGATCACATTGCTGTTTGCGGGAGCTTGCTGTGCGCAAATTGGCTGCCGCGTTTCCTACATTACAACGGTGGCTACACTTCAAAAAAGTACTTCATTGGCTGTAAAGCGCTTTGGGACGTTCGGGGGTCATGAAGGTCGCTATAGAAATGCAATTCTTTCTTTCAATGTAACCCTATCAGCATATCCTTCTATTCCTCTCTCTGTCTCTCATGTGCTTCCCCTTAAATGCATCTATGCTATTTGTCTTCACGTGGTAGCGAATTCCACATTCTCACCACTCTCTGGTTAGAAAGGTTTCTCCTGAATACCTTACTGAATTTATTTGTGACTATCTTACATTTATGACCCCTAGTATTGGACTACTTTTGTTAAGTATGCTGCAAGTTGTTGTGGGTGTCGTATGATCTGATTCATAAAATCTCAAAAGCTGATTGATTGCTAATTTACAGATTGTTGCAAAGCCCTATTGTTTAATCCATTCACTACATACCGAGCCTTGTGGATCTGTCATCGAACCAATGGTGATTTAAAACTTTAGGCGAGGCACACAGAATTAATGTTATCTTCTCGCAACTTTCTTTTCTCTAATTAAAACATGACTCAAGTCTTTTAACATGTCAAACATCATAAATCTAGACATAAAGCAGGCTCTTTAACGTAAATCGGCAATTACAATACTGGAGATGGCATGAATACTAAACTGATAATGACTCAAGTGCAACTAGAGATCAAAAGAAACCCCCCTGCCTCTGAATAAGTGGGGTCAATTCCCAGCAAAAATAGTTATGCCAATTAGCAGATTTAAGATCATTCTTCATGAATGTCTGGTTAAGAGCAGGATTAAAAATTTGGATAGATAGCCCCAAGTGATCAAAAACTCATGGAAGTCGAAATACTAGTCAGGACTAGATAATGCATCGCAGACCTGTTTTTTTTTAATGGATTACCTTCAGGGGATAGAAAGAAATTCCACAAAACAATTTAGTCTTGTAAATCTTAACCAGTTATTCACCTCACTTGGGGAACTGAATTTAAGGTGGACATAAACGATCCATAGACCTGGACTAATGATCCACAGACGCGAGTTCAAATTCCCGCCACGGCAGCTGGGGAATTTAAATTCAGTTAATTAAATAAATCTGGAATAAAAAAGCTGGTATCGGTAATGGTGACCATGAAATTGTCATAAAAACCCATCTGGTTCACTAATGTCCTTTAGGGAAGGAAATCTGCCGCCCTTACCCGGTCTGGCAGTTATGTGACTCCAGACCCACAGCAATGTGGTTGACTCTTAACTGCCCTCTGAAGTGGCGGCTCACCGCCACCTTCTCAAGGGCAATTAGGAATGGGCAATAAATACTGGCCTCGTCAGCGATGCCCACATCCTGTGAATGAATTTAAAAAAAAAACTATTTTGAAGAGGAGC
This sequence comes from Somniosus microcephalus, assembly GCF_052327205.1. Taxonomy (NCBI): domain Eukaryota; kingdom Metazoa; phylum Chordata; class Chondrichthyes; order Squaliformes; family Somniosidae; genus Somniosus; species Somniosus microcephalus. The sequence continues at coordinate 92,352,587 of NC_141002.1, read as the reverse complement.
AGGGGAGTTCTCCCCGGTGTCCGGGCCAATGTTTATCCTTCAACCAGCATCACTAAAACAGATTATCTGGTCATTAACACATTGCTGTTTGCGGGATAAACACAAGTCTTTTGCCCTGAGAATCATCAAAGACGTGAGCCACCCCAGCCACAACCTCTTCGCCCTGCTCCCGTCCGTTAAGAGATACCGAAGCATACGGTCTCGTACCAGCAGGTTTCGAAACAGCTTCTACCCCCAGGCCATAAGACTCATGAACGAATAATCTATTATTTATTACTGTTGTTTTATTTATTATTACTGTATTTCTATTTGTGTTTTATCATTGTTAGGCCATATTTATTCCAATGTTGGGAGGACTCGTAAAAATCAACATTTCATTGTGCAGTACACACGTCTGCTGCATATATGACAAATAAAATTGAATTGATTGATTGCTTGCTTTTAGCAGCATTCAGTTGGAGGAAGTTTTGCCTCACCCAGGTCTTCATACAGCTATCAGACAGGCAGCCGGAGTGGGTAGCCAAAGGCGTGGGGTTGAGGGAGCAGTAGAGAAGTAGAGTGAAGTGTCACCGTAAACTTGAGCTCATCCAAAACTTTGCTGCCCGTGTCCTAACTCGCACCCAGTCCCGTTCACCCATCACCCGTGTTCGCTGACCGACACTGGCTCCTGGTTAAGCAATGCCCCGATTTTAAAATTCTCACCCTGGTTTTCAAATCCCTCCATGGCCTCGCCCTTCCCTATTCTAATTTCCTCCAGCATTCAACCCTCCGAGGTATCTGCGCTCCTCCAATTCTGGCCTCTTGCGCATCCCCGATTTTACTCGCTCCTCCACTGGTGGCCGTGCCTTCTGTTGCCTGGGCCCTAAGCACTGGAATGCCCTCCCTAAACCTCTCCGCCTTTGTGCTTCTCTTTCCTCTTTTAAGACGCTCCTTAAAACCTACCTCGCCTGCCCCAACTTCTCCTTATGTGGCTCGGTGTCAAATTTTGTTTGATAATCGCTCCTGTGAAGTGCCTTGGGATGTTTTACGACGTTAAAGGCGCTATATAAATGCAAGTTGTTATTGTTGTGTGTCATTAACATACATGTGAAAGCTGAGGGGCAAAGAACCATTTCCCACTCCAATCCTCCTCGTTGCAGGTTACTGGATATACCCCACATCAACTTGGCACAGATTGAGTCTACTCAGCATCTTGCTAAGAGTAGACATGGCTGTGGAAATGCATTGTGTTTGAGTTTGAAAGTAATTATGGTGTCAGTAGAAATCACCAATACCACAATGTAAAATTAGGAACATTTATCACTTGGTACCAGACCCGATACTGTAGGTGCCAGATTCACCATTTTCAAAACACTAACGAGAGGCGACTGTAGTCTCATGCTCCCACCAGCACTGTGACCTGGTTTCCTTGGCAACGCGATAAACCTATAGATGCAATAGACTCATTATTGCATCCGTCATCCTATCCGACCTGAAGGCATAACACGAGGAGGCGAATTGGCCGATTAAGAGTGCGATAATGCAACTATTTATAAATTCTTTTTTTTTTTTTTAAATCAGTAGGGGGCGAGTTAGAAAGCCTGAACAGAAAAGCCAAGAAGGAACCAAAAAGCGTGAGGCAAAAATAAACCCCTTCAAAAATCCACTAAAAGTGCAGAGAGACTTTCTCAACTGAAGTTCAGGTCAGCAGGGAGTTCAACTGCATTAAGAAAAGAGGACTCAAAAATGATCTTTCCCAGATAAGTGGGGGGGGGGGGGACTAGAATTCTTTTTTCCTTCTTCAATTCAGATTTCACCGTTGTAACGCAAATGGTACCTGTCCAAGAGTAAGCATTTGGGAACATGAGGGAAGTGGAACATGAAGGATGGAGAGGAGGGAAAAGAAAGCTGCCCATTTAACATCCAGCACCATCCCGTACCTGAACCTGATCCTGATCTCAACTGGGACAGTCAAATCGACCTTGGAACAATGAGAAGACCTCACATCGGTTAGGACAGAAGGAACTGAGCCCAGCTGGAACCCCTTGCAGCTGGACATGTGTCGGCAACGCAGGCAGGCAACCAGCTAGAGTACTCCAGGGAGTGCTGCACTGTCAGAGGTGCCGCCTTTCAGATGAGATGTTAAACCGAGGCCCTGTCTGCTCTCTCAGGTGGACGTGAAAGATCCCGTGGCACTTTTCGAAGAAGAGCAGGGGAGTTATCCCCGGTGTCCTGGCCAATTTATCTCTCAATCATCACTAAACCAGATTATCTGATCATCATCACATTGCTGTTTGTGGGAGCTTGCTGTGCGCAAATTGGCTACCACCTTTCCTACATTACAACAGTGACTACACTTCAAAAAATACTTCATTGGCTGTAAAGCACTTAGGGACGTCCGGTAGTCGTGAAAGGTGCTATATAAATGCAAGTCTTTCTTTATTTTCTTTTGACTACACTGTCCGCCTTTGATAAAATACAAAAAACTGACAGGATTGCAGGAATTAGAAATCTAATTTTCCGAATATTGAGCACAACTGGATCACAGTAGTGTCAGCAGGGCCAGTTCACTGAAAAAGAAAATAGGCAATGACCGTTCGGAGTCATGGCACTGGAACCACCACAGAGCAGCAAAGCAGCAGATATCGTGCATCAGTTCGGACTCCCACCTTGTCAATGTGCTAACTGATGCAGCAAGGAAACTCAACCCAACAAACAGCTCCCCCGAGAGTACAAAATCCAACAGGCACCCCAGCAGCGGAGGGGAAAGGCCCGTGTGACAACTCTTGTAGAAGTTCACAGTCCCTGCATGTGGAGACGATCACCGAGACGAAAAGATCTGCAGCCACGCCACTGAGTGAAGTGGATCAAAAGTGCAGGATTAAGGAAGGCACTTTCATGAAGGGAACCACCAAAGAGACTAAACATTGAGCATCCTGTACCTTCAACTTCCAGGCCATCTGCTGGCTAGAACTTCTCGTCATCCTGAAGGTCCAAGAACAAGGGTCTGGGCGTGTGCGAGGATAAGGCAAGTCCCAAATGGCCAACTGCAACTTTTAAACTATTGTTTAAAATCACGTCACCCTTCAAGTCTTTTTCTCGGATCGTAAATTATCGAACACACCGCACATGCGAACAGTCTGCGGCCATCACCTGTCTCTTAAGCTGCTTTTATATTGGGTTGAGTCTCTTCAAAAAAGAGCCAGCATAGACACGACGGGCCGAATGGCCTCCTTCCGTGCTGCAAGATTCTACAAAGTGCGGTGCCAGTGTCACCAACTCTCGGCGGGCGGGTCTTGCGCCATCCGGGGGGGGGGGGGGGGTGCAGTGCCACAAAGTCAAGTTGTCAGATTCGATAAGGCCGGTGGAAAAGACTGTTCTATTTAGCACCGGGTGTTTCCAGTGGCAGCAGGGTTTGGGAAAATCTGGCTGGTTTTCTTTCTGCAGGGTTTCTGCCAGCTTTGAGAGACTCAATGTGCCGGGAATCACAGGCACGAATCTCGTGGAACGCAAAAGGTCTCTTCGCTTCCAGTAACGGGAACCCCTGACGGTAACACACACCTTCAAGGTGCGGCCGGACGGAACATGTGCGGCTTTAGCATGAGATTTCCTAGTCGTATTTGCACTGCACTGGATGAGTGCTTCCCCCCACTTGCACAGCACGACTGATTAGAAGAACTACTAAATCACTTTTGGTTGCTTGTATAAAGTAATGCATTTCCCTTAAAATAGAACAGAGAGCCCATAAATCATTCAGAAACCTCTTACTCAAAGTAGCTTGCCTACCGCAAATAAGATTTTTTTTTTTTTTTTTAAACCTCAAGACTTTGGCAAAACTTACATTTGAAGTAAGAAAAACACACATCTCAACAACAACTTTAATCTAGTAAACCATCCCACGGGTCAGTGAGTCGCACTCTCGCCTCGGAGTCCAAAGGTCGTAGGTTCAAGTCTCACTCCCGAGACTTGAGCACAGGCCGACACTCCCAGTGCGGTACCGAGGGAGTGCTGCACTGTCGGAGGTGCCGTCTTGCGGATGAGACGTTAAACCGAGGCCCCGTCTGCCCTCTCAGGTGGACGTAAAAGATCCCACAGCCACTATTTCGTAAAAGAGCAGGGGGAGTCATCCCCGATGTCCTGGGGCCAATATTTATCCCTGAACCAAAATCAATAAAGACAAATTATCTGGTCGTAATCTCATTGCTGTTTCTGGGACCTGGCTGTGCACAAATTGGCTGCTGCGTTTTCCTACATTACAACAGTGACTACACTTCAAAACTTCTTAACTGACTGTAAAGTGCTTTGAGACGTCATGAGATTGTGAAATGGGCTATATTAATGCAAATTCTCTCTTTCTGTCACTGCTCCCATTTTAATGTCATCTGCAAACGTGGAACACCTTTGAATGGTCTCCTAATCTCCAAGGCATTTATAAAAAATGACAAACAGCGGCGGTTGCCACACCGATCGCTGCTCCATGCCACGATCAACCAACTCCAACTCAGCACACTGGAGTTCGCCCTCAAGCAGGACGGATAGGTTATATGCAGGACAGCCCAAAATGTCTTTCTAAAATCCAGGAGAACAACCAAAACTGTTTCACCCGTAATGCACGAGATTGGCAGCTTCATCAGAATTAAAACCCTAATAGGGTTTGTCAGATCTAAGCTCCTGTCTACAGCCGTGATGGCTGCTGCCCAAGAAAGCCGCTCTGTTATGTTAAAACGCTTTGGAGTCAGTTAATTCTACAATCCCCAAGTCAAATTTGCTGAGTGCAAGCTGATCAGGTTCAACTGTAAAACTGCTTACAAAACACAATGTTCACAGCGCTCCTGAAACTAATTCCCTTTTCCTTTCGGAGCAGACTATTACAGACTGTGACAGAATCTAGTTTCGTCAGCGGTCAGGGGCGAGGGACTTCAGTTATGTGGCGAGACTGGAGAAGCTGGGATTTGAAGGGTTTTGATAAGTGTAAATAAGGAGAAACTGTTTCCACTGGCGGGCGGGTCAGGAACCAGAGGGCACAGATTTAAGGTAATTGGCAAAAGAACCACAGGAGATTTTTTCTGACGCAGCGAGTTGTTGTGATCTGGAACGCGCTGCCTGAAAGGGCGGTGGAAGCAGATTCAACAGTAACTTTCAAAAGGGAATTGGATAAATACTCGAAAAAGGAAAAAAATTGCAGGACAATGGGAAAAGAGCAAGGGAGTGGAACTAATTGGATAGCTCTTACAAAGAGAGGTACAGGCACGATGGGCCGAATGGCTCTATGATTCTACGTCAGAAAGAAAAAACGACTTGCATTTCTATAGCGCCTTTCATGACCTCAGGTCATCTCAAAGCGCTTTACAGCCAATGAAGTACTTTTGAAGTGTAGTCACTATTGTAATGTAGGAAACGCAGCAGCCAATTTGCGCACAGCAAGCTCCCACAAACAGCAATGTGATAATGACCAGATAATCTGTTGAAAGATAAACATTGGCCAGGACACCGGGGAGAACTCCCCTGCTCTTCTTCGAAATGGTGCCATGGGAGCTTTTATGTCCACCTCAGGGGGCAGAGGGGGCCTCGGTTTAGCGTCTCATCCAGAAGACGGCACCTCCGACAGTGCAGCACTGCCCTGGAGTGTCGGCCTAAATTTTTGTGCTCAAGTCTCTGGAGTGGGACTTGAACCCATAACCTTCTGACTCAGAGTAAACTGTACAGTTAAATAAAACACACAACACAAAAAGTTTGCCACCAGGTCCTCATCTGTTCTGAAACAATTTAGAAATTAGCCGGATTTCCAACATTTTCAAAGCATCAGCAACTACCCAGCACCGTTTCTTTTTGTTTGCTGGGAAAGCTGTCGCTGCCTTGAAACATTACATGAAACTGCGGTGCAATTTACCACTAGGAAACTGCTAAAACACAAACTGAATCTGTTACTATTTCCATCGTTAAGATGCCCAGAGGAAAAAAAGCTATTGCACGGGTCAGAAATCCGTCAATTTGAAGGAAGAAAAATATCATCATGCGTTTCAAATCCTGGCCCTCGCAGGAGATATAAAGCTCTTACTTGTACTGCTGATGGTCCTTTGTGCTGCGGGTTTTCGCCATGAATCTCTCAGCCAGTTTCTCCAGGTTTCGGGAATACTCCATTTCGATTTCCGACTTCTTGCGGAAGAAATCCTGGAGATCCTGCAGGAGTTGGACCCTCATCTCCGTCTGCTGCTCCAAGCATTTCAGTTGCTCGACTAACTGAGCGCGGATTTCTGCAAGAGAGTCACGGAACCGGTTAGCAACGACATTCAGTTTTTAAAACAGATAGGAGTACTCGATAAAAAAGCACTGGAACTACGCCTATTTCCAAAGGGTGCCGCATATTGGGTACTGTCAGCACCTAAACATTTTACCCTTTCCCCACCCCCCCGCCCCCCCCCAAGATTTAAGTTTTAAAGTTGCAATTGCTGCGATCTAAATTCCCCGTGCCTTTGAAAGGGACAGAGAACATTCTTCGAGTATGCAAAAGGCACTATAGCGAGTGAATAATTCTTTGCACTGAACGCACTCTCCCATCAGCATCCGACTCAACTTATTCCTTTTGACCAACGGATCACGGCTCAAAAGAGTTTCCGTGAAGCAAAGCTCCCAAAGTTGCTACACGATCAGACTCTGATGAACTGCAAAATTCCTTGCACGGCAGCCGTTGAAGAATGTACAGCGCTAATATTTTGTGCATTCCCACTCGACATTTGGTAAGCAACTGCACATTGGTGGCAATTATTCACTTTGCAAGGACGCTATAGCCGATTATTAAACATTAATTGGTTTGGCACAAGTGGCTACAGAACAGCACACTGCAAAGCATTGATACCTTTAAGCTTTCCTGTAAAGTGTTTTACACGTCTCATTATCCCTTCTGCCAAGCGTCAGTCTGATCCCGCAAATATGTAATGATACGTGTTCCGACTCCAGCAAATCCTGTTTGGTTTGGTGAATGATGAGACACCAAATTAATGCCAATAATAAAATGAAAATTACAGGAAAATTATTGGCTGATGTCCATCACGTGACAAGAGTGGATTTGTGTATACACACACACATATAAAAAAGATTATTTGAACTTTCCGATTGCCAACACGTTTTGTACAGTAAACTTCATTTAACCGTAATCTCAAGAAAGCTGCATGGAATTCCCAAGTTTTAGCCAAAGTGCAAGCTCAGAACTGCCGGGCAACAAAACAAAAAGGGTGGAACGAGAGGAACAGCTCTCATCCCTAAAGCAAGCCATGGCCTTAAAAACGCTGGAAAGCTGCTGATGCAGCAACACTGTCTGAATTGTAATAGAGACGCACTGGGAAAATGAGAGAGAGAACAGGGGGCCGTTGACATTGACAATTAATGCTGGGCCGTTACTTCAAACACAATTTTATCAGGGGGGAAGGAAGGGAAGTCTTGCACACGATTCATTTCTGTTCCAATTAAGGTACAATACAATACATCTTTATTCCCGATATAATACAATGCATCTTTATTCCAGCACCAACAGCAGACTTTGCTGTAAAAACAAGTCATACAATAAGGACTTTTGTATTTACCACATATGGTAAGGATTCCTGCCTGCGGTTCAACAATGTTAAAAACTGTGCAAGTTGTTAGATGCTACAAGCTCAATGTATTCATCCTGTAATCTGAGGAACAGCATAAAGCAATAGTCCTTTAACTATTTACTAGCAATTCTACTTTATAAAAAAAAATTCGCAATACAAAGTGCGTCAGCCGTGGCTCAGTGGGTAGCACTCTCGCCTCGGAGTCATAGAAACATAGAAGATAGGAGCAGGAGTAGGCCATTCGGCCCCTCAAGCCTGCTCCGCCATTCAATGAGATCATGGCTGATCATCCAAATTCAGTACCCGGTCCCTGCTTTCTCCCCATATCCCTTGATTCCTTTAGCCTTAAGAAATATATCTAACTCCTTCTTGAATATATTTAATGAATTGGCCTCAACTGCCTTCTGTAGTAGAGAATTCCACAGGTTCACCACTCTCTGGGTGAAGAAATTCCTCCTCATCTCTGTCCTAAATGGCTTACCCCTTTATCCTTAGACTGACCCCTGGCTCTGGACTCCCCCGCCATCGGGAACATCCTTCCTGCATCTAGTCTGTCTAGTCCTGTTAGAATTTTCTAAGTTTCAATGAGATCCCCTCATTCTTCAAAACTCCAGCGAATATAAGCCCAATCGACCCAATCTCTCCTCATATGTCATTCCTGCCATCCCAGGTATCAGTCTGGTGAATCTTCGCTGCACTCCCTCCATGGCAAGAACATCCTTCCTCAGATAAGGCGACCAAAACTGCACACAATACTCAAGGTGTGGTCTCACCAAGGCCCTGTACAACTGCAGCAAGACATCCTTGCTCCTGTACTCGAGCCCTCTCGCTACGAAGGCCAACATGCCATTTGCCTTCTTAACCGCCTGCTGCACCTGCATGCTTACCTTCAGCAACTGGTGCACAAGGACACCCAGGTCTCGTGGCACTTCCCCTTCTCCCAATCTATTGCCGTTATGTCTATGGTTATGTTTATGTTAATGTATTACAAGCCAAATGAATGTTGAATGTTTAAATGTCTTAATCTAAATGTACACTCTCGGGAGCCGCAAGCCTACATTTCGTTGTACTGCACTTGTGCACTAACAATGACAATAAAGTTGATTATGATTATGATTCAGAAGGTTGTGGGTTCAAGTTCCCACTCCAGAGACTCGAGCACAAAAATCTAGGCAACACTCCCATTGCAGTACTGAGGGAGTGCTGCACTGTCGGAGGTGCTGTCTTTCGGATGAGACATTAAACCGAGGCCCCGTCTGCTCTCTCAGGTGGACGTAAAAGATCCCATGGCACTATTTCGAAGAAGAGCAGGGGAGTTAGCCCGTGTCCTGGACAATATTTATCCCTCAAATCAACATCATTAAAAGAAACAGATTACCTGGTCACTATGGCATTGCTGTTTGTGGGAGCTTGCTGTGCACAAATTGGCTGCCGTGTTTCCCACATTACAACAGTGGCCACACTTCAAAAAGTACTTCATTGGCTGTAAAGCGCTTTGGGATGTCATGAAAGTCTTTCTTTAAAAGACCCACCCCACAGAGCAACAGATTATTTAGAAACACCCTCCTTTCAGAACTGACATTCTTATGGAGTGGAATAAAAGCTCAAATGAACTGCATTAAAAAAAAAATCAGGCATAAAATGTCAGCCAGTACGTTAAAACTGGCCACAATTGAAGCCAGTGTATTCACATTGGGAGTGGGGGGGGAGCCGTTTAGATCAATGTCAGGGCTTTCTGCTGACACTGTGAAAACTCGACAAAAAAGCTCCGGAATCAAAGAGTTTGCATTCAGTGGCACTCCTGCGAGGTAGAGCAGAGGGCGCAAGCCACGCCGTTGGCTAAGCAAGCATGGCACCATCATTCTCCGTTTGCCTTCAGCGAATCAAGTAAGTGGATCAACAAGAGCTGCTGACCAGAGAGTCTGGAACAATTGCTCGGAGCTGGTGATCACGGCAATGACACGTCCGTCAGATCATTAATGCTTCACGGTCACCACCTCGACAGACTTTCCCATTTAACTGGAGTAGGGGGGGGGGGGGGGGGAGTGGCTGTTTCTCTTGTTTTTATTTTATTTTATTTTATTTTTTTTAATTTTTTTTTAAGTGTTCAGGAATTAAATATTTGCATCTATGAAAACAACTTTTTATCCTGGAGGCTACAAAATGATGAACCCTCTTATTTTTTTGGAAAATATATACGAGATTCATAAAAGCTCCTGAACAGTCTTTTGCCGTTCTTACAATCAGCCTCAGCACCTCGTAATTTCAAGTAGAAATTCGGATCAGACTGGTAATTTGGAAGGGGCAGTCTGACTGTAATTCTTAAATGGACGTATTATAGCCGTTCTCCTTGGAACAGAGAAGGTTAAGAGGGGACTTAATAGAGGTGTTCAAAATAATGAGAGGTTTTGATAGAGTAAATGGGGGGAAAGACTATCCCCTCTGGCGAGTGAGGTCAATAAGCAGAGGTCAGATTCTAAATCATTGGCCAAAGATCGAGACGGGGAAATGAGGAGAATTTTTTCTCCACTCAGAGTTTTGTCGGGATCTGGAACGCTCGCCCTGAAAAGGTGGTGGAAGCTGATTCCATCAATAGTTTAAAAACAAGAGTCGGACAGGTGCTTGAAGACGAGGAACTTACAGGGTTACGGACATAAAGAAGGGATGTGAGACTGAGCACGACGGGCCGAATGGCCTCCTTCGGTGCTGTACGTTTCTATGAATCACCAGAATACCCCACCACACACTGTTCAGAAATAACTAGCCAGTCTCCGATGGTGGACATGGGGAGTCTAGGCTGTTGTGTATGTCCCTTTAAGGGAATAACTGGTCTTAGACTGCAATACTGGCAGTGACCACCCCTGTATAAAAGGCCCTAGCAGGCTTCTGTAGTTTCAGTTTCAAGCTGCCTCTTGTTCAGTAAAGTACCTGTTAAACTGTTCTCCTGAATTCCGTGTATTATTGAGGCGCGGACTTTACAGTGGCGACGAGTAAGTTCGAACTCACCTGCAGTGTGGCATCATCTCACGGGGATCTCGCCTGAAAGGAAGGTCCTGGAAGGTCGTAGTCTGAGCAACGGGCGTCGACTGAGGGCAACCGCCCAAAGAATCCATCGGTGTTTGGAGAATTGCGGGAGAGACTGTGGTTCCAGCGAATCGTGCTGGTAGCAGGTAGCGCGCTGACCCTTCCGGACTGCGGCGGGCTCAAGCGGCTCTACAAATCGGGCCGCGCAGCGTCGCCGGGAAAAGAAAACAAGAGAGAGAGGGTGGAGCGCACAGGGCGCGGTCGGTGCTCGAGAACAGGACAGCGGAGAGAAACTAAACGGGGGGGGGGGGGGGGGGGGGGAAGGAAAGCGAGACGCGCCGAAGCTGCGGGTCGCCGCCATTACCCCGTAGAACACTAGGAGCAGTGTGGCAGTAAGGGGAAGAAGCAAAAGCGCGGGAGGCGCCATTTTATCCCGTTGGGGAAGAAGCAAAAGCGCGGGAGGCGCCATTTTATTCCATTGGGGAAGAAGCAAAAGCGCGGGAGGCGCCATTTTAAATCGCCCAAGATGCCGAAAAGTGGCAGTATCACTGCTTTCGACAACGAGGTAGAAGACTGGACCACGTATGTGGAAAGAATTGAAGTGTACTGCAAGGCAAATGAGGTGGCTGATGGAAAGAGGGCGTCGGTATTATTAAATCTGATGGGTGCGAGTACGTACGGCCTATTGCGGAATTTAATTACCCCAGCTAAACCAATGGAGAAAAGTTTTGAGGAGATTGTTCATATCTTACAGGAACACCTAAGCCCTACACCACTGCTGATAGCAGAAAGATTCAAGTTCCATAAAAGAAACCAGCACAAAGATGAGAGCAATGCTGACTATCTTACGGAACTACGCAAGTTATCGAAGCACTGCCAGTTCGGAGCAGGACTGGCAGACACCTTACGGGATAAGTTTGTCTGCGGGCTCCAGAGTGAAGGAACCCAGAAACGACTACTTTCAAAAAAGGACCTGACGTTAGAACAGGCTTTCAGCGTGGCAGTATCCTACGAAGCAGCAGCACGGGGAGCTGCGGAAATACAACAGAAACCACAAGAATAGAGCGCTAACGAAATGGCGTATGGAGCCGAAAAGTGCTATCGCTGCAGCAGAACAACCCATGAGCAGAAGGACTGCTGGTTTAAAGACAAAATATGCAGGCAATGCGGGAAAATGGGACATATAGCAAGAGTCTGCAGGTCGGGAAAGAAGACCAACACGACAAGAACTACTAAGGAACAGTACAGGAAAGTAAAGAAACTGACAGATAGTAGTTCAGAAGATCAGGAGAGTGATAAGGACTCCGGGAGCAGGCGACTAAGTTGTTTAAAGTTACACAACGTGATCGCAAAAGAAGATCACCGAACCATTTGGGTCACCCTCATGATAGCAGGGTCCCCAGTGAAGATGGAATTGGACACAGGATCAGCCCTAACTGTCATGAATCGACGAGACTATGAGCAGCTATTCTCACACATACCCTTAAAGGACACGTCCATTGTATTGAAGACATACACGGGGCAAAAGGTCTACCCCAGAGGAAAAATAAGGGTGCCAGTTGAATATAACGGAAAGGAAACACAGAAACTATACATGTATATACTACGAGATGGAGGACCACCATTATTGGGACGGGAATGGATCCGAAGACTACAATTGGATTGGCATTCCATTCTGGCACTAACTGTGACTGACAAAAAAGATGATGACGTCGCACCTGGACGTCTGTCACAAATTCTATCTGACGCTGAAGAGGTGTTCCAACAAGGACTTGTGACTCTAAAAAGGAGTAAAGGCAACCATAAAGATTGAGGATAACGCAACCCCAAATTTTTCAAGGCCAGGCCGTTGCCATACGCGATACGCCCAGCTGTGGAAGCTGAACTGGAGAGTCTGGAGCGTTCGGGGGTGCTGTCTAAGGTGGACTGGAGCGAGTGGGCCACACCCATCGTTCCTGTAATGAAGAAAGCATTGAGCAGCACGCCTGGGGAGCCAAGGAAGGTTCGCATCTGTGGGGAGTTCAAGGTGACTGTGAACCCAGTCCTGCACACAGTACAGTATCCGCTTCTGCAGATAGAAGATATTTTCGCCTCACTATCTGGAGGGAAACGTTTTACAAAGATTGACCTGGCTCAAGCGTATCTACAAATGGAGGTGGAGGAAGCATCTAGGAAATACCTCACGATAAACACTCACAAAGGCCTTTACCAGTACAATCGACTGGTATTTGGGGTAGCATCGGCCCCGGCTATGTGGCAGAGGGCAATGGAACAAGTCCTGCAAGGGATCCCGGGGACCCAGTGTTATTTGGACGACATCCTGGTTACGGGTGAAAATGACAATGAACACCTTGCCAACCTGGAACAGGTGCTCACGAGATTGCAGGAATATGGGCTACGAGCCAACCGTCCCAAATGAGAGTTCTTCAAGAGACAAATCTCATATTGTGGCCACATGATTGATGAGGAAGGGTTGCATAAGTCGCCAGACAAGATTGAGGCTGTAGTCAAGGCTCCAGCACCAGAAAATGTGTCTCAACTGAGGTCGTTCCTCGGGTTGGTGAACTACTACCATAAGTTCTTGCCGAATTTATCTACAATTCTGCACCCACTGAACGCCCTCCTTCAAACTGGTGTAACATGGAAATGGAGTGATGAGTGTAAGCGTGCCTTTCAGGAATGTAAATGCCAAATCACTTCAAAAGAAGTATTGGCCCACTACAACCCAACACTACCGATTCGGTTGGCATGTGATGCGTCACCTTACGGCATTGGAGCGGTGCTGTCACACAAATTCCGTGACGGTTCAGAGAGGCCAATAGCCTTTGCATCGCGCTCGCTAACCTCAGCCGAGCGTAACTAAGCCCAGATTGACAGGGAGGCCCTCAGCCTGGTGTGGGGGGTGAAGAAGTTCAATCACTATCTGCACGGGCAGAAATTCACCCTACTGACTGATCATCAACCCCTGGTCTCAATTTTTAACCCAAAGAAGGGCGTTCCGGTGATGACGGCGCAACGGCTGCAAAGATGGTCACTTTTTCTAGGGGCACATCAGTATGACATAGAGCACAAAGGTACGAAACAGCATGGAAACGCTGATGGGCTGTCGCGCCTACCGTTGCCTACGGCGGAAGAAGCACCTGCAGTGGACCCTGTGGAGATATTCCATGCGACCATAGTCGAATGTTTGCCTGTTACAAACGCAAGTATTGAGAAGGAAACCCGAAATGACCCGACACTCTCTCGGGTCTATGATTTGACGGTGAAGGGATGGCCAGCATATGGCGACTCACTGTTGCCAGCATTCTCGCCAAGGAGGGAACAGCTGTCGGTGTGCCGGGGAACCTTGATGTGTGGATCCCGAGTGGTAATTCCACCCAAGTTGAGAGATAGAGTGCTCAATGAGCTTCACGAGGGTCATCTGGGAGGGGTAAAAATGAAGAGCCTAGCCAGGGCGTTTGTGTGGTGGCGGGGAATCGATAAAGAAATCGAGGATATGACCAAGAGATGCACAGGATGCCATAAGGTCCAAAACGCTCCACCACAGGCCCCGCTACATCCATGGGAGTGGCCCTCATCTCCATGGCAATGGGTACACATTGATTTCGCTGGTCCATTTATGGACTCAATGTTTCTAATCGCTGTGGACGCCCATTCGAAATGGCCAGAGGTCATTAAAATGTCCTCCACCACCACGGAGAAAACTATTGCAGTCCTAAGGACCATCTTCGCCAGGAATGGGTTGCCAGAACAGATCTGTTCCGACAATGGCCCACAGTTTGTGTCTGAGGATTTCCGGAGGTTCCTGAAGAATAATGGGGTGAAACATTACACATCTGCCCCATATCATCCAGCCACAAATGGATTGGCTGAGAGGTTTGTTCAGACCTTTAAAAAGGCCATAAAGGCAATGTATAATGACGACATACCACTGCAACACAAGGTGGATAACTTCCTGTTTGCTTACCGGAATGCGACACATGCAGTAACCAACCAAACTCCAGCCGTACTGTTTTTCAACCGGAGACTAAGATGTCGCTTGGATTTGCTCAAACCAAACATAAGACGAGATGTTGAGGATAAGCAGTTCCAGCACATAAATGAGAAGCCAACCAGGAGCTTCAAGATAGGGCAACCAGTCTTGGCCCACGACTACCGAACAGAAAAATGGCAGCCAGGCACGATATGCACACAGCAGGGACCACTAATGTACACAGCGGACGTTGGAGAGAGCATCGTGATACGCCATGCTGACCAGATTCTAGAGTCACAGGAACAAGCCAAACCTGTACCACAAGCATGTGCACCTGGTAATGAGCCCGAAGTACAGATTGCGTCTACCTCAGAAGCAGGGGTATTGGAAGCTGACGAACCAACCAATGACAATGAGCCAGAATTGACTCCACCGCCAGAACAGGATACTCGAGAAAGGCGCTATCCAGTCCGGATCAGGAAGTCTCCTCAAAGACTGAACTTATAAATGACTATTTCAGTTGATGTATATATTACTGAGAAAATTGTAATTGTAATTACTTATTATTTAGTTGTTAAATGAATGTTATGTACTGTTTATCTAAAAAGGGGAGGAATTGTTGTGTATGTCCCTTTAAGGGAATAACTGGTCTTAGACTGCAGTACTGGCAGTGACCACCCCTGTATAAAAGGCCCTAGCAGGCTTCTGTAGTTTCAGTTTCAAGCTGCCACTTGTTCAGTAAAGTACCTGTTAAACTATTCTCCCGAAGTCCATGTATTATTGAGGCGCGGACTTTACATAGGCCAAGTAGGAACGCTAGCATATGGGTAATGTTACTGGATGAGTAATCCAGAGGCCTGGACGAATAATCCGACGACAAGAGTTCAAATCCCACCACGGCAGCTGGGGAATTTAAATTCAGTTAATTAAATAAAAAGCTAGTCTCAGTAGCTTTTGACCATGAGAACCCACCTGGTTCACTAAAGTCCTTTAGGGAAGGAAATCTGCTGTCCTTACCCAGTCTGGATTATGTGTGACTCCAGACCCACAGCAATGTGGTTGACTCTTAACTGCCCTCTGAAATGGCCTAGCGAGACCACTCAAGGGGCAATTAGGGAATGGGCAATAAATGCTGGCCTTGCCAGCGACGCCCACATCCCGTGAATGAAGAAAGAATAAAGCAATTATCCCCACTCTCTCGCCCTGCTTCACATGAAGACGACACTTTTATTTTATTTATTCGTTCAAGGCATGTGGGTGTCGCTGCCAAGGCTAGCATTTACTGCCCATTCCCTAACTGCCCCTTGAGTGGTCTCGCTAGGCCATTTCAGAGGGCAGTTAAGAGTCAACCACATTGCTGTGGGTCTGGAGTCACATATAGGCCAGACCGGGTAAGGGCAGCAGATTTCCTTCCCTAAAGGACTTGTGAACCAGGTGGGTTCTTACGACAATCCGGTAGTTTCATGGTCAAAAGCTACTGAGACTAGCTTCTTATTCCAGATTTATTTAATTAACCAAATTTAAATTCCCCAACGTGTCCAGGACCCTGGATTACTAACCAGTCCAGTAACATAACCACTATGTTACCACACCCACTGAATTGTCTGTGCACTCTGATTGGATCAGAGTGCACAGACAATTCAGTCCCCATAATGAAGTCATAGATTCTGCTATTTTTAGCCAATACTTTGATTTTACATCATTACTACTTAGTTAAATAGAAAAAAGTTACAGCTATTTGGGAAGTGAGAAGTAGAATTGGTTGAAGTGGTCTTTGTCTTGTCCAATTCACACCAAAGCAAATTCAGTCCAACCTATGTTGCTCCCTCCCCCGCCCCACACCACCACCCCAATCAATAATGGTCCAAAAATCACTCCTCTCTGGCTCTGCTGACATTTTTCTATAATGGCAATTATGAAACCGGTCCAATCCTTGTGTCAACCCCATGCCACACATTTCTAAGTGACAAAAAGATAACTGGAATGCAGGCAATGCGCCAAGGACCAGGAAACAGGATAGAAATCCAAGCATTTACAAATGGTTTCCTGGGTTGACATTTCGTCGGCTAATCTCACCCAGCACCAAGTCCAGGGGGTCTGGCAGCACAACCCCGCCCGGTACCCAAAAGAGCAGGTCAGATAGGCAGGCCAAGTTGGCCTCCTGGTGGGGAAGGGTTACCTCCAGTTTTGGGGGCACGGTTGTCATTATTTTTGGTCATGCTTTTGTCTCAAACTTTTTTTTTTTTTAAATTCACTTATGGGATGTGGACGTCACTAGCAAGGCCAGCATTTATTGCCCATCCCTAGTTGCCCTCGAGAAGGTGGTGGTGAGCCGCCTTCTTGAACCACTGCAGTCCATGTGGTGAAGGTGCTCCCACAGTGCTGTTAGGGAGGGAGTTCCAGGATTTTGACCCAGCAACGATGAAGGATCGGCGATATACTTCCAAGTCAGGATGGTGTGTGACTTGGAGGGGAACTTGGAGGTGGTGGTGTTCCCATGCGCCTGCTGCCCTTGTCCTTCTAGTTGGAAGAGGTCGCGGGTTTGGGAGGTGCTACCAAAGAAGCCTTGGCGAGTTGCTGCAGTGGATCTTGTAGATGGTACACACTGCAGCCACGGTATGCCGGTGGTGGATGGAGTGAATGTTTAAGGTGGTGGATGGGGTGCCAATCAAACGGGCTGCTTTGTCCTGGATGGTGTCAGCATTTCTCACTGAACTTTGCTTATGTCCACTGTCATGCTGCAAGTACGGGTTCTGGGCATTAGGTGGTGGCGCGGAAGGAGTTTGATATTTTTCTCCCTATTCTGTTGCTATCTTGTATATTAAAAACCAACATGCATCAACTGACTGAGCACAACGCCAAGGGCCATGTACTAGTATAAGAAAATATTAATGAACCCAACACACTAGAATGCTATGACCAGATGTTGCCTTAACAGTAAGTATTGCAAGAGATTTTCATGGAAAATTTATATGCATACTATATTGTATATAAAATATACATGCACATATAAAATGTACGTACAGTTTAATATAATTTTAAAGGGTCTGCCATCACGATTAACTGAAATGCTTACGTACATAAGGGTAGATGTTGGAGAAATGCCATTGTGTCTTCATTCTAACATTCAGCATAAGCACTTCATAATTTCCAAACAGAATTGCTTGGAGCTGTACAGGCGGAGGAGCTGGGAGACGCAACTTTGAGGAATTGCAGCACCGCCACTGGCAGGAAGGTGCAATGACAGCGTGACGAGTTTACATAGGCACTTTCCATTCTAAATGCGGATATAGCAATTTACAATGGGGAAAAAATTGACACAAGAGTGCGAGAACAAGGTTTTGTAGGCAGGAAACTGCACACATATGCAAAAATTTCAATATATTATATAGAGCCAGTAGGCGGGTTATATCAAAATGGAAACAGATTCAATGAGTTTTTAT
Source organism: Somniosus microcephalus (assembly GCF_052327205.1). NCBI lineage: Eukaryota > Metazoa > Chordata > Chondrichthyes > Squaliformes > Somniosidae > Somniosus > Somniosus microcephalus. The sequence goes on along the minus strand of NC_141002.1, from coordinate 92,334,576 downwards.
ATTACAACACCGGTGTCTGCTTTGCTGAGACATGCCCTTTGAAATCATTTTACATAAGGAATACAGCTAATAATTATTTTACAGTGGACAAAAATGCCAAACTAAAAAGTCAGGGCCATGAGCAGTGCTCCCCCAATTTTAAATTTGGGTGCGCGGTCCCTTTAATGGGCTGCGCAGCCCGTTCGAAGTTCTGCGCACGCGTGAAATTTCACATTGGGCCAGAAATTCAGGTCCCCACGGGTGCGTACGCACTGGGCACTCACCCGTAAGGTCAATGGAAGTGCCGGTTTCGTGCATGCACTGGAAACTGGAACTTCCGTTCCCTTGAAGGAAGGGGTTCGGCGGTCAAACGCATGCGCCGGAGAGGCAGCGCGTACGCCTGGAACTTCCGCTTTTTTCACAGGTTTTTCAGTGCGGGTAAGTCCCTAGCAGTTGCGCGTGGAAAAAGCAGGCGCAAGGCCTGTTTTTAACAAGGTAAGAGGTTAATTAAGTAAAATTAAAACATATTTTCCACAGGTTTATCATTTTAAAATACTTTGAAGAAAGGTAAGTTTCTTTTCAGCCCCGTTAAAAACTTTAATTGTTTCAAAAATTAACTATTTTAAACAAAAATTTTAATTTATGTAATTTATAGTTCTTTTAAAAATGTGATTTAAAAAAAAAAAAATTATTTGAAGTTTTACTTAGGTTTTGGGGCTGATCTCTATTCATAGATTTGACAGGTCTTCCTGTCAAATCTATGAATGGAGATTCCCTGCTCCGATTGGCTCGCCACGGCCCAAGTGATCCCAGGGGACGCTGCGAACTAACTGCGCCGCTGGGATACGCGAGCCCTGCGCGCCGGCAGCTGGAGGAGGCCTAGGATCGGAATCCCACATGGGCCCACGTTATGTAAGTGCAAGTTGGGGGCTTGCGCCCGCAGGAAGCCTCCAACCCGAATTTCTGGCCCAATGGAAAAGCTGGTCCCGGGCTGTGGAAACATTGACCATGAGCCTTTAGAGAAAAGCCAAACACAAAACATCTTTCGCAGTCAGTTAATGACACCGCATAAATTTCACTTTTCGCGAGTGCATCAGCATTTCACACAAAGATTACCACAAAAAAAAAATCATTGTAGCCTACCAGCAGTTATTCCAATTTTAACTTATTAACTGATAACTGCATTAGAGTCCGGGAGTTCTATCCCTCCTGACTTTCCAAGTGCCCTGGATCACTGTCACAGTCGGCTTTATTTAGCAGGATTGGTAACAGTTGTAACCATGTTAGTGAGCTTTAGCCTGACATCTAATATTACAGAATGGAATCCTTTAAAGAGAAAGTAGCAAGGATTACTGCTCCTTCCATGGACATTTCATCAGCCTGAATCACAAAAAAAAGGCAACATTCTGTTGCATCAGCTATTCCTCTGAAAACAGTTTTTTTTTAAAAATTTGTTCTCAGGATGTGGGCACCATTGGCAAGGCCGGTATTTATTGCCCATCCTTGACTGACCGAGAAGGTGGCGGTGAGCCAAGTTCTTGAACCGCTGCGGTCCGCGTGTTGAAGGTACACCCACACAGTGCTGTTAGGGAGGGAGTTTCAGGATTTTGGTCCTTTTTGAAAGCACAGAGATATATTTCCAAGTGTGACTTGGAGGGGAACTTGAAGGTGGTGGTGTTCCCATGCGCCTGCTGCCCTTGTCCTTCTAGGTGGAAGAGGCCGCGAGTTTGGGAGGTGCTGCCGAAGAAGCCTTGGCGAGTTGCAGCAGTGCATCTTGTAGATTGTACACACTGCAGCCACGGTACGCCAGTGGTGGAGGGAATGAATGTTTAAGGTGGTGGATGGGGTCCTGATCAAGCGGGCTGCTTTGCCCTGGATGGTGTCGAGCTTCGAGTGTTGTTGGAGCTGCACTCATCCAGGCATTATTTCCCTCAGCAGTTTTGTGGAGGTGATAATTACATTAACTCGGAGCTCTGAACATCAAAAAATTCATATTTGTCAAAAGTGAGAAAGACCTCAAGCAATCGCAGGTGCAGATGTGGTGGGCCAAATGGCCTTCTTCTGTGCTGTATTATTCTATGATTCTATGAATCTGCATGATTTTTGTTAGTGGTGTACAGTACACAACCGGACAAAACCTAATGATACCAAGGACTGGGCAACTTAAAAGTCTCCTGTTCTGAGGAAGGATATACTTGCCTTGGAGGCGGTGCAACAAAGGTTCACTAGATTGATTCCTGGGATGAGAAGGTTGTCCTATGAGGAGAGATTGAGTAGATTGGGCCGATACTCTCTGGAGTTTAGAAGAATGAGAGGTGATCTCATTGAAACATACAAGATTCTGAGGAGGATTAACAGGGTAGATGCTGAGAGATTGTTTCCCTGGCTGGAGAGTCTAGAACTAGGGGGCATAGTTTCAGGATAAGGGGTCGGTCATTTAAGACTGAGAAGAGGAGGAATTTCTTCACTCAGAGGGTTGTTAATCTTTGTAATTCTCTACCCCAAGGGGCTGTGGAGGCTGAATCGTTGAGTATATTCAAGGCTGAGATCGATTGATTTTTGAACTCCAGGGGAATCAAGGGATATGGGGATAGGGCGGGAAAGTGGAGTTGAGGTCGAAGATCAGCTATGATCTTATTGAATGGCGGAGCAGGCTCGAGGGGCCATATGGTCGACTCCTGCTCCTAATTCTTATGTTCTTAAAGTTTACCTTTTCAGCTCGATCACTGAGTAGCATTGGTTTAGCCATGAGACAGGAGAGAAAGAGGATGACGAGTACACATAGACTGAGATAAAAGGACAGGCAGCTAATCTAGTTCTCCATAGGGTCACTTCAGGGAGACATACTCGGACCATTTTCATTCTGGGGTACCAGTGCATAGTAACAAGAGACAGCTCCACGTAGGTCAACCTGTCGTCCTGGATGAGGGGTGAAACACTGTCGTAGGTTTGGAAAGGGTAGGAAGCCAAATGTGAACAAGATAAAACAAACTGATCTGATTAATGGTTGAATTAAATTTCATGTAGAGGGGATGGAAAACAGTGGATTAGAACAATGTCCTTTAACCATTGGGACACAGATTCAAATGCAGGCCGGGCTGGTAGGATAAACCTCTTCTCGCCCTCTCGGCTACAAAGTGCTACTACTACTGCTACAACACCTTTAACGTAGTAAAATGTCCCAAGGCACTTCGCAGGAGCGTTATCAAAGAAAATTTGATAGTGAGCCACTTAAGGAGATATTAGGGCAGGAAGAGGTAGATTTTATGGAGCGTTTTAAAAGGAGAGGCGGAGAGATTTACGGAGGGGAAATCCAGAGCTTAGGGCCTTGGCAGTTGAAGGCACGGCCACCAATGGTAGAGCAATTCAAAATCGGGGATACTCAAGAGGTCAGAGTTAGAGGAGCACAGATATCTCGGAGGGTTGCGGAGCTGGAGGAGATTAGGGAGATAGGGAGGGATTTGAAAACAAGGACGAAAATGAGTCCACCTTGGGTGTCAGCCTTGGCACAATGGTAAGCAGTCTCTTCTTAGAATGTTGTTTGTGTCTTTTCTCTCTCCCCCACATGGCAGCTGTCTTTCATTCTGCCAGCGCAATTTACACTTCATCTAGAGCCCATCCTTTGTTTCTTAACCTGTTCCATTACCATCTCCTCTCGCCTTGAATATCTCTTAATGTCTCTTAACCTCTCCTGCCTTCTATCCTATCACAGACCTTCCCTTTTGTTCTTTCATCCCCTCCCCCATTTCCCAGCCTCTACACTTGCTTAAAAATCTGTTCTGATGAAAGGTCATGACCTGAAACGTTAACTCGGTTTCTCTCTTCATAGATGCTGCCTGACCTGAGGATCTCCAGCATTTTCTCTCTTTATTTCAGATTTCCAGCATCTGCCGTATTTTCTTTGTCTTCTTAGAAGGTCATGGGTTCAAGTTCCACTCCAAATACTTGAACACATAATCCAGGTTGGCACTTCAGTGCAGTACTGAGGGAGCTCAGTCAAAGGTGCCATCTTGTTGTAGAGACGGTAAACCGTGGCTCCGTCTGTATGTTCAGCAAGCGAAAGATCGATCCCATGGCACTATTACAAGAAGAGCGGTGAAGGGGGCTCTCTCCGGGGTCCTGGCCTACATTTATCCCTCGGCCAATAGCACCAAAACAGATTAGCTGGTGAAAGATCTCACTGCTGTTTGTGGGATCTTGCTGTTCATGAATACCACCTTTTACAATCTCAGGACGTCCCAAAGCGCTTTACAGCCAATGAAGTATTTCTGAAGTGTAGTCACTGTTGTCATGTAGCAAACGTGGCAGCCAATCTGTGCACAGCAAGCTCCCACAAACAGTAATGTGATAATGACCAGATAATCTGTTTTTGTTGGTTAATGCTAGTCACTAGCTGACATGAATCAGTCAGTCATTCATGAAAGAAAGACTTATGAAATAATACTGAGCGGCCTGCGGGTGGCGCTGTCCAGGGAGAGTATAAATACTCGGGCACGGGCCCAGCTTGCTCAAGACATTAACAGGAACTAGTGAAGGACACAACTAGACCTCCATGTTGTAAAACATTTGATTAAAGCTTTGTTTAATGCTTAGACCAAGTGCCTAGTAGTTTTCTTACGTCACTAGCTAATCCGTTTAATGATGCTAGAGGAGGGATAAATATTGGCCAGTACACCGGGGAGAACTCCCCTGCTCTTACATAGCATTAACAGCACAGAAACAGGCCATTCAGCCCTACTGGTCCATGCCGGTGTTTATGAGCCTCCTCCCAGATCACTTCATCTAACCCCATCATATCCTTCTACTCCTTTATCCCTCATGTGTTTATTGAGTTTCCCCTTAAATGCATTTGTGCTATTCGCCTCAATCTTCTTCGAAAATAGTGCTGTGAGATCTTTTACATCCATCTGAGAGGACTGACAGTCCCTCGGCTTAATGTCTCAGCCGAAAGAACAGTTTAGTGCTCGCTCAGTACTGAAGTGTCAGCCTGGATTATGTGCTCAAGTCCCTGCACTTGCACTACCCACAACCTTCTGACTCAGAGGCAAGGGAATGTAGCCAGGCAAGTGGTAGAAGTGTCAGTAGGAGAGCATTTTGGTGACAGTGACCATAATTCAGTGAGATTTAAGGTAGTCATGGAAAAGAACAAAGATGGACCGGAAATACAGGTTCTAAATTGGGGGAAGGCCGATTTTAATATGATAAGGCAGGATCTGGTCAAAGTGGACTGGGATCAGCTACTTGTAGGAAAATCCACATCAGAGCAGTTTGAGTCTTTCAGAAAGGAAATAGAGAGAGTACAGCACCAACATGTTCCCGTAAAGGTGAAGGGTGGGACCAACAAGTCCAGGGAACCCTGGATGTCAAGGGATATACAAGAACGGATTAGGAAAAAAAGGAGGCTTTTGGCAGATACAAAGGATGAAAAACAGTGGAAGCCCTAGAGGAGTATAGAAAGTGGTACTTAAAAAAGAAATTAGGAGAGCGAAGAGGGGGCATGAAAAAACACTGGCGGGCAAAATAAAGGAAAATCCCAAGGTGTTTTCTCAGTATATTAAGGGCAAGAGGATAACCAGGGAAAGTGTAGGGCCCATTAGGGACCAAAGTGGCAATCTGTGTGTAGAGCCGGAAGGTGTAGGCGAGGTTTTAAATGAATATTTAGCATCTGTGTTCACTATGGAGGAGGACGATGTAGGCATAGAAATCAGGCAGGGGGATTGTGATATACTTGAACAAATTAGTATTGAGGGGGGAGGAGGTACTAGCGGTTTTAGTGGGCTTAAAAGTGGATAAATCCCCAGGCCCAAACGAGATGTATTCCAGGCTGCTGTGTGAGGCAAGGGAGGAGATTGCAGGGGCTCTGACACAAATTTTCAGAACCTCTCTGGCCACAGGGGAGGTCCCAAAGCCTGGAGGACAGCTAATGTAGTACCATTATTCAAGAAGGGTAGTAGGGGTAAACCAGGGAATTACAGGCCAGTGAACCCAACATCAGTGGTAGGGAAATTATTGGAAAAATTCTGAGGGACAGAATTAGTCTCCACTTGGAGTGGCAAGGATTGTCAGCATGGCTTTGTCAGGGGGAGATCATGTCTAACCAATTTGATTGAATTTTTCAAGGGGGTGACTAGGTGTGTGAATGAGGGTAGTGCAGTTGATGTAGTCTACATGGACTTCCATGAGGGACTTTGTCAAAAGCCTTACTGGAGACTGGTCAAGAAGGTAAGAGCCCATGGGATCCAGGGCAATTTGGCACATTGGATCCAAAATTGGCTCAGTGGCAGGAGGCAGAGGGTGATGGTCGAAGGTTGTTTTTGTGACTGGAAGCCTGTATCCAGTGGTGTACCGCAGGGATCGGTGCTGGGTCCTTTGTTGTTTGTTGTGTACATTAATGATTTAGATATGAATGTAGGAGGTATGATCAGTAAGTTCGCAGATGACACGAAAATTGGTGGAGTGGTAAATAGCGAGGAGGGAAGCCTCAGGCTACAGGACGATATAGACGGGTTGGTCAGAACAGTGGCAAATGGAATTTAACCTTGAAAAGTGTGAGGTGATGCATTTTGGGAGGACTAACAAGGCAAGGGAATACACAATGAATGGTAGGATCCTAGGAAGGACAAAGGAACCTTGGTGTGCATGTACATAGATCCCTGAAGGCAGCAGGACAGGTAGATAAGGTGATTAAAAAGGCATATGATATACTTGCCTTCATTAGCCGAGGCATAGAATATAAGAGCAGGGAGGTTATGATGGAGCTGTACAAAACACTAGCTAGGCCACAGCTGGAATAGTGTGTGCAGTTCTGGTCGCCACACTATAGGAAGAATGTGATTGCATTGGAGAGGGTGCAGAGAAGATTCACCAGCATGTTACCTGGGCTGGAGCGCTTCAGCTATGAAGAGAGACTGGACAGGCTGGGGTTGTTTTCCTTCGACAAGAGAAGGCTGAGGGGGGACCTGATTGAGGTGTACAAAATTATGAGGGGCATAGATAGGGTAGATAGAAAGGAACTTTTCCCCTTAGTAGTGGGGTCAATAACCAGGGGGCATAGTTTCAAGGTAAGGGGCAGGAGGTTTAGAGGGGATCTGAGGAAAAACTTTTTCACCCAGAGGGTGGTTGGAATCTGGAACTCACTGCCTGAAAGGGTGGTAGAGGCAGGAACCCTCACAACATTCAAGAAGCATTTAGATGAGCACTTGAAACGCCATAGCATACAAGGCTACGGACCAAGTGCTGGAAAATGGGATTAGAATAGACGGGGCTTGATGGCCGGCGCAGACACAATGGGCCGAAGGGCCTCTTTCTGTGCTGTATAAATCTATGACTCTAAGAGTGCTACCCACTGAACCACGGTGAAAACTGTTGTTATGCAAACGTGGGAGCTAAATCCACAACTCTGCTCTCAGTAGGTCTCTGTAAGAAGGCCAACGAGACCGACACCCTGGTTCGACTGTAACAATGAGTGCGCGGCCCTGGGTGGTCATTCTTCCGACACGGGATGCAGCGTCACGTGTTGGAGTACGAAGTGCACCTGAGTGCCTAAAAAGGGAGAGGACGGAAAGATAAAATAAACCATCTGCTTTTCAGCACAAACATCCCTCTCCTTGAGGACAAAAATAGAAAAGCGTAAAATTATCACACAATATTTAGCAAAATGAAACCTGGCAGCACAGCAGTCCATATCATGCGGTGAGCACCAGTGTCCCTGCAATCAAGCCTGGCATTCATCACTATCCATCACGACATCTCCTGCCAGCGCTTAAAAAAAAAACACACTTGCTGAAAATAGAATAAACGTGTTTATTCAATGAATTCCACCTGCATATATTGCACAGAACACTGATTAGAGGATTCTTCAAGGGCACACTATATCTCGGGGTTTAGATGATGCTCAAAGTTCTTGAACTTCTCTTTTTATGAGGTAACCTTGGTGCTACACTTGTAACACAATCGAGCCAGAGTGAGAGTGAGGGAGCGGGAGCAGAAGAGTAGGAAAGAAGGTGAGGGGTGGGGAGAAAAGGAGAGAGACAGAAGGGCAGAGGGAGGGAGGGAGAAGGAAAGATGGAGGGAAGAGGACAGAAGGAAGGCAAGGTCGAGGGCATGTTATCATCACCCAACTCTATACCCACCACTCCCGCTTTAAATCCCATTCAATTTGGTTTTCGCCTTGCCCACTGCACGGAGACTGCTCTCGTCAAAATCGCCAATGACATCTTTTGACTGGTGACTGTGACGCGCTATTCCTCTTCATCCTCCTTGACCTCTGTGCAGCGTTTGATACAGTCGACCACGCCATCCTTCTTCACGGTCTCTCCTCTGAGACCTGCCTCCGTGGCATTGCCCGGGTCCGGTTCCTTCCCGCCTGTCCCAGTGCTGTCAACGTAGCTCCTGAAATGGATTTTCAACACACCCAGTTAGGGTCACATCAGGTGTGCCCCCTGGTTCCGTCCACGGCCTCCTCCTTTTCTTATATACATGCTGCCCCAGCTTCATCATTCTGCTACCACTCTTGATTCCTCAGCCACCACTGTTCTGTCCGATTGATTCCCCGATATGAAGTCCTAGATGAGCAAGCATTTTCTCTAACTCAACATCAAGACCAAAGCCATCGTGTTCGGCACCTACCAAAAGTGCCACACGTCAGCTCCCAACTCCCTCTCTCTTTCTGACAGGGCATAATATCGGTGTCCTACTTGACTGAGCTGAGCTTCAAATTCAACATCCTTGCCATCACCGAGACTACTCATTGTCCACCTTTGCTCACCTCCATTCCTACCTCACCCCCTCTGCCGCTGAAATGCCTTTGTCCCCTCTAGACTCTATAAATTCAATGCTCTTCTTGTGACCTCCCAAATTCTGTCCTTTACAAATTTCAACCTGCCCAAAATGCTGACGTCTGTATCCTATTCTGCACTAAGTGCCGTTGCCCTATTACACCCATGCTCGTACATCATGCACTGCTTCCCAATCCTCCCAAGCAGAAATGACAAAATGCCTATCTACAGATATTCCCATGGCATCAGCCCTCCCTACCTCTGCAACCCCGTTGAGCTCCAAGTTGCTCTGCTCTCCGACTCTGGCCTCCTCTGCACGTCTCTCTCTTCAGCTCCACCAGCAGCAGAACCGTCAGCTGTTTGGGGTCCCAGCATTTTGAAATATTTTTTATGTCCCCTCTGCCTCGCTATCTCTTTACCCTTCTTCAAAAGCCTCCTGAAAACATACCCTCGTTGATCTTACGGTCAGGCACCTCCCCTAATCCTCCTTCCTCCAGTTATTTCTACCTTTGCAAAGTCCTTTTGTTACTTAAAAAGGTGCTATCTAAGGGCATGCAAAAATGTTGTTGTGATTTAGGAGGAAAGAGGGAGGGAGAAATATGGAAGATGGGAGAAGAGAAGATAGCAGGAGGTGGAAAGGGCAGGAGAGGGAGCTGGCACAGACTGGGGGGGGGGGGGGGAAGAAGAGGCTAACGGCAGGGGGGGGGGGCGGAGGGAGGGAGAAGAAGAGGCGCTCGGGGAAAGAGGAAGAAGCAGTGAGGAGGTATTTCCTGTTGCACAATGGCAGCACCCACAATCCAAAACTAATGCACGTGTTTGAGCAAGACATTAAATCACAAAACAGTAGCTTCATAAATATTCCAGTTATGAATCACTATTAGACTTCATGAATCACTATTAGACTTCATGAATCACCCTTGAACCAGCTCAATTGTTAGCATTTCCCAATGTCAAATCTATACCAGGCACCAGCAACCGATGTACAAGAAGTCCCCCCATGGCAGGACATTGAACCACAGCATTTTTTATAAATGAAAATAAAAATTTAGAAGAATTTAAAGTATCTCATCTTTAAAGATCTCAACATATTTTCAAATGATTATATATATTTTAAACCCACAATCTCATTAAAAAGGCGTGCGCGCATGCGTCATATAAATACAATACATGACAGAAGTGGTAGATCACTCGGTTTAATGACTGTGAGTCAATCTACAAGTTACGTAACCCGAAAGCAGCACGGTAATCAAGTCCCAAGGTCTCTCTTTGTGGTCAATCACTCAGCATCTTACCACTTCCTCAGCTTCCCTGACTGGTTAAATGCATTGTTTGATGTGGTACGGAGCCATGCAGACCAGATCCAATGTGAACCTGGGCCTGAGGCAGTGTTAGTTGACCTCAACTGTGAGAAACAGAGACGGTGTAAATAATTGACCTTACTATCTCTGGGTGGGGGGAAAAAGGGGGTTTAAAAATAAATATCCCACAGCCAGCGAGCTGCCTCACTGCAGATCATTATTGAATGACCCCTGCTGGGTGTGCGTAGATGTTAGATGTCATGGGGAAAAAGCTGGGGGGTGTGGGACTCAGTTGGAGAGCTCTTTCAAAGAGCCGGCACAGGCACGATGGGCCGAATGGCCTCCTTTTTGTGCGGTAAAATTCTATGATTCAAAGACAGGACCAAGGCCAGCTTCGAAGCCCAGTGTTAAGTGGATAACTGGTACTCGCTGGCTCGGCTCAAACTCAACGAATAGCCAGTAAGAACCGGGCAAGGTACTGAGGAGAACCCAATGCCTGTAGAACTCTACCTTCACTCTACCTTGGTGTCAGCCATGGCTCAGTTGATAGCATTCTCGCCCGAGTCAGAAGGTCGTGGGTTCAAGCTCCACTTTAGAGACTATAGCACAAAATCTAGGCCGACACTCCCAGTGCAGTACTGAGGGAGCGCTGCACTGTCTGAGGTGCCGTCTTTCAGATGAGACGTTAAAACCGAGGCCCAGTCAGCTCTCAGGTGGACGTAAAAGATCCCGTGGCACTATTTTCAAGCAGAGCAGGGGGAGTTATCCCTGGTGTCCTGCCCAACACATGTCCCTCAACCAACATCACCTTATCTGAGGAAGGATGTTCTTGCCATGGAGGGAGTGCAGCGAAGATTCACCAGACTGATACCTGGGATGGCAGGAATGACGTATGAGGAGAGATTGGGTCGATTAGGCTTATATTCGCTCGAGTTTAGAAGAATGAGAGGGGATCTCATTGAAACTTATAAAATTCTAACAGGACTAGATGCAGGAAGGATGTTCCCGATGGCAGGGGAGTCCAGAACCAGGGGTCACAGTCTAAGGACTGAGATGAGGAGGAATTTCTTCACCCAGAGAGTGGTGAACCTGTGGAATTCTCTACCAGAGAAGGCAGTTGAGGCCAATTCATTAAATATATTCAAGAAGGAGTTGGATATATTTCTTAAGGCTAAAGGGATCAAGGGATATGGGGAGAAGGCAGGGACAGGGTACTGAATTTGGATGATCAGCCATGATCTCATTAAATGGCGGAACAGGCTTGAGGGGCCGAATGGCCTACTTCTGCTCCTATCTTATAAATATGTGAAAAGAAAAAGATTGGTGAAGTCAAGCGTAGGTCCCTTGCAGTCAGAATCAGGGGAATTTATAATGGGGAACAAAGAAATGGCAGACCAATTAAATATATACTTTGGTTCTGTCTTCACAAAGGAGGACACAAATAACCTCCCAAAGATGTCAGGGAACATAGGGCCTAATGAGAGGGAGGAACTGAAAGAAATCAGTATTTGTAGGGAACTGGTGTTAGGGAAATTGATGGGATTGAAGGCCGATAAATCCCCAGGGCCTGATGGTCTACATCCCAGGGTACTTAAGGAAGTGGCTGTAGCGGTTCGTGTAGATTGCCACTAAATAAGAGAGTTTGACTTTGACGAACTATTAACAAGTTGTTTATTTACAGGAACAGACTAATTACATCAGGTAAGATGGCTGACTGTAGGAGCATCGTGGTATAGGTCTTGTCCCAGTGGGGACTCCATGAGGACTGAGTTCGCAGTCCTGTGGAGAGCGTGATGACGTCATCACGTTGTTCGTGTTTCCCGTGCTTAGGGTGTCACGTGATGCGCGTCGTTGGCCGTTGAGGCCGAAGTCGCAAGGCCGGGCTGTGCCGGTGCTTGCCGCGGGAGCGGAAGATCGCGTCGCTCCCGTCGGCTGGCCGTTGAGGCCGAAGACACTAGGCCGGGCTGTGCCGGCGGCCATCCTGGAAGGCCGAGTCGGGCCAGCAGCCGCCGCACGCACGTCACGTCGTACGTGACGTGACATCAGCGCGCTAGGGCGCGTCTTAAAGGGGCAATGGCCCCCAACAGGTAAGTTAAAAGGGCAACGGCCCCAAAAGGTAAGTTAAACATACAGTAAGGTAAGTTAAAGGGAATTATGTGTCTTTATGTAAGGTACAACCGGTGGTACCGCCACATGGCCCTTGAAATAGTAGATGCATTGCTGGTCATCTTCCAAAATTCGATAGACTCCGGAACAGTTCCCATTGATTGGAGGGTAGCTAATGTTACCCCACTATTCAAAAAAGGTGGTAGAGAGAAAACGGGGAATTATAGACTGGTAAGCCCGACATCGGTAGTGGGGAAAATGCTAGAGTCCATTATAAAAGATGTAATAGCAGAGCACTTGCAAAACAGTGACAGGATCGGACAAAGTCAACATGGATTTACAAAAGGTAAATCATGCTTGACTAATCTTCTGGAATTTTTGAGGATGTAACTGGTAGAATAGATAAGGGAGAACCAGTGGATGTGGTGTATTTGGACTTTCAGAAGGCTTTCGATAAGGTCCCGCAAAAGAGATTAGCATGTAAAGTTAAGGCACATGGGATTGGGGGCAAGGTACTGACTTGGATAAAGAACTGGTTGGCAGACAGGAAGCAAAGAGTTGGAATAAACGGCTCTTTTTCCGAGTGGCAGACAGTGACTAGTGGGGTACCGCAGGGATCGGTCCTAGGAAATGCGAGGTTATCCACTTTGGTGGCAAAAACAGGAAGGCAGATTATTATCTGAACAGCAATAGATTGGGAGAAGGGGAAGTACAACGAGACCTGGGTGTCCTTGTGCACCAGTCGCTGAAGGTAAGCATGCAGGTGCAGCAGGCGGTTAAGAATCACAGAATCACAGAAACCCCACAGTGCAGATAGAGGCCATTCGGCCCATCGAGCCTGCACCGACACATATCCCACCCGATCCGCGTAACCCCTACACCAACACATATCCCACTCTATCCCCGTAACCCCATGTATTTAATCACCCTAACACTAAGAGTCAATTTATCATAGCCAATCAACCTAACCCGCACATCTTTGGAAGGCAAATGGTATGTTGGCCTTCATAGCGAGAGGGTTTGAGTACAAGAACAAGGATGTCTTGCTGCAGTTGTACAGGGCCTTGGTGAGACCACACCTTGAGTATTGTGTGCAGTTTGGGTCGCCTTATCTGAGGAAGGATGTTCTTGCCATGGAGGGAGTGCAGCGAAGATTCACCAGACTGATACCTGGGATAGCAGGAATGACGTATGAGGAGAGGTTGGGTCGATTGGGCTTATACTCGCTGGAGTTTAGAAGAATGAGAGGGGATCTGATTGAAACTTATAAAATTCTAACAGGACTAGACAAACTGGATGCAGGAAGGATGTTCCCGATGGCTGGGGAGTCCAGAACCAGGGGTCACAGTCCAAGGATAAGGGGTAAGCCATTTAGGACAGAGATGAGGAGGAATTTCTTCACCCAGAGAGTGGTGAACCTGTGGAATTCTCTACCACAGAAGGCAGTAGAGGCCAATTCATTAAATATATTCAAGAAGGAGTTGGATATATTTCTTAAGGCTAAAGGGATAAAGGGATATGGGGAGAAGGCAGGGACAGGGTACTGAAATTTCATGATCAGCCATGATCTCATTGAATGGCGGAGCAGGCTCGAGGGGCCGAATGGCCTACTCCTGCTCCTATCTTCTATGTTTCTATGTATCACTAAAATCAGATTATCTGGGTCGTTATCACATTGCTGTTTGTGGGAGCTTGCTGTGCGCAAATTGGCTGCCACGTTTCCTACATTACAAACAGTGACTGCATTTCAAAGAGTACTTCATTGGCTGTTATGCGCTTTAGGGCGTCTTGAGGTTGTGTAAGGCGCTATATAAATGCAAGTCTTTCTCCCAGTAGGAATAATGCAACACACTTTCCACCTAAAAAAGATCTTCGGTCCTCAAAAGGTTACTAATTACCATACAGTGGGTACAACTATGCAAACAACTGTAGAAAGGGAATGATGAGAGTTGGTGTGTAACCAGGCTAGGCTGCCTGGATAAGCTTTGTTGAGTATTAATTTAAAATTCCACACAGCTAGTTCAGCAAATAGTGTTGCATGTCATTGATGTCCATTATCTTCATGCAATCTCTCACTGGTGCAGAAGTCTCGACAACTCCCATGGAGACATTTCCATGAACTTTAGATGGTCATAGACAGAATCCATTTATCCCATTCTATCAAATGCAGGTGTTTCAGTGCATCTGAACGTGCCAAGTTTAAAAATATAACTTTAAAAAAAATCTGTAGTACAGGAAACTCTTTGGTATCCGGCACCGACGGCACCAGGATGGTGCCGGTTGATTAAAAATTCCGGATGACGGAGAGGGTTATCTACCGAGGCTATTTTTTAACAAACAAAAATCAAAAAATCAAGAAATGTGCAGTATACAGTAATTGGGTACTCACCTACAAAATGTTGTGTTAAATGGATGGTGGAAGATGCTTGATTAAGTACAGTACTGCCAGTTGAGGGTAATCCCTAACTCTTTAATTACTTAACAGTAAAACAAAACTTATACAGTAAACTGTATACAGTACTGTAGTTGACTGTACACTTATTCCAAGAGACTACCGGCAGCGCGGGAGATGCACAGAAAAATGGCGGATCGGAAGAGACTACCGGCAGCGCGGGGGAGTCAGACTCCTGTTACAGGGGTATTGAGGTGTTCCGACTTCCGACAGCGCCAAGAAGCCGAGTAGTGGCAGTTTGGAGAACTACCCCCACTGACTAACTCGGCCACCGCGAGAGACTCGGACTCGGCAACATTGCCGGTTATTGAGGTGTTGTTTTCGGAGTATGAATTTTGCCGGTTAATAGAGAATTCCGGATATTCATTACAGGCAAAATAAGCCAGATACAAACTAATTATCCTGACAATATAATTGCCTCCCCCAACCACCGCCCCCCCGAAAAAAATGTGCTTTAATTAAATTCAAGACTTTTGATTTAACAAAACGGTAGGATAAATAAATCACGTTTTACATAGAAACATAGAAGATAGGAGCAGGAGTAGGCCATTTGGCCCCTCGCGCCTGCTCCGTCATTCAATGAGATCATGGCTGATCATCCAAATTCAGTACCCGGTCCCTGCCTTCTCCCCATATCCCTTGATCCCTTTAGCCTTAAGAAAATATATCTAACTCCTTCTTGAATATATTTAATGAACTGGCCTCAACGGCCTTCTGTGGTAGAGAATTCCACAGGTTCACCACTCTCTGGGTGAAGAAATTCCTCCTCATCTCTGTCCTAAATGGCTTACCCCTTATCCTTAGACTGTGACCCCTGGTTCTGGACTCCCCGACCATCGGGAACATCCTTCCTGCATCTAGTCTGTCTAGTCCTGTTAGAATTTTATAAGTTTCAATGAGATCCCCCCTCATTCTTCTAAACTCCAGCGAGTATAAGCCCAATCGACCCAATCTCTCCTCATACATCATTCCTGCCATCCCAGGTATCAGTCTGGTGAATCTTCGCTGAACTCCCTCCATGGCAAGAATGTCCTTTCTCAGATAAGGCGACCAAAACTGCACACAATACTCAAGGTGCGGTCTCACCGAGGCCCTGTACAACTGCAGCAAAACATCCTTGTTCCTGTACTCGAGCCCTCTCGCTACAAAGGCCAGAGGTGTAACCTGTGTATAGTGTCGGCAGAGATCTGTTGCATAGCTCCCTTTTTCCGGTTCTGACGAAGGGTCATCGACCTGAAACGTTAACTCTGTTCCTCTCTCCACCGACACTGCCCGACCCGGCTGGGTATTCCCAGCACTTTGTTTTTATTTCAGATTTCCAGCATCCGCAGCATTTTGCTTTTTGTATTAGTGTAGGCCGAGAAACCAGGTGCTCAATTCCTTTTCTTCCGGCTGCTAGAGCAAGAGCAGCGGAGATGAAGAGGCGATTTGATAAAGGTGTTTAAAAAAAATTAAGAAGGGATGGGATAGAGTTGATAGAAACAGGAGTCGTTTCCAGTGAATGAGGGGGGGGGGGTCTAGAAAAAGGGGAGATAGGCAGAAGATTCAATGCACGATCTTTTTTTTAGGATAAAGAGCAGGCAAAACTTTTTTTTTTGTTATACACAGTGGGTTGTGAGGCTGTGGAAATGCTGTACCCGAGATTGAAGCAGAGACTGTAAAGTCTGTGGTTTGTGCAGTTAATAAATACACAGACTTCAGAAGTAACAAACAAAACAGGTCTTTACTATTCGAAGGTCCGGGCGAATCTGCCCCAGAAATCCTGCTACAACACTTATATACTGGTGTGGTCACTATCGGTATTACAGTATACAGAAGCCAAACAAATAGTGCCACACCTAAAGTAGTTCCCTTAAAGGTGAACGGTTACATTCAATAGTTCCCTTAAAGGTAGACGGGTACATACACTACAGAGACCATGTCAACGTTTAAGAATAGGTTAGATGGATGGATGAAGGAAAAAGGAATAAAGGGATATCGGGACAGGGTGAGCACAACAAATGCCCTCAACATTTAAGAAGCATTTAGATGAGCACTTGAAACGCCATAGCATACAAGGCTACGGACCAAGTGCTGGAAAATGGGTTTAGAATAGACAGGGCTTGATGGCTGGCGCGGACACAATGGGCCAAAGGGCCTCTTTCTGTGCTGTATAAAACTCTTTGACTCGGGATTAGGACTACTGCTCGAGTGGAGGATGGAAAAAAAGGACTTGCATTTCTATCGTGTCTTTCACAACATCCCAAATCGCTTTACAGCCAATGAAGTACTTCTGAAGTGCAGTCACTGTTGTAATGTAGGAAACGTGGCAGCCAATCTGCGCACAGCAAGCTCCCACAAACAGTAATGTGATAATGGCCAGATCATCTGTTTTTAGGGATGTTGATTGAGATATAAATATTGGCCAGGACACTGGGGATAACTCCCCTGCTCTTTTTCGAAATAGTGCCACAGGATCTTTCACATCTACCCGAGAGGGCAGACGGGGGCCTCGGTTTAACGGCTCATCTGAAAGATGGCACCTCCGACAGTGCAGCACTCCCTCAGCACTGCAATGCGAGTGTCAGCCTAGATTTTTGTGCTCGCGTCTCTGGAGTGGGACTTGAACCCACAACCTTCTGACTCAGAGGCAAGAGTGCTGTCCACTGAGCCATGGCTGACACTAAACACCTACACAGATCGGTTGATTGTAAACTCTTATGTAATTCCTCAAATATAAGTTAACAGGCAGATCCCTTAATCGGCAACCGAAGCTACTCGCAATCTCTCAGAACTGGATAAATAAAATGCTGGAAACACTCTGCAGGTCAGGCAGCATCAGTGGGGAGAGAGAGAGAGAGAGCAGAGTTATAAATGTTTCAAGTCGATGACCTTTCATCAGACCTGGAGGATGTTAAAGATGAACCGTTTTTAAGCAAATACAGAGCCAGGGAAATGGGAGTGGGGGGTGGCGGAGAGACAGGGAAGGAACAAAAGGGAGGAGGTGTGTGAAAGGGCGGAGTGCAGGGGCGATTAAATAACAAAAGGGATGATGGCGCAAGGCAAAAGGGGTTGGTAATGGGAGGACTATAGAAATAAAAGATGGGGCCAGAGGAGGTGTAAATGGTTACAACAGAACAGCAGAGGGAGAGGGAGTCATGGACAATCTGGCAAAGCGGAGAGGGCTGCCACATCACAGAATGGGGTGTTTGAGTTTAAAATTGGTCTCTAGATTCAATAAATTGTGAACGCAACTCTCAAGGCCAGTGACTAACAGGCAGGCCTGCTCACTTCCCATCCTGTCTACAAGGTATAGTTCACGACAATGCAAGGGATGAGAGTTATATTTTAATATTATTTTCATACGATACATCTCTTGGTTTTCCAAAAACCTTCCAGCAACCCCTTCACTAATTTTGCTCCATATTGACAACATAAAAGGGCTCCTTTCATCGGAAATTGTTGTTTTACAACTGCATTATGCTGTACATCAGCTGCTGTTTTATCTAAAACCTGCAAAGGGGGAGTTGGGGGCTATTTCTATTTCCTTTCTCACATCATTTAGAACTGAAAAACAGGAAACACTATCCCAGATAGATTCCGTCCGGCAACATTCTAAATATACTTTAACCACCGGTTTCAGTAATTCTATTCTACGTCTCAACTTCCTTCCCAGTCTCAAATTGCGGCAGCAACCAACGCTTTGATCTTTCCTGGCGTCGAGGCCCCTGCAGTGGTGCGCATGGCCAAAATGGGACAACGTGGGTTCCACAGTTACGCTCGAGTTCCAAAACAAACAGAAGTTACAGCTCCAGTGCACTAGGGTGTGCGTCCACGTGAATGTGTCTGGAAGTACAATCAACAAGGATAGAGAGAGAGAGCACGAGAGAGAGTTGGGTAAAAATAAAACCAGAATAGATATAACGATGGAGCGAGGGAGAGAGACAGACAGAGAGAGAACGTGCGCGAGAGGGAGAGCGAGCGCGAGAGATTGAGCGAGCGAGTTTGAGCGCGCGCGAAAGCAAGCACAGGTTAAAAATAAAATCAGAAAATGCTGGAAACACTCTGCAGTTCAGGCAGCATTTTCTATTTTTAGTTCCGATCTCCAGCGTCCGCAGTATTGTGCATTTGTTTTCATGTTTAATTCACTGCCACTTCTCTTCCAGGAATGCTCCACCTTGAAGAAGTTCTGCTCTCCTCTCTAACGGGATTTCCATTTGTCTCTCTTACCCTGTTCACCTTCCTTAAAGTCCGTTTCCCTTCTTGTCTCTGACCAGGTCTTCAGGCGCTGCCCGACCTGACGAGTGTTTCCAGCATTTTCGGTTTTTATTTTAGATCTCCAGCAGCCGCAGTGTTTTGCCTTTGTGTTCAGAGCGAGTTGGGTGGTGGTCCTGCGGCATATAGTTAAGGGACTGGTGGTATTCTTTTATAATAAAAAGCATGGAATTGCGATGCTCCTCTCCAGAGGGATTGGGTTGGGGTGGGGGGAGGAATAAAAAAAAGACACCATTGCTCAACAACAACTTGCATTTATATAGCACCTTGAACGCAGTAAAACCTTCCGAGGCGTTTCACAGGAGCGATTATCAAACAAAATTTGACACCGAGCCACATAAGGAGATGTTAGGACAGGTGACCAAAAGTTTGGTCAAAGAGGTAGGTTTTTAAGGAGCCTCTTAAAAAGGAGGAGAGAGGTTGTGAGGTGAAGATGTTTAAAAAAGAAAAAGACTTGCATTTCTATAGCGCCTTTCACGACCTCAGGGTGTCCCAAAGCGCTTTACAGCCAATGAAGTACAGTGTAGTCACTGTTGTAATGTAGGAAACGTGGCAGCCAATTTGCGCACAGCAAGCTCCCAGAAACAGCAGTGTGGCAATGACCAGATCATCTGTTTTTTGGTGACGTTGATTTGAGGGATAAATATCGGCCAAGGGAGGGAACTCCAGATCTTAGGGCCTAGGCAGCTACTGAGCTGGTCCTACTCACCTCTCGTCAAGTCTGTCACCAGTTCAGGTAAGTAACAGATGCTGTAATGAGACTACGTACGTACGGTGCCCATCACCATGGCAACAGTGGCTGGGAAATGAGATTAGGCTGTAGATAGAGACACACAGCAGCGTTCCTTCTGCTAACCCTACCAAGACTCGTCATTTTGAACGTGGAATGGATCGGAGTGCATC
Organism: Somniosus microcephalus; assembly: GCF_052327205.1. Classification (NCBI taxonomy): domain Eukaryota; kingdom Metazoa; phylum Chordata; class Chondrichthyes; order Squaliformes; family Somniosidae; genus Somniosus; species Somniosus microcephalus. Next base: position 92,314,807 of record NC_141002.1, on the reverse strand, counting down.
AATGATAGTTTTGACAGCGAACAATGGCAATTAATACACACCAATTGTTAAAAAAAAACTCCTTTAGTGTTCACACTTGAAAAACGGTAATAATGTTTATGGATATTAAACAGCACAGTAGGTACACCAGGTATGAAATGGTATCACCCATCGAGAGCGCTATACAATAAAATGTAGTGTAAAAAATCTTTGACTGATCTTTCAGAGAACGAACCGAATCTATGGAGTATCATCACTTTTGTTCAATTACATTTTCGTACCAAATGAAGGGCTCTAAAATCCAAAGTGGTGCTACAGTTTTACACTGAGTAAATACTGCAATCCGAGTGTAACATTATTCACAAAGGCAAGTCTTGGAAAGGTTGTGGTTGTGGAGGTGCAGTCGCCACACAAGAGCAGGCTTAAATTTCATCGTCAAATATGATTAAAGCCCTACAAGCCTCCGAGATCTCTGCACCAATGATGTTCCCCCGTAAGCTGCGCTTTCTTCTGCGCGGCCCGTTTCTTTTACTGCGTGGTCCCTTTAAATTTCTGCGCCCGCGCAGTACTTAAAATGGAAAAGCTGGCGAGCAGCCCGCGCGGGACCTTTCCCATTACTGCGTGGCCGCGCAGCTCAGAGGGAACATTACAAATGCTGCACTCCTCCGATTCTGGCGTCATGCGATTTTCATCGCTCCACCATTGGCGGCCGTGCTTTCAGCCGCCTGGGCCCAAACGCTCTGGAATTCCCTCCCTGAACCTCTCTCTCCTCCATTAAGACGCTTCTTACAATCGACCTCCTTGACCAAGCTTTTGGCCATCTGCCCTAATACTTCCCTTATGTGGCTCGGTGTCAAATCTTTGTTTGTTAACACTCCTGTGAAGCGCCTTGGTACGTTTTACAACGTTAAAGGCGCTCTATAAATGCAAGCTGTTGTTTTTTTGTAGTAAAGGGGTAGATAATTCTGGGCGAACATCCTTCATCTAGTAGGAGGTATGGTTTGAGGCCGAGAATGGACAGTATGATGGGTCAAAGAGAGCGGGAGGGAGCGTGTGTGTAAAGTCCTCTAGTTCTTTGATTTTAGAAAGTATCTAATGCTCGTCAGATTCTCAAGATTACAGTGTCGGGGAATTTGTGTGTGGTTAGAATATTTACATCAGGAAAAATAAAATAAACAAACATAAAAATAATCCACAATTTACAGTGCATCTTCTGAGGTTTAGAATCGGTTTAAAGGCCATTGACCTGAAATGCAGGCCATTTCACACACCCCTACATGCCTCAAACAAGCAGTAAACACAATGCATCCCTTATCCTGCTCTCCTCCTGAATTAAATGTGCGCATAAATACAAGGGATATTTATTTCATTACGATAGAGGAAATATTGGTGATTATTTTTAGTCCTAACGCGAGCTCATCTTCAGATTACTCTCAGCACGCAGTCTCTGCGCCACAATGTAATCCTTGATCACAGTCAGGCAAAATATAGAGTCTTGCTTGTTCAATAATGCATCATTAAATTGCACTGCATCAGATATAATCTATTTGAAGCATATTTTGCATTTTTAATATTTTTTTTTTTTTATATAAAAAGAGGTGTTCTCATTTACATTCTTACAAGCTCGATGGTGACTAACGAAATCTAATTTAGTATTTATTTACTGTAGCGCTGAAGCCCTGTGATAGAGCGCTACCTGAGCAATTAAGTCATCTGTATTTTAGGAAAATTGTAATGAATTTTTAATTAGCTCAACTTCCAAACGCAAATCTGAAGGTTTTAATTAAAATCGGTCAGCCAATTTCTCAGCTGATTCTACAGGGGTGGATTCTAAGGAAACCGCTCCACACACACACACGACGGAGTCGATTTTAATTCGTTTTCGCCTGGCCTCATGATGGGGGCCGCTAACCCAAGACGAAGCAGCCGGCAACATTTTGAAATGGGGCCTACCGCCCGTTTCAGGCGGATAGGGCCCTTTTAATATGCAAACTGGGGTCGTAGCTAGTACCCCACCCCATTTTAGGTCAGAACTGGTCGGAGCGTGGAACAGAAAAGGACCAACAAAGGTTCAGCTTAAAATTGGTTTTTTTTGTCGGGGCCCAGAGGAGCAGGAGTGCTCCCCCACCCCTCCCAACCCGGGTCACACCAAAATGATCTGGGCCACTGCAGCCCCAGGACATCACCCGCCATCGCAATCCCGCCCCCACCACACCGCCCACCGCCACTTGCTTTGCTGGTGGCCCGATATTGGCTAGCCCTAATCCGCCGAGCTGCGTTGGGAGGCCCGTTTCATGCCCCTACAGCTCGTCGGCTCTCAAGATGGTGGCCACCACTTCACCGCAGGTACGGGCAACCAATTGGTCACCCAAAAAGCCAAACTTGACCCCAATGATATTTAGGTTGTGAAGGGGGCATATTAAACAATATCGCGCTTCATTAAATACAAGACACCATAAAATGCTGTTTTTATTATGAGGGGGAAAAGGTACCTTATTACAGCAAGTACCCCAAAGGGCTGTGGATGCTGAGTTATTGAGTATATTCAAGGCTGAGATCGATAGATTTTTGGACTCTAGGGGAATCAAGGGATACAGAGATTGGGCGGGAAAGTGGAGTTGAGGTGAAAGATCAGCCACGATGTTATTGAATGGCGGAGCAGGCTCGAGGGGGCGTATGGCCGACTCCTGCTCCTATTTCTTATGTTCTTAAAAGCAGTTGTAGGGTTTTCCTGTTAGTTTTGTCCCCGCCCATTATCCTAAAGTTCTCTTTTTTTGTAAAAGGAATCATGAAGCTTTAATTTTTTTTGGCATTTAGCAAAACATTTTTTTTTAAATTTCAGTAACGTTTGAGATTAATTTTTCTCACTTGCATCTTCCAAGCTGTGCAGTACAGTGTGCTCACAACATCATTGAGACATTTACACAAATTGAAATCCTAATTATATTTAGTCAAGAGATAAGCTACATATTTGCAAACAGTTTAAGTTAATTATTTGCTGAACTGAATCCAGGGAGCAAAGAAGTGACTAAACTTTGTGGTTTTTCAAATATTATAGATTTGGGAGGAAAAAAATGCACGTTTACTAATATCAGTGCCTTTTTCATGTGATTGCTCATGGTACATCAGATTGGAGGGGTGATCTGATTGAGGGGTTTAAAACGTTAGAAAGATTTGGCAGATTTGGTCGGGTAGATACGGAGAAAGTATTTCCTCTGGTGGGGTAATCAAGAACGAGGGGGCACAATCTTAAAATTAGAGCTAGGCCGTTCAGAAGCGAAATCAGGAAGCACTTTTTCACACAAAGGATAGTGGAAAACTGGAACTCTCTCCCCCCAAAAGGCTGTGGGTGCTGGGACAATTGGAGTGTTCAAGACGGCGATCGATAGGTTTGCATTATGTAAAGGTATCACCTTAAACATTCACTCCCTCCACCACCGGCGCACCGTGGCTGCAGCGTGCACCATCTACAAGATCCACTGCAGCAACTCGCCAAGGCTTCTTCGGCAGCACCTCCCAAACCCGCGACCTCTGCCACCTACAAGGACAAGGGCAGCAGGCGCATGGGAACACCATCACCTCCGAGTTACACACCATCCTGACTTGGAAGTACATCGGCCGTTCCTTCATCGTCGCTGGGTCAAAATCCTGGAACGCGTTCCCCAACAGCACTGTGGGAGTACCTTCACCACACGGACTGCTGCGGTTTCAAGAAGGCGGCCCACAACATCGCTAAAACAGATTATCTGGTCATTATCATATTGCTGTTTTGCGGGAGCTTGCTGTGCGCAAATTGGCTGCCGAGTTTCCTACATTACAATAAAGACTACACTTCAAAAGTACTTCATTGGCTGTAAAGCGCTTTGGGACGTCCTGAGGCCATGAAAGGCGCTGTATATATGCAAGATTTTATTTCTTTACAAGTCACACCAGGGTTTTATAAATGCTGTTTCAACACGGCCGTGCTATAGAGCGGGTACGGAGGCTGTGACTTCCTGTTTAATGTTGAATACGATGTTGAGTGGTTAACTGTATATTTGCTCATTAGTTTGCCACGTAGGGATCACGACCAGGAGCTGGGAACAGTACAGTAGCTGTCAACATGTCCCAAAGTGCCGACATACCTATTGCTTGTTGCTGATGTGAAAGCCCACACAGACTCTTGACGTGCCACAACCCATTGCCTAATCTGTTTAAAAAGGGCCTGTAACATTACATTAAGAACTGCATGTACAGTCCATCAAAAGGAACGTGCCTCAGCATGGCGGCAGAATTAACAACAGTCACAGTTATTAAATGGCTTTCAGCGTGCAGCAGCTGTATGAAGATAAACAGTGTTCCGCTCCAGCAGAAGCCAAGTCGAGAAGTCGCAGCACAATACCGAGCAAAATAATATAATAATTAGCCACACTGCTGGCAAAATCTGGCACTAATTAGCAGTTCTGAATTGGGCATAAACTGGTAAAAGGCAAGTCCAAGACTGCTGCCAGTAAGCACACTTCCGTACGTGAAGAGTGCTCGATACCGGGAATGATCTTCTGGGTAGGCTCGTGCAGGTAAAAGCTCTTTTAAGTTGTGGGTTCAAGTCCCACTCCAGAGGCTTGAGCGTATAGTCGAAGCCGACACTCCCAGTGCAGTGCTGAGGGAGTGCTGCACTGTCGGAGGTGCCCTCTTTTGGATGAGACGTTAAACCGAGGCCCCGTCTGCCCGCTCAGGTGGGCGTAAAAGATCCCACGGCACTATTTCAAAGATGTCCTGGCCCGATAGTCATCCCTCAAACAACATCAGCAAAAATAGATTACCTGGTCATTATCGCATTGCTGTTTGTGGGAGCTTGCTGTGCGCAAATTGGCTGCTGCGTTTCCCACATTACAACAGTGACTTCACTTAAAAAGTACTTCATCGGCTGTAAGGTGCTTTGGGACATCCTGAGGTCGTGAAAGGCGCTATAGAAATACAAGCCTTTCTTCCATCATTCGTTCATCGGAGACGCTCCGATGGGGGTCTGCGAGTTTTCTACAGAAGGGCGAGCCCAATGGACTCCCTTGTTTACGCTTATTTTTGTGTCAAACGGCCTCAAAACCAAAAATCGGTTGCACGACTCCCTCGCGTCCACTGTACATGGACTGGCTCGAGTGTGGCTAGCGACATGCATCTTGTATTAGAGATCTTAAAAACTGTAAAGAAATATGATTTTTTTTTTATTACAGCAACTCAATAAAACATTTAGCCTCCCACAAGTTTTCTCAAACAAGAAATTGGAGACACAGAGGGTGCGGAAACCAGCCTGCATGGGACCAATTCATCAATCTGCCAGTCAAAACCCAATGGTCCATTTCTGGAGATTTTTATATATATTAAATAATTATAAATATATAAAAATATAAATATATAATAAACATATTATAAATGTATAAAAATAATACATAAAAAATTATAAATAAATATATAAAAATGTATTATAAATATATAAAAATATTTTAAAAATATTTTTTTTTAAAATATGAAATGCGCAAAGGTCCATGTCAAATCCTCTCAGGGAAAGAAACTGCAGCGTGTATTAAAACAGGCCCTCTGCAAAGATTCAATAACCAGCCTCTATAAACAGGTATTCATCGGAAACCTGATCTCAAAGCGTGCGGAATTGGTTAGTGATCGGAGCTACGTTATACTCCAGCCACGCAAGTTCCAGCATCAGACCCTCCTGTATCTGTTTCTGGACACCAAAGGATCAATTCCAACCAATTTCCTGTTCGCACAAGACTTCGTCTTTCAGTCTGTGTTTTGCCGGGAAAGGTGGGCTGCTTTTTGCAGGTAATTTTTTTTAATGGTCGGTTAACAGATGGCTCCCCTTTGTGCCAGTGTGAAGTTTCAGCTTGTTTCATTCCACAAACTCAGCACAATTGATATTCAAAGACTGTTTGCGTGCAAATAATTCTGCTCCGTGTACATTCTCCATACAGTACAAAGACAGCACCTCTAATGTAAAGGTCACTGTGTTACGGGGAAATAATCACCACTGCTTTTGCTCATGAATATATGACTAAATTCACTTTCTCACCCACTCCCCACCCCCCCCCCCGCCCCTATACATTTCTAAGAGCCCTCGAATGCCATACCTTCCTTTCATTAATAGACTTTCATTGTGCAGTGACAAGATTCAATGAATTCAACAAGAATGCATTTGTGCATGAAGTAAAATGTACTGCACCAGACGAGGGAATGTGGTACAGGCCGGTAATCCAATGGCTCAGCCCTCGTATGCGCGCAAGCTGCCTCTTTTTCTCTACAGTATCTTTCTTTGCGCGGAAAATAAAACATAGAAATCTACGGCACAGAAGGAGGAGTCCATTCGGCCCATCGTGTCTGTGCCGGCCGAAAAAGAGCTATCCCAGCCTAATCCCACTTTCCAGCTCTTGGTCCGTAGCCCTGTAGGTTACGGCGCTTCAAGCGCATATCCAAGTACTTTTTAAATGCGGTGAGGGTTTCTGCCTCTACCTACCGCCCTTTCAGGCAGTGAATTCCTGAATAGATTGTAAAGGCTTGTAAAATGATCCCCTCAGAATATGAAAAGGGCAGTTTAAGTTCAACCAACCATTCTATAACACCAAGGAAGCTCTTACATTGACGCGCTCGATTTCAAACAGCGCTGGCACTAACTGTGTTGCTGCTGGAACAGTAATAACAACAGTTGTAACACTTGTCAGTAAAAGTTCTGAACGACACACCCAGAGCACAAAGCTGGGGGGACACGAAAGAGAGACGAGCTTGTGCACCTGTTGCTAGGGAAGAGTCCTTGGTGACCGTGAAAAATGTTTTGCATTTGCAGCGTACAAGAAAATATCTTCAAATAGTCACACAAGTTAAGCTTTTCTCCCATTGCAAAAGGCGTTTAAGATTATTAAAAGGATTCGATAGGGTAGATATAGAGAAAAACTATTTCCTCTGGTGGGGTGTGGGGGGGCAAGTCCAGAACCAAGGGGGCATAACCTTAAAATTAGAGCCAGGCCGTTCAGCGGTGATGTCAAGAAGCACTTCTTCACACATAGGGTAGTGGAAATCTGGAACACACTCTCCCAAAAGAACAGCAGCAACATCTTGCCTTTATATAGCACTTCTTCCTCGTAGCAAAACGTCCCAAGGAACTTGGGTAATAATATAGTAAAACAGTCCCAAAGGCCGTTGAGGCCAGGGGTGGGAGGGGGAAACGATCAATTGAAAAGTTCAAAACCGAGATCGATAGACTTTTGTTAGGCAAGGGTACTAAGGGTACTAAGGGTTACGGAACCAATACGGGTGGATGGAGTTAAGATACAGATCAGCCATGATCGAATTGAATGGCGGATCAGGTTCAAGGGGCTGAATGGCCTCCTCCTCTACGCAAGTGCGCTTCGTCAGTACTCGGCAGATCTTAAATTGCGTGTTCCCAAAATCAAATCACTTAGTTCCCAGAATCAAATCACTTCATTCCCAAGTATTGTTCCAGGGTTTTATTTTTATAGGGTGAACTATTGTCTATTTAAAACAAAGTAGTTGTTAAGAACTGTACAGTCATTGTGACTCATGGGGGGAAAAAACACTTGAGAATGATTGCTCAACACTATAACCAGATAATTTAAAAATGAAACAACAACAGAAAATGCTGCATTGTCCCTCTTCCTTTTCCTTTCACCCATCATCCTCTGTGCTCGCTGACCTACATTGGCTCCCGGTCAAGCAACGCCTCGATTTTAAAATCCTCATCCTCGTTTTCAAATCCCTCCAAGGCCTCGCCCCCCCCTCCCTATCTCTGAAATCTCCTCCAGCCCTACAACCCTCCGAGATCTCTGCGTCCTCCAATTACGGCATTTTGTGCATCCCCCATATTCATCGCCCCACCACTGGCGGCCGTGCCTTCAGCTGCCTCGGCCCTAAGCTCTGGAATTCCCTCCCTAAACCTCTCCGCCTCCCTTTCCTCCTTCAAGACGCTCCTTAACCGAGCCTAAGCCAATCTCTCATGCGGCTCGGTGTCAACATTTGTTTGAGAACGCTCCTGTGAAGCACCTTGGGACGCAGTACTACGTTAAAGACGCTATATAAATGCAAGTTGTTGCTGTTGAGTTTAAATGTTTATAATTGATCAATTCATAACAGGCTTTAATAAAGGAATGGGTTAGCAGATTCAGTAAATTTAGGATGTTGATTTTTCAGGTGAATTTGAAAGGTAAAAACCATCTGGCATGATGCAAGTGAGCTGGAACATCTAAATACATTTTGAAATCGTCAGTCGGCTATTTGAAGATGGATTGCAGTCACAAAGAAAAACACGCCTTGGAGTAGGAAAGACAGGGCTGTAATCGAATCAAGCTGCTGAAAGGACATTTATAGACAACAAGAGTGCAGCTTTTAACAATTTATAATCGGAGCATCTCGACTGGACTACAGCAATGAATATTTAGTTATTTTTGCTGCGGCCATTTTTTCCGGCCCTGCTCCTGAAGGCATTGATATCTAGCTGGAGTATGGTTCCGCTCGGGGTCAGTTGTCCTCCAGAACCTTGCCCCAGTGGCTTTTGGTCATGCGCAAGAGGGCAGGCTATTTGACTACAAGGGCCATCGCAGCCAAGCCGACTCCTGATCCACATTCAGACCCCACTTGTCATCCACACACACACACGCACTTCCAGCAGGGGTCACTGAACAGTGAGCAGGAATGGAAACCCTGGTTGATTTTCACTTCACCAACTCAAGGGGGACTGAGGCCAACTCCAGCATCCTCAATGCCCCCATCCCCCCCCCCTCGGTTCAGCTACGTCAATGGATACCAGGGACAGAACCTGGTCTGTATGGCCCAAGTGCTCACTGAATAAACTTGCTAAACCAGTGAGGGGACTCTCCAGTATCATACACACAAGGCTTTTTTTTGTTAGGAGAAGGGGGCCACGGGGGTAATTTGTTTCTTGATGCTGCTGATTGTTGTTAAGTGGAATCCAGCTCTTCAATGTCTAAGTATGTTGACACGCTGTTCTGTGGCAACACTCTTAGTTCACAGAGGAAAAACCACAAATGATCGTGGAGAGAAACTGGGGTTGGGGTGTTAGCCGTGAATCACTGGGCAGCACTCTCGCCTCTGAGTCAGAAGGTTGTGGGTTCAAGTCCCACTCCAGAGACCCGAGCTCAAAAATCCAGGCTGACACTCCCAGTGCAGTGCTGAGGGAGTGCTGCACTGTCGGAAGTGCTGTCTTCTGGATGAGACGTTAAACCGAGGCCCCATCTCCCCTCTCAGGTGAACGTAAAAGAATCTCATGGCACTATTTTAAAGAAAACAGTGGAGTTATCCCTGGCGCCCTGGCCAATATTTTCCCCGCAACTATTAGCTAGCTCTTTCAAACAGCCAGCATAGGCATGGGCCAAATGGCCTCCTTCTGTGCTCTATGATTCTATTATTTATGGAAATTCTATATCTGGTTGCTAACGCTCGTGAAACGCCTCGGGACGTTTTACTGCATTAAAGGCACTATATAAATACAAGTTGTTGTTGTTGACAGCTTTGAGCAAATGTAGTTTCTCATCAGGTAGTCGTAGTACAGGTCACCTTCAAGAAACAGCTCCCATTTTCTATTTCCCACACTGGTTTCTCGTGCGGTCGACAGCACTCAGTCGGGGGGAGATTTGCGCTGTGGCCCACATCAGGCACGGAGCTAAGATTGCCCATGGCATTACAACCAACAGAGAAAGCTCAGTCTGGGATAGATTTCAGAGGTGAAGGGTCGATGTACAAGTCTACTGTCACACTGGTCCCTTCCATTTTTAATCTGAGGCATGACAACAACTACAACTTGCATCTATATAGCGCCTTTAACATAGTGAAACGCCCCAGGGCGCCGCACAGGAGCGATTATCAGACAAAACTTGACACCAAGACACATAAGGAGACATTAGGACAGGGTCAAAGAGGTAGATTTTAAGGAGCGTCTGAAACATAGAAGATAGGAGCAGGAGTGGGCCATTCGGCCCCTCGAGCCTGTTCCGCCATTTAATGAGATCATGGCTGATCATCCAAATTCAGTACCCTGTCCCTGCTTTCTCCCCATATCCCTTGATCACTTTAGCCTTAAGAAATATATCCAACTCCTTCTTGAATATATTTAATGAATTGGCCTCCACTGCCTTCTGTGGTAGAGAATTCCACAGATTCACCACTCTTTGGGTGAAGAAATTTCTCCTCAGCTCAGTCCTAAATGGCTTACCCCTTATCCTTAGACTGTGACCCCTGGTTCTGGATCCCCCGCCATCGGGAACATCCTTCCTACATCTAGTCTGTCTAGTCCTGTTAGAATTTTATAAGTTTCAATGAGATCCCCTCTCATTCTTCTAAACTCTAGCGAATCGACCCAGTCTCTCCTTATACGTCATTCCTGCCATCCCAGGTATCAGTCTGGTGAATCTTCGCTGCACTCCCTCCATGGCAAGGGGGAGAGAGAGGCGGAGAGGTTTAGGGAGGGAATTCCAGAGCTTAGGACCTAGGCAGCTGAAGGCACAGCCGCCAATGGTGGAGCGATTAAAATTGGGGAAGCGCAAGAGGCCAGAATTGGGCAAAATACAATAACTTCCATTATAAGTGAAATGAAAAGACGCACGGTGCCAACGCACAGTATGTTACAATCGTGTATAAACTGAAGATGTGCATAATGAAATCTATAAATGCAATAGGATTACACTGAAAAATGGATTTGCTTCCAAATGTGGAGATACCGTTGAAAATAGCGTTATCAAAGCCACAGTATAATCTAATGACTGAGATCGCAGTCATCCGATTTTATATGCTGCTGTAGTCACCTAAGTTACCATCCATCCCTTTTTACAAAAGGTCCCCTGATGTGCAGGTTGGATTTTCCAAGTTAATTGACAAAAAATATTCCCGGTCTTCAACATTCTTCAGACACACTTCAAATGCAGAGTTATTGCCGTGTTTGAGACACCGCGGAGAAATCAACACCCATTATGCAGTGTTCCACGGTTGCTAAGTAATGGAGCTCGATGAGTGATGCATTCGGCAATATCTGTAACCATGAGCAGTCATTTTGATTTGCCCTTTACAACATTCGAACGGGAGGGCTTTTGATATTTTTCTTTCCTTTTTGGCAACAAGATGAATTTATTGTATTGAAGTTTGCGCTCAAAGTCGAAACTATATTTTAATTAAAATCTAGTGGGATTGCTATCTGTGAACGCACATTCTGGCTTCTTAATAACTATTGCTGTCAGTCACCCACTGCTTTATCATTTCATCAGTGAAGGCAATATGAAAGTGAGCAGATGCTCTCATAGCTTCATTTAAACCTATTGTCCCACAGCTTGAGAGACAGAAATACTTGCGTTTATATAGTGTCTTTCTCAATTTATCTTGCTTGGTTTAACATCTCATCCAAAAGACGGCACTTCTGACAGTACAGCACTCCCTCTGTACTGCACTGGGGGTGTCAGCCTAGATTTTTACAGTCAGGTCTCTGGAGTGGGACTTGAACCCACAACCTTCTGACTCAGAGGGGCGGACTGCTATCCACTAATTCACGGCTAAATCATTTGTGGTTTCTCTCCACAATCATTTGTGGTTTTTCCTCAGTGAGCCAGGAGCATTGCCACAGAACAGCGTGTCAACATAATTAGACACTGAAGAGCTGGATTCCACTAAACAACAATCAGCAGCATCAAGAAACAAATTACCCCGTGACCCCCTTCTCCCAACAAAAAAAAAGGCCTCATGTTGATGATACTGGAGGGTCCCCTCAGTGGTTTAGCAAGTTTATTCAGTGAGCACATGGGCCATACAGACCAGAAATGTCCCAGGTTCAGTCCCTGGTATCCATGGACGTAACTGAACCGGGGGTGGGGGATGTGAGGATGCTGGAGTTGGCCTCAGTCCCCTCAAAGTTAGCAAAGTGAAAATCAACCAGGGTTTCCATGTGTGTGTGTGGGGGCGGTGGTGGTGGTGTGGGGGCGGTGGTGGTGGTGTGGGGGCGGTGGTGGTGGTGTGGGGGCGGTGGTGGTGTGGGCGTGGTGGTGTGGGTGTGGTGGTGTGAGACAAGTGGGGCCTGAATGTGGATCAGGAGCCGGCTTGGCTGTGATGCCCTTTGCAGTCAAATAGCCTGCCCTCTTCCGCATGACCAAAAGCCACTGGGGCAAGGTTCTGGAGGACAGCGGAACCATACTCCAGCTAGATAGCAATGCCTTCAGGAGCAGGGCCGGAAAAAAATGGGCGTCGCAAAAAGAAATAAGTATTCATTGCTGTAGTCCAGTCGAGATGCTCAGATTATAAACTGTTAAAAGCTGCACTCTTGTTGTCTATAAATGTCCTTTCAGCAGCTTGATTCGATTACAGCCCTGTCTTTCCTACTCCAAGGCGTGTTTTTCTTTGTGACTGTAATCCAACTTCAAATAGCCGACTGACTATTTCAAAATGTATTTAGATGTTCCAGCTCACTTACATTATGCCAGATGGTTTTTACCTTTCAAATGCACCCGAAAATCAACATCCTAAATTTACTGAATCTGCTAACCCATTCTTTGATAAAAGCCCTTTTTGGATTGATCAATTATAAACATCCCGGTTGTCATGCTGAAGACTTGTGCTCCAGAACTAGCCGCGCCAACAGCCAAGCTGCTCCAGTACAGCTACAAAACTGGCATCCATCCAACAATGTGGAAAACTGCCCAGGTATGTCCTGTCCACAAAAATCAGGACAAATCCAATCCGGCCAATTACCGCCCCATCAGTCTACTCTCAATCATCAGCAAAGTGGTGCAAGGTGTCAACAGTGCTATCAAGCAGCAATTACTCAGCAATAACCTGTTCACTGATGCCCAGTTTGGGTTCCTCATTACAGCCTTGGTCCAAACATGGACAAAGGAGCTGAATTCCAGAGGTGAGGTGAGAGTGACTGTCCTTGACATCAAGGCAGCATTTGACCGAGCGTGTAATCAAGGAGCCCCAGTAAAACTGAAGTCAATGGGAATTGGGGGGAAATACTAGCACAAAGGGAGATGGTTGTGGTACTTGAAGGTCAATCATCACAGCCCCAGGACATCACTGCAGGAGTTCCTCAGGGCAGTGTCCTAGGCCGAACCATCTTCAGCTGCTTCATCAATAACCTTCCCTTCATCATAAGATCAGAAATGGGAATGTTCACTGATGACTGCACAATGTTCTGCGTCATTCACAACTTCTCAGACAATGAAGCAGTCCATGCCCGCATGCAACAAGACCTGGATGACGTTCAGGTTTGGGCTAATAAGTGGCAGGTAACATTCGTGCCACACAAGTGCCAGGCAATGACTATCTCCAACAAGCAAGAGTCTAACCACCGTCCCTTGACATTCAACGGCATTACCGTCGCTGAATCCCCCACCATCAACATCCTGGGGGTCACCATTGACCAGAAACGTAACTGGACCAGCCACATTAATACTGTGGCAACAATAGCAGGTCAGAGGCTGGGTATTCTGCAGCAAGTGTCTCACCTCCTGACTCCCTAAAGCCTTTCCACCATCTACAAGGCACAAGTAAGGACTGTGATGGAATATTCTCCACTTGCCTGGATGAGTGCAGCTCCAACAACACTCAAGAAGCTCGACACCATCCAGGACAAAGCAGCCCCCTTGATTGGGACTTCATCCACCACCTTAAACATTCACTCCCTTCACCACCGGCGTACCGTGGCTGCAGTGTGTACCATCTACAAGATCCACTGCAGCAACTCGCCAAGGCTTCTTCAGCAGCACCTCCCAAACCCACGACCTCTTCCACCTAGAAGGACAAGGGCAGCAGGCGCATGGGAACATCACCACCTCCAAGTTCCCCTCCAAGTCACACGCCATCCTGACTTAGAAGTATATCGCCGTTCCTTCATCGTTGCTGGGTCAAAATCCTGGAACTCCCTCCCTAACAGCACTGTGGGAGCACCTTCACCACACGGACTGCAGCGGTTCAAGAAGGCGACTCACCACCACCTTCTCAAGGGGCAACTGGGGATGGGCAATAAATGCTGGCCTTGCCAGCGACACACACATCCCATAAATGATTTTTTTTAAAAACAATTTGTATTTATATAGCGGTTTAACCAATAAAATGTATCACAAGGCACTTCGCAGGAGCAGTATCAGATAAAGTTTGACACCTTGGTGCGAGTTAGGATACAGGCAGCAAAGATTTGGACGAGTTCAAGTTTATGGAGGGTGGAAGGCCGGCCAGGAGAGCGTTGGAATAGTCGGGTTTGGAGGTAACAAAGGCAGGGATGAGGGTTTCAGCAGCAGATGAGCTGAGGCAGGGGCAGAGATGGGCGATGTTATGTTGTTTATAGTAAAAAGAAAGACAGACTTGCATTTCTATAGCGCCTTTCACGACCACCGGACGTCTCAGAGCGGTTTACAGCCACTGAAGTGTAGTCACTTGTTGTAATGTAGGAAACGCGGCAGCCAATTTGCGCACAGCAAGCTCCCACAAACAGCAATGTGATAATGACCAGATAATCTGTTTTTTTGTTCTGTTGGTTGAGGGATAAATATTGGCCCCAGGGCACCGGGGATAACTCCCCTGCTCTTCTTCGAAATAGTGCCATGGGATCTTTTACGTCCACCTGAGGGGGGCAGATGGGGCCTCGGTTTAACGTCTCATCCGAAAGACGGCACCGCCGACAGTGCAGCACTCCCTCAGCGCTGAAGTGTCAGCCTAGCTTTTTGTGCTCAAATCCCTGGAGTGGAACTTGAACCCACAACCTTTTGACTCAGAGGCAAGTGTGCTACCCACTGAGCCACAGCTGAGAACAACACAGTACACAAAGCCTGCATCTCAGCCCGAAAACTGGTCTCCCATTCTCAGTAAGAATCAAAATGTGCGTAATGTAAAACAATTATCCACAATGTACTTTCTTGCTTCATTTTGCTTCTCGATTTCCCCAGAATTTGTAGTCAGGAGGCACAGTAGATCCTTGCAAGATGTTGAACATGCAGTTACCGAAAACAGTACCGGAAGCAGAGACACATGAGGGGAAAAAAGCCTTAATTGGCCACCCAGCAAACCTACAGATCAGTGAAACGAAGAGAACTTGAATCTGACAACCACCCAGAACAACAATGTGCGTCCTTAATATAGCAAAACGTCCCATGGCGCTTCCAGGATGGTGTGTTGCCTCCCTGGTGCAAGGGTCAAGGATGTCTCAGAGCAGCTGCAGAACATCTTGGAAGGGGAGGGTGGACAGCCAGTTGTTGTGGTACATATAGGCACCAACGATATAGGTAAAAAGCAGGATGAGGTCCTAAAAGCGGAATATAGGGAGTTAGGAGGTAAATTAAAAAATAGGACCTCAAAAGGTAGTAATCTCAGGATTGCTACCAGTGCCACATGCTAGTCAGAGTAGAAATAGAAGGATATTTCAGATGAAAACGTGGCTAGAGGAATGGTGCAAGGGGGAGGGAATCAAATTCCTGAGACATTGGAACCCGTTCTGGGGGGGGGGGGGGGGGGGGGGGGGGAGGTGGGACCAGTTCAAACCGGACGGTTTGCACCTGGGCAGGGCCGGGACCGATGTCCTAGGGGGGAGTGTTTGCTAGTGCTCTGGGGGAGGGTTTAAACTAAAATGGCAGGGGGTTGGGAACCTGAGCAAGGGGACAGAGGAAAGGAAAACAAGGATAAAAGCAAAAGATAGGAAGGAGAAAAACAAAAGTGGCAGTCAGAGAAATCAACGGTTTAAATCAAACATGGCAACAGTAAATAATAATTCTAATAGGTGTAAGAGCGTTAAAAAAACAAGCCTGAAGGCTTTGTGTCTTAATGCACGGAGCATTCGTAATAAGGTGGATGAATTAGCTGCGCAAATAGAGGTAAACAAATATGATTTGATTGGGGTTACGGAAGCATGGCTCCAGGGTGGCCAAGGCTGGGAACTCAACATCCAGGGGTATTCAATATTCAGGAAAGATAGGCAAAAAGGAAAGGGAGGTGGGGTAGCATTGCTGGTTAAAGAAGGGATTAACACAATTGTAAGGAAGGATATTAGCTCTGATGATGTGGAATATGTATGGGTAGAACTGAGAAATACTAAGGGGCAGAAAATGTTAGTGGGACTGGTATATAGACCTCCAAACAGTAATGTGGAGGTTGGGGACGGCATTAAAAGGGAAATTAGAGAAGCGTGCAATAAGGGCACAGCAGTCATCATGGGTGACTTTAATCTACATATAGATTGGGCTAACCAAATTAGTAACAATACTGTGGAGGAGGAATTCCTGGAGTGTATACGGGATGGTTTCCTGGACCAATATGTCGAGGAACCAACCAGAGATCAGGCCATCTTAGACTGGGTATTATGTAATGAGAAAGGATTAATTAGCAATCTTGTTGTACGAGGCCCCTTGGGTCGGAGCGATCATAATATGATCGAATTCTTCATTAAGATGGAGAATGAAGTAGTTGACTCAGAGACTAGGGTCCTAAATTTAAATAAAGGAAACTACGATGGCCTGAGGCACGAGTTGGGTAGGATTGATTGGGGAATGTCACTCAAAGGGCTGACGGTGGATAGGCAATGGCAAACATTCAAAGACCACATGGATGAACTACAGAATTTGTTCTTCCCAGTTTGGCATAAAAATAAAACAAAAAAGGTGACTCAACAGTGGCTAACAAGGGAAATTAGGGATAGCATAAGATCCAAGGAGAGGACATATAAATTGGCCAGAAAAAGCAGTAAACCTAAGGATTGGGAGCAGTTTAGGATTCAACAAAGGAGGACAAAGGGATTAATTAAGAAAGGGAAAATAGAATATGAGAGTAAGCTTGCAGGGAACATAAAAACTGACTGTAAAAGCTTTTGTAGATATGTGAAGAGAAAAAGACTGGTGAAGTCAAGCGTAGATCCCTTGCAGTCAGAATCAGGGGAATTTATAATGGGGAACAAAGAAATGGCAGACCAATTAAATACATATTTTGGTTCTGTCTTCATAAAGGAGGACACAAATAACCTCCCAGAGATGTCGGGGACCATAGGGTCTGATGAAAGGGAGGAACTGAAAGAAATCAGTTTTTGTAGGGAAATGGTGTTGGGGAAATTGATGGGATTGAAGGCCGATAAATCCCCAGGGCCTGATAATCTACATCCTAGGGTACTTAAGGAAGTGGCCCTAGAAATAGTTGATGCTTTGTTGATCATCTTCCAGCATTCGATGGAATCTGGAACAGTACCCATGGATTGGAGGGTAGCTAATGTTACCCCACTATTCAAAAAAGGTGGTAGAGAGAAAACGGGGAATTACAGACCGATAAGCCTGACATCGGTAGTGGGGAAAATGCTAGAGTCCATTATAAAAGATGTAATAGCAGAGCACTTGGAAAACAGTGACAGGATCGGACAAAGTCAACATGGATTTACAAAAGGTAAATCATGCTTGACTAATCTATTAGAATTTTTTGAGGATGTAACTGGTAAAATAGATAAGGGAGAATCAGTGGATGTGGTGTATTTGGACTTTCAGAAGGCTTTTGATAAGGTCCCGCGTAAGAGATTAGCGTGTAAAGTTAAGGCACATGGGATTAGGGGCAAGGTATTGACTTCGATAGAGAACTGGTTGGCAGACAGAAAGCAAAGAGTTGGAATAAACGAGTCTTTTTCCGAGTGGCAAGCAGTGACTAGTGGGGTACCGCAGGGATCAGTCCTTGGACCCCAGCTGTTCACAATATATATTAATGATCTAGACAAGGGAACTAGATGTAATATCTCCAAATTTGCAGACAACACAAAGCTGGGTGGGCGTGTGTGCTGTGAGGAGGATGCAGAGAACCTCCAGGATGATTTGGACAGGTTGGGTGATTGGGCAAAAGCATGGCAGATACAATATAACGTGGATAAATGAGAGGTTATCCACTTTGGTGGCAAAAACAGGAAGGCAGATTATCTGAATGGCAATGGATTGGGAGAAGGGGAAGTGCAACGAGACCTGGGTGTCCTTGTGCACCAGTCGCTGAAGGCAAGCATGCAGGTGCAGCAGGCGGTTAAGAAGGCAAATGGCATGTTGGCCTGCGTAGCGAGAGGGTTTGAGTACAGGAACAAGGATGTCTTGCTGCAGTTGTACAGGGCCTTGGTGAGACCACATCTTGAGTATTGTGTGCAGTTTTGGTCGCCTTATTTGAGGAAGGATGTTCTTGCCATGGAAGGAGTTCAGCGAAGATTCACCAGGCCGATACCTGGGATGGCAGGAATGACGTATGAGGAGAGATTGAGTCGATTGGGCTTGTACTCACTGGAGTTTAGAAGAATGAGAGGGGATCTCATTGAAACTTATAAAATTCTGACAGGACTGGACAGACTAGATGCAGGAAGGATGTTCCAGATGGTCGGGGAGTCCAGAACCAGGGGTCACAGTCGAAGGATAAGGGATAGGCCATTTAGGACAGAAATGAGGAGGAATTTCTTCACCCAGAGAGTGGTGAACCTGTGGAATTCTGTACCACAGAAGGCAGTAGAGGCCAATACATTAAATATATTCAAGAAGGAGTTGGATATATTTCTTAAGGCTGAAGAGATCAAGGGATATGGGGAGAAAGCAGGGACCGGGTACTGAGTTTGGATGATCAGCCATAATCGCATTGAATGGCGGAGCAGGCTCGAGGGGCCGAATGGCCTACTCCTGCTCCTATCTTCTATGTTTCTATGTTTGCTTCAAGGGAGCGTCGACAGCCAAAATTTGACACCGAGCCAGATAGAGAGACAACGATCAAAAGCTCGGCCAAAGAGGTAGGTTTTAAGGAGCGTCTTAAAAAGGAGAGAGACGGAGAGGCTTAGGGAGGGAATTCCAGAGCATAGGGCCTAGACGGCTGAAGGCACAGCCGGCAATGATGAAGCGATGGAAATCGGGGAGGCGCAACAGGCCAGAAGTGGAACATCCTTATGGAACCTGTTGGTTTCTATGAGGAGATAGTAGTACCTCAAGGTGATCCAAGAAGATCTACCATCTATTAACATACCCATAGAGCCATAGTCTTCACTGCAGGCAGTGGGATACATAGGAATGATAAAACACAGAGGTGGATATTGTCACTGTGCAAAAGACTGTTCTCTGGATAACCTGCAGAAGTTTATACACATTTCCTCCTCCTTAATTAAATAATGTAAGGACTGGATAAAATTAAGCAATCCCAATTGAAATGAGGACAGGTTGCATAAATTTGGCTCGTCTTTCCTTGAGTGTAGAAGATTGAGGGGGTTTAAAATGTTGAAGCATTTGGTCGGATAGATGCGGAAAAACTATTTCCTCTGGTGGAGGAATCAAGAGCGAGGGGGCGTAATCTTAAAATTAGAACTAGGCTGTTCAGGAGCGAAGTCGGGAAGCACTTTTCCCCCACACCAAGGGTAGTATAAATCTGGAATTCTCTCCCTAGAGGGCTGTGGATGGTGGGGGACAATATGGGGGAGAAATTCGGTATCGCCCCGTTTGGGGCACAATTATCGGCCGGGCACCAAGTTTAGTGCCTGGCGCTAATTGTCGCCTCCGACTGCAAACTTGGCTTCTATCGCCCCTGGAGGTGATTGGAGCGCTAAATCAGGTGCTACACACCTCTCTTAAGGCGCAAAGGCCGAGGGGCGAGGCGCTACCTCAGAACGCTGGCAAAGCTCATGTGATGTCAGTCAGCAATGGAACACAGACACACTGGTTCTTAAACGGGAGGGTCGATCCTGCTCTCCATCCACACCATGCTCATTGCAGCCTTGAATCTCGGCCTGGAGAGACCTGTACATCAAATCTGCTGGAAAGAACATTGGAGACCCCCCCAGGGAAAGAGCTCAGAGTGCAGCCCCCACAGTCTCTTCTAAATCGATGCAAGGAAGGTCAAATCAAAATGAACCTGCAAAGTGCTGCTCAGTACCCAAAACTCCTTCACACAGCGTTGAATATCTCCAGAAGTCTCTCTCCCTCTCTCAGAATACATGGTGCAAAAATGTCGCCGACAAAAAAAGGCAGGAAGTGGTCACCTTTAAATAGCGCTCCCCCAGTCCCTTCCCGACTGCAAAACCTTCCCCTGAACCTGACGTTGCTAGCGGGGGCTCCACTCAATATCCGGTCCGGGGCGCTACCGGAGGCGCTGCACGCTCGACTAACATCACAATCTGCGGGCACGGGAGATCGTGGCGGTAGTGTTTAGCGCCGCCGCAAAATGTCTGGTCAATTTGCTTTGCACCCCATTAGCGCCCTTAGGGCGCTAACAGGAGGCGCAAAGCAACCAAATTTTTCCCCCTTGGAGCTTTGAAGGCAGAGAGCAATTGATTTTTGTTGGGTAAGGGTATCAAGGGTTATGGAGCTTAGGTGGAAAGATGGACTTGAGGTGCAGATCAGCCACGATCTAATTAAAGAGCGAAGCAGGCTCGAGGGGCCGAAAGGCCCACACCTGTTCCTACGGTTTCAGGAACCAGCTAAAGGAGCATTGCGCCAGGTGTCTATGATTTCTCCTCCATTTGAATGGAGAAAAACTGCTGGCCGATAAGTCAGATAGATTGGAGTTTCCGGTTTGCTGTGTAGATGATTAGGCAGCACTGAAACAGGTCAACTGCTGCATATGGTTTGATCAGATTTTCCGTAACCAAACACTAATCCCATGGAATATATCCAGCCCAAAAGGAGCTTAGTGAGAGCATTGTAAACCATTCCTATCTCTGTGTACAAACATTGGGGGAATATTTCCTTTGTCTGACTAGCTGGAATGAAATTGTAAACCCATTTTGTTTCCACTCCACCTAACACACTGAGGAGATCTCTTCCGTTCTGTTAGAGAAGGCCTTGTGGCTTAATTCTTGGCCAAATTCGGTTCAAGCACTTTTAGGAATTGCAGTCACAGTGGGACAAGAAGAAACAGCACTTTGAAGAAATTATTTTGTATCATTTTTACTCAAATGTTTTTAAATGGCAGCAGCAGCAGCGACTTCAGCTTGTTATTTTGTGCCTACACTTTCTGTGGTTTATTTAAATATTAGGCTAAGTGAAAAATACAGGAAACTTTCGATTTACCGGCACCTAAATAACCGGAAATCTCGGTTAACCGGCAAAATTCAGGAGTAGGTTTTACTTCATATTGTACTTGCCTTCCTCCATCTGTTGCTGTGCACGGGTGTGGCTGCAGCTGTTGCTAAGCTACAGAGACGCTTGGAACTTGTGGCCATTGTTCTACACTTGTTGCTAAGCAACAGGGTTTGTTGCTTTATACGGAGCCGTCAGCTCTCCCTATCTTTTACTATAACGTTCGGTTATCCGGAATTTTTGATGAACCGGCACCACGTTGGTCCCGTCCGTGTCGGATAAAAAAAAAGTTTCCTGTATAGTGAGTCTGCATTCTTCCAGTGCCAGGTATGTGAATAGATGCCAAGGTAACCAATATGATCTGGACGTGCTCCAGATCCTTTTGCTCGTGTCCCAAAAGTCCGCTTCCACAGGCCTCTGGGACAGCGGGTCACACGGAGAACAACGAACCCATTTTGCCGATGAGATACGCACCGGGAAAAAGTCCAGGTTATTATTTTGCTCTCTTGTTCTCTCCCACTGACGGGCAAATAACACCAATATCTCAAACTGCAAGCTACGAAATCAGGTTTATTAATCAAATTAGCAGAAGCAAAGGGCAAACAGCAGCAAATAGGCAAATCTCAGGGTTTCATTTAACTTACAGAATCAATCACAGAACAATAAAATGTCAAGTTCCGACTCCTCTCCTGAAATCCTACCTCTGACCAATATCAATAATTCCAGATCATAGCCTCTGCCCCCATTTTATCGGACGGCAGCTGTTGATGATTCTGCCATTCCCATTTACACCTCCTCTAGACTCATCTTTTGTTTCTTAACTTGTCCCATTACCATCTCCTTTTGCCTTGCACCATCATCCCTTTTGTCATTTAATCTCTCCTGCCTTCCACCCAATCACAGGCCGTCCCTTTTGTTCTTTCCTCCCCTTTCCCTATCCCCTGCACCTGCTTAGAACCTGTTACATCTCCAACTTTTTCCAGTTCTGACGAAGGGTCATCGACCCGAAACGTTAACTCTGTTTTCTCTCTCCGCAGACGTTGCCTGACCGGCCGAGTGTTTCCAGCATTTTCTGTTTTTAATTCAGATTTCCAGCATCCGCCAGATTTTGCTTTCGTACCAATATCTCGTGTGGCTCGGTGTCAAATTTTGTCTGATAACACTCCTATGACGCGCCTTGGGGCGTTTTATTGCAAGGCACTATGTAAACGCAAGTTGTTATCCAGCGTACCTTTTTTTTTAAACTTTAGGCCAGCATCTGTGATGCAAAGTTTATGCATGAAATTTGATACTGACGGAGAGTTCCACCAGACCAGCTCATTAGCTGCCCGATGGAAGATTCACGGCTAACACCTCGATACGGAGCTCATTATACCCACTCTGAAGCCCACACGGAGACAAAGGAAGGCAACACGCGGATAACCCGGACAATCACGCCACACCGCCAATGACAGGGATGTTGAGAAGCACTGAAATTATAGCTGGAAAACCCAAGAGACAATGTTTACAGAATGTTTACAGAGTATCATCTCTGATACAATGGCCTCCCCCAGAGGCCTGGCCAACACAGAGAATGGCATGCGTTAATTCACCCACCTCATCGTGACAGACAGTTCCTTTGAAGTGACAATAACACATTAGTCAAGATTTGTATTTCCCCTGATGCAGAGAAAACAATAGCCTCCATAATGTAATGGAGACTTTTTAGACATGTTGCAATACAATCAATCTATAAATCCCACCCCCACCCCCCAAAAATTAAAAATATCAAGTATTTTAAGATTTGGAACAAAACAAATCTCTGATCCAGCAACCTCCTCAAAGCTGCTGCTCTACAAATTACAATTAAGTGTTAGTCTTTCAGGTGAGACATTAAACCGAGGTTCCGTCATCCTCGGATGTAAAAGATCCCACGGCCACTATTTTGAAGAAGAGCAGGGGAGTTCTCCCCGGTGTCCTGGCCAATATTCACCCTTCAACCACTGTTACTAAAACAGATCATCTGGTCATTATCACATTGCTGTTTGTGGGACCTTGCTGTCCATGAATTGGCTGCCACTTTTCCCACATTGCAAAACAGCGCCTTCAGTGTGCCAGTGCAGCCTTCGGTCGCCTGAGGAAGAGAGTGTTTGAAGACCAGGACCTCAAACCCCGCACTAAGCTCATGGTCTACAGAGCAGCAGTGATACCTGCCCTGCTGTATGCCTCAGAGACATGGACCATGTACAGCAGGCACCTCAAAGCACTGGAGAGGTACCACCAACGCTGCCTCCGCAAGATCCTGCAAATCCATTGGCAGGATAGGCGCACCAACGTCAATGTTCTTGCTCAGGCCAACATCCCCAGCATCGAAGCTCTGACCACGCTCAATCAGCTCCAATGGACAGGTCACATTGTCCGCATGCCCGATACGAGACTCCCAAAACAAGCGCTCTACTCGGAGCTCTGGCACAGCAAGAGAGCCCCAGGTGGGCAGAGGAAACGCTTCAAGGACACCCTCAGAGCCTCCTTGAAAAAGTGCAACATCCCCACCGACACCTGGGAATCCCTGGCCCAAGACCGCACAAAATGGAGGAGAAGCATCCGGGAAGGCGCCAAACACCTCGAGTCTCTTCGCCGGGAGCAAGCGGAGGCCAAGCGCAGGCAGCGCAAGGAGCGCACGTCAACCCAAGCACCCCACCCACCCACCCACCCCTTCAACCACCGTCTGCCCCACCTGTGACAGAGACTGTAGGTCCCGCATTGGACTCATCAGTCACCTGAGAACTCATTTTTAATGTGGAAGCAAGTCATCCTCGGTTCCGAGGGACTGCCTAAGAAGAAGATTATTGCAAAACAGTGACTATGCTTCTGTGCCGCGCTTTGGGACATCCCAAGGTCATGAAAGGCGTTTTATAAATGCAAGCTCTTTCTTTTGTTTAGTGGATCTTCTGTGGCATTACTGGTGGGCGGTCTTAGGAGATATTTGGCTCCTAAACTGACCTGTGCCTTTACAGGCATTGCTCTCAATAGGCTATAATAAAAACAGAAAATGCTGGAGATACTCAGCAGGTCAGGCAGCATCTGTGAAAAGAGAAAGAGTTAACGTTTCAGGTCGATGACCTTTCGTCAGAACTGGAAAAAAAAAGCAGGAAATGGAACAGATTTTTAAGCAAGTGTGGGAGCTGGGAAAGGGGGGAGGGGGATGAAAGAACAAAAGGGAAGGTCTGTGATAGGATAGAAGGCAGGAGAGGTTAAGAGACATTAAGAGATATTCAAGGCAAAAGGAGACGGTAATGGGACAGGTTAAGAAACAAAGGATGGCTCTAGATGAAGTGTAAATTGTCTGGCAGAATGAAAGACAGCTGCCATGTGGGGGAGAAATGATAGGGGCCGAGGTTATGATCTGAAATTGTTGAACTCTATGTTGAGTCCAGAAGGCTGTAAAGTGCCTAATCGGAAGATGAGGTGCTGTTCCTTGAGCTTACGCTGAGCTTCCGTGGAACAGTGAAAGAAGCTGAGGACAGTGAGGTCGGAGTGGGAATGGGGCGGTGAATTAAAGGGACAGGCCACCGGGAGCTCGGGGTCCCCCTTACGGACTGAACGGAGGTGTTCCGCAAAGCGGTCACCCAATCTGCATTTGGTCTCCCCAATGTAGAGGAGACCGCAGCGTGAGCAGCGAATACAGTATACTAATTTGCAAGAAGTACAAGTAAATTGCTGTTTCACCTGGAAGGGGTGTTTGGGGCCCTGGACAGTGGGAAGCGGGGGAGGTATAAGGGCATGTGTTGCATCTCCTGCGCTTGCACGGGAAGGTGCCGGGCGAAGTGGACTAGGGTGTCTGAGGGAGCGGTCCCCACGGAATGCTGAAAGGGGAGGGGAGGGGAAGATGTGTTTGGTGGTGGGATCACGCTGGAGGTGGCGGAGGATGATCCGTTGAATGTGGAGGCTGGTGGGGTGAAAGGTGAGGACAAGGGGCACCCTATCGTGGTTCCGGGAGGGAGGGGCAGGGGTGAGGGCAGAAGTGCGGGAGATAGAACGGACACGGTCAAGGGCCGTGTCAACCACAGCAGAGGGGAATCCTCAGTTGAGGAAAAAGGAAGACATGTCGGAAGCACTGGTATGGAAGGTGGCATCGTCAGAGCAGATGTGACGGCTGGGGTTAAATCAGAGGGCAACTGTAACTACCTGGAAATTGAAGGGTCCCAGTCAATGATGGGCTTTCCTTTCTTTTTAACAAAGGAAAAATGTTTTACCTCTGTAACAAAGTGTGATGTTTATTGTATGCCAGCTGCACACAAGGCTTTTATCTCGCTTGCTCTCTCGCCACTCCCCATCTGTCTGTAAATAATATCACAGAAATCACAGAAACCCCACAGTGCAGAGGCCATTTCGGCCCATCGAGCCTGCACCGACACATATCCCACCCGATCCCCGTAACCCCTACACCAACACATATCCCACCCTATCCCCGTAACCCCACATATTTAATCCCCCTAACACTAAGGGTCAATTTGTCATAGCCAATCATCCTAACCCGCACATCTTTGGACTGTGGGAGGAAACCGGAGCACCCGGAGGAAACCCACGCAAACACGGGGAGAATGTGTAAACTCCACACAGACAGTCACCCGAGGCCGGATTCGAACCCGGGTCCCTGGCGCTGTGAGGCAACAGTGGAGAACATCAGATGTTTGTGAAGGGGGGGGGAGGAAGGATTAGGACGCCATGGTTGCAGCTTTATATACCCGCTTGGTGCTTAGATGGCACAGCAAGCAATTCTCCTGCCCTTTTTGTATTTTTAAAAAAAAAATAAGTTGTGCTTCCCTCATTTCAGATCAGTGGGATTAGCTTTTAAGCAAAGTCTTTACAGTCAATGAAGTACTTTCCGAAGTGGAGTCACTGTTGTAACATGGGAAACGCAGCAGCCAATTTGCACACAGCAAGCTCTCACAAACAGCAATGTGATAATGACCAGATCATCTGTTTTTGTTATGTTGATTGAGGGATAAATATTGGCCAGGATACCGGGGAGAACTCCCCTGCTCTTCTTCGAAATAGTGCCGTGGTTTAACGTATCATCCAAAAGACGGCACCTTCGACAGTGCAAGTTGAATGAACAAGTCAAAAATATTACAATATGCAGAACATGATATCGAAGATTAAAAGAAAACAGTATGGTGTTTAACTGGCGGCTTTAGAATCACTAACGTTGAGCTATCAAAAATATATTCAAAACCCATTCGAAAATGATCAGGATTACTATTTTTGGCATGGGCTGGCCGAGAAAACGGCAGCTGTGATCCCTTCCTGCCTCCCCTCCCACTAGTGGCATTTACCCTATTCCCCAGGAAACCCTTCCTACAGCGAGCACGCTGCATCTGTCCCGTTAGCAGATTTAGTTGCTGTCCTCACTCCTCCGCCTGCATCATTTACTCGGTTACACAGGAAACCACTAAACGGCGACAGGTGTGACAGCGAGCCGACTGCACTGGTCATTTCAGCCGATCCCGAGCAAGATGGAACCAGGTGGGTTAGGGGCACGATGCAACAATTCCACTTCCCCCGCTCCCTCACAATCGTTTATAAAGTACATTATTCCTTTTACGTTTTTTTTTGGGGGGGGGGGAATCCTTAAGAGGGCCTGGCAGTGCTGTGCTCAATAACAGTGAAAATGCAAAACGGGTTTTATTCCCACAACCGGTCGCAGATGCTGTGCTTTAATCCTTGGGGAATGGCAGCAATGTTCCTGCACCAAAATAAACTGCGGTTGCCTGGTGCCAACCAATCTGTAACCGAGTAGCATTGAGGACTTGCTTACTACTGAAGTACCACAAAAGTCCTGGCACCACACACCACCTTCACACACGGCTCTCTGTATCTAGCCTCTGCACTCCTACATCATGTATAACACAAGAGAATTCTCCAACAGGGGAAAGGCTTTCAGCAAATTAATCGTTGGGTTTGATAGGGTAGATGTAGAGAAGATGTTTCCACATGGGGGGGGTGGGGGCGGCGGGGAGTCCAAAACGAGACGACATAAATATTAGATGGTTACTAAATAATCCAATAAAGAATTCAGGAGAAATTTCTTTACCTGGAGAGTGGTTAGAATGTGGAACTTGGTACATGAGCCATTGAGGTGAATGGCGTAGATGGCTTTTAAAGGGGAAACTGAATAAGTACATGAGGGAGAAAGGAATCGAAGGATTTGCAGATAGGGTGAGATGAAGTAGGTGCGAGGAGGCTCGTGAAAAGCGTGGGCCGAATGGCCTGTTTCTGTGTTGTAAATTCCATGTAATGCCTATAAAGCCCAATTACCTTTTGCAAAGGAACTGTGAGGCTCAAAGGGTCTAGATGCAGGAAGGATGTTCCCGATGGCAGGGGAGTCCAGCACCAGGGGTCACAGTCTAAGGATAAGGGGTAAGCCATTTAGGACTGAGATGAGGAGGAATTTCTTCGCCCAGAGAGTGGTGAACCTGTGGAATTCTCTACCACAGAAGGCAGTTGTGGCCAATTCATTAAATATATTCAAGAAGGAGTTAGATATATTTCTTAAGGCTAAAGGGATCAAGGGATATGGGGAGAAAGCAGGGACAGGGTATTGAGTTTGGATGATCAGCCACGATCTCATTGAATGGCGGAGCAGGCTCAAGGGGCCAAATGGCCTACTCCTGCTCCTATCTATGTTTCTATGTCTCATCTCTCTCTTGCATGTGGCGCACAGGGTACAGTGGAGTACTGTAACTCTAACAAGTACAGATGTTTCATGAATCTGACATTAGTTGCTGCTAGGAGTGCAGGAAGACTCCGAGGTATTGTCCTCGGGCACCAATAGGCAAGCTACAGATTTCCAATGGTTTCGAATCATGGACTTTTGTAGCAGAGAAGGAGGCCCATCGTGCACCTGCATTCTCTCCATGACCCTGACATTCTTCCCGAGGGAAGATGCCCAAAACGGGGCATAATAGTCTATCTGCAGGCGAACCAATGTTTCATAAAGGGGCAGCATTTAGTGCATGCCCTGGAAATTCTGGTGCACAGATAACAATTAACTCTGTATTTGAATTTACAAATTGGAGGTAGAGTTCCACGAGTCAACACTGCCTGGGACAGAAATAGAAACAGAAAATGCTGGAAATACTCAGCAGGTCAGGCAGCGTCTGCGGAGAGAGAAACAGAGTTAACATTTCGGGTCGATGACCGTTCGTCAGGACTGGAAAAAGTTAGAGATGTACAGGAAACTTTGTGATATCCGGCACCGACGGGACCGAGCTGTTGCCGATCTATCAAAACTGCCGGACATACCAGCGTTAATGTTGAAGCATACGGAGGTTTTCATCTCCGTATCTGACAACAAACACTGTTGCTTAGCAACAGCTTCTAAACAGTCGGCCCGTACCTTGGAAGCGTCTCTGTGGCTTAGCAACAGCTTCAGAGAGACTTTCCAGAGCCTGACTGTTGGGGAAAAAAAAGCCACGAGAAGGAAAAAAAACTAAAAACGGCTCCCGATTTCTGCCGGTAGATCGAGGTTTCCGGACATACAGGAAACTTTGGTTTATCCGGAGGTTGTAACAGGTTTTTAAGCAAGTGCAGAGGCAGGGAAAGGGGGGAGGAAAGAACAAAAGGGAAGGTCTGTGATTGGGTGGAAGGCAGGAGAGATTAAATGACAAAAGGGATGATGGTGCAAGGCAAAAATTGATGGTAATGGGACAAGTTAATAAACAAAAGATGGGTCTAGAGGAGGTATAAATGGGAACGGCAGAAACATCAACAGCTGTGAAAAAACACGGGCAGAGGTTATGGTCTGAAATTGTTGAACTTGATGTCGAGTCCAGAAGGCTGTAAAGTGCCTGTTACATCTCTAACTTTTTCCAGTTCTGACGAAAGGTCATCGACCCGAAACGTTAACTCTGTTTCTCTCTCCACAGATGCTGCCTGACCTGCTGAGTATTTCCAGCATTTCCTGTTTCTATTTCAGATTCCCAGCATCCGCAGTGTTTTGATTCTGCCTAGGACAGAGTTCGACAGACAGAAGGCACCAGTGGCTGGTCCATATCCTGACATTGGAAGGCTACTCAAAAACAAGCTAGAGGGGAAAATTGTGTTGGTTTGCGCCTCCCGTTAGCACCCCCGGGGGCACTAACGAGACACAAAGCAACTAGTGCCCGGGTGCGGCGCCGGTAACGCCTCTCGTGAAATTCAGCAGGAGGTTAGCGGCGGCGGTAGCCAGTAGTGCCCCTCGCCGATGATGTCGTCGCCGTGCGCAGCGCCTTGCTTGCGGCCTGGCCGCAAGCTCACTCTCGCCCCCTGACCTACCACCAGATGATATGTCCAACAGAGTTTGTGGGGGGGGGGGGGGGGGCATTTTTGCGGTCGCAGCGGCGCAAATCAAAGGGCAGGTGCTGGGCGGCCATTTTTATTTGTCCGCCTGCCAGCATCTGCCCCCTTCCTCTTTTTTATGCGGGGTGCCAGCCATTCCTCGAGTGCCGGGCTCTTTTGCTGGCACCCCCGCTCCCCGGTGGTCCAGCAGGGCCCCGGTGCGCGCAGCGCTAGGCCCCTCCCCTTTAATCAGGGGAGGGAGGCCTGTTACACCGCGGCGCTATTGCACGTAGCGCCACGATATTCAATGGTAGCGCCCCAGGAAGGAGTGGCAGTGCTTCCAGTAGCGCCCCGCCTCCTGCTTGGGATGCTACTGCTGAATTTACGGCGCAGGGATGCTAACTTTTTCAGGGCGCTAAAACTAGGGCCCCGGCGAAGTTAGCGCCACAAAGGGGGCGCCACCGAATTTTTCCCCCTTAGTATTTAAAACAGCTATATTTATGCCCCAAATATTAGGAAGAGTTTTTTGACATTTTGAATTGGGAACACAGGAACAGGAGGAGGCCATTCAGCCCCTCGGGCCTACTCCACCATTCAATTAGATCATGGCTGATCTGCACCTCAACTCCATTCTCCCGCCTTTGCTCCATATCCCTTGATACTCTTACCAAACGAAATTCGATCCATCTTGAAACAGAATGATAGCGATATTCCTAAACACAATGGCCCCTCCCCGCAGTGTAAAAGTATAATGCAGGTATATTACATCAGGAAGCGGCTGAGGTTGGGACGTGGTGGCAGGTGGCCATGAACCTTGGAATTTCTGTTCAATTTTCTCTGTGTTTGTTTTGTGTTCTCCAGTTCCTATTGATTTGCTGGCGAGTTCTATGGTTTACTCATTCTTTACTTGTTTAAACAGAGGCCACCTGGAGGTTTGGATTACCTGATTAGGAGAGGGGCGGGGGAGGGGAGGGGAAGGAGGGGAGGGGAAGGGTTACAATTTACAGGCTGTAGAAGTATGTTTGAGATAGTGCAGTTGAGTAGCATGTTTCCAAAATGCTCCAAAGTCCAGCATTTCTATCGTGCCTTTGACGAGCTCAGGATATTCCAAAGTGCTTTACAGCCATTGAAGCATTTTTGAAGTGGAGTCACGGTTGTAATGTGGGAAACGCGGCAGCCAATGTGCTCACAGCAAGCTCCCACAAACAGCAATGTGATAATGACCAGATCATCTGTTTTAGTGATGTTGGTTGAGGGATAAATATTGACCCTTACAATATGTTCAAATGCAGCAACTCGCCAAGGCTTGTTCGGCAGCCCCTCCCAAACCCACGATCTCTACCACCTAGAAGGACAAGGGCAGCAGGCGCACGGGGAATACCACCACCTCCAAGTTCCCCTCCAAATCACACATCATCCTGACTTAGAAATATATTGGCCGTTCCTTCATCGTCGGTGGGTCAAAGTCCTGTAACTCCCTCCCTAACAGCACTGTGGGAGCACCTTTACCACACGGACTGCAGCGGTTCAAGAAGGCGGCTCACCACCACCTTCTCAAGGGCGATTAGGGATGGGCAATAAATGCTGGGCCTTGCCAGCGACGCCCACATCCCACGAACGAATAAAAAGCAGATTGCAGGGTCCCCTGTATGGGTGAACGTATAGTTCCGTTTAAAATCCAAAAATGGAGTGGCCAGGGGGTGGATACTACAGTAAAATACTCCCCAAAATCAGTTCTCAACCAACAGCAGAATGGCCTAGCCATTGTCTTTTTAAAAATGACACTGCAAATTTGTTTTTAGGACTTTGGGATGGATTGTTGTGTAGTGGGCAGTGCTAGTAAACAAGGGGCCTTGAGTATATCATTTAATTGTAGTGTAATTTGTGGCATTGATTTAATTTAATTTAAATTAATTAGGGCAAGTCATGGCAGCACAGCTCAGCCCCGTGGCATGCTCCTCCTACACTATGTGGGAAATCAGGGACACTGCCTGTGTCCCTGACGACCATGTGTGCAGGAAGTGTATCGACCTGCAGCTACTGGCAGACCGCATTGCGGCGCTGGAGCTGCGAATGGATACATACTGGAGCATTCGCGATGTTGAGAACGTCATGCATATCATGTTTAATCAGTTGGTCACACCGCAGGTAAAGGCTGCACAGGCAGGAAGGGAATGGGTGACCGCCAGGCAGAGTAGTAGGCGCAGGCAGGTAGCGCAGGGGTCCCCTGTGGCTATCCACCTCTCAAACAGATATACCACTTTGGATATTGTTGAGGGAGATGGCTTATCAGGGGAAGGCAGCAGCAGCCAACTTCCTGGCACCATGGGTGGTTCTACTGCACAGGATGGGAGAAAAATGAGTGGGAGAGCTATAGAGATAGGGGATTCTATTGTAAGGGGAATAGACAGGCATTTCTGCGGCTGCAAACAAGACTCCAGGATGGTATGTTGGCTCCCTGGTGCAAGGGTCAAGGATGTCTCGGAGCAGCTGCAGGGCATTCTGGAGGGTGAACAGCCAGTTGTCGTGGTGCATATAGGTACCAACGATATAGGTAAAAACCGGGATGAGGTCCTAAGAGCTGAGTATACAGACCCCCAAACAGTAATGCTGAGGTTGGGGATGGCATTAAACGGGAAAGTAGAGACGTGTGCAATAAGGGCACAGCAGTTATCATGGGTGACTTTAATCTACATATAGATTGGGCTAACCAAATTAGAAACAATACTGTGGAGGAGGAATTCCTAGCGTGTATACGGGATGGTTTCTAATATGTTGAGGAACCAACTAGAGATCAGGCCATCTTGGACTGGGTATTATGTAATGAGAAAGGATTAATTAGTAATCTTGTTGTGTGAGGCCCCTTCGATAATATGATCGAATTCTTCATTAAGATGGAGTGTGAAATATTTGACTGAGACACTAGGGTCCTGAATTTAAATAAAGGAAACTACGATGGTATGAGGCGCGAGTTGGCTAGGATGGATTGGGGAATGTTACTTAAAGGGTTGACGGTGGATAGGTAAATGGCATACATTCAAAGATCGCATGGATGAACTACAGAATTTGTTCATCCCGGTTTGGCATAAAAATAAAACAAAAAAGGTGACTCAACCGTGGCTAACAAGGGAAATTAGGGATAGCAAATGATCTAAGGAGAAGACATATAAATTGGCCAGAAAAAGCAGCATGTGAAGAGAAAAAGATCGGTGAAGTCAAGCGTAGGTCACTTGCAGTCAGAATCAGGGGAATTTATAATGGGGAGCAAAGAAATGGCTGACCAATTAAATACTTACTTTGGTTCTGTCTTCACAAAGGAGGACACAAAACCTCCCAGAGATGTCGGGAACATGGGGTCTAATGAGAGGGAGGAACTGAATGAAATCAGTATTTGTAGGGAAATGGTGTTAGGGAAATTGACGGGATTGAAGGCCGATAACTCTCCAGGGCCTGATAATCTACATCCTAGGGTACTTAAGGAAGTGGCCCTAGAAATAGTAGATGCATTGCTGGTCATCTTCCAAAATTCTACAGACTCGAACAGTTCCCATGGATTGGAGGGTAGCTAATGCAACCCCACTATTTAAAAAAGGTGGTAGAGAGAAAACGGGGAATTATAGACCGGTAAGCCGGACATCGGTAGTAGGGAAAATGCCGGAGTCCATTATAAAAGATGCAATAGCAGAGCACTTGGAAAACAGTGACAGGATCGGACAAAGTCAACATGGATTTACAAAGGGTAAATCATGCTTGACTAATCTACTGAAATTTTTTGAGGATGTAACTGGTAGAATAGATAAGGGAGAACTAGTGGATGTGGTCTACCTGGACTTTCAGAAGGTTTTCGATAAAGTCCTGCATAAGAGATTAGCGTGCAAAGTTAAAGCACATGGGATTGGGGGTAAGGTACTGACTTGGATAGAGAACTGGTTGGCAGACAGGAAGCAAAGAGTTGGAATAAATGGTCTTTTTCCGAGTGGCAGGCAGTGACTAGTGGGGTACCGCAGGGATCGGTCCTTAGACCCCAGCTATTCACAATATATATTAATGATCTAGACGCGGGAACTAGATGTAATATCTCCAAGTTTGCAGACGACACAAAGCTGGGTGGGCGTTTGTGCTGTGAGGAGGATGCAGAGAAACTCCAGTATGATTTGGACAGGTTGGGTAATTGGGCAGATGCATGGCAGATGCAGTATAATGTGGATAAATGCGAGGTTATCCACTTTGGTGGTAAAAACAAGGTGGCAGATTATTATCTGAACAGCAATAGATTGGGAAAAGGGGAAGTGCAACGAGACCTGGGTGTCCTTGTGCACCAGTCGCTGAAGGTAAGCATGCAGGTGCAGCAGGCAGTTAAGGCGGCAAATGGTATGTTGGCCTTCATAGCGAGAGGATTCGAGTACAGGAGCAAGGATGTCTTGCTGCAGTTGTACAGGGCCTTGGTGAGACCACACCTTGAGTATTGTGTGCAGTTTTGGTCGCCTTATCTGAGGAAGGATGTTCTTGCCATGAAGGGAGTGCAGCGAAGATTCACCAGACGGAGACCTGGGATGGCAGGAATGACGTATGAGGAGAGATTGGGTCGATTAGGCTTATATTCGCTGGAGTTTAGAAGAATGAGAGGGGATCTCATTGAAATTTATAAAATTCTAACAGGACGAGACAGACTAGATGCAGGAAAGATGTTCCCGATGGTGGGGGAGTCCAGAACCAGGGGTCACAGTATAAGGAGAACGGGTAAACCATTTAGGACTGAGATGAGGAGGAATTTCTTCACCCAGAGAGTGGTGAACCGGTGGAATTCTCTACCACACAAGGCAGTTGAGGCCAATTCATTAAATATATTCAAGAAGGAGTTAGATATATTTCTTGAGGCTAAAGAGATCAAGGGATATGGGGAGAAAGCAGGGACAGGGTACTGAATTTGGATGATCAGCCATGATCTCATTAAATGGCGGAACATGCTCGAGGGGCCGAATGGCCTACTCCTGCTCCTGTCTTCTATGTTTCTATGTCTTCTGGTTTAACCTGATTCATTTTATTTCAATATAAACATTTCTCTTTTCCAGTTGGATTCCCTGCTCATAAACAATTGCTTACAAGCTGCTCGCTGGCCTAGCAGTTACACATTCAAAATAGGATTAGCTTGCTATGAGGGAAAGCTCAAAACACAAATAGCACGAGCAAGAGTTTTAAAAAAAACCTGCAAATTCTGGAAATCTGAAATAAGAACATAAAATGCCGGCAGCACACAGCAGGTTAGTCAGCATCTGTGAAGAGAAAAGGTAGGTTCATGTTTCAGGAATAGACCCTTCATCAGAAGAAAGGCAAATATTTTTAGTACGGTTGGTAGCACTCTCGCCTGAGTCAGAAGGTTGTGGGTTCAAGTCCCACTCCAGAGACTTGAGCACAAAATCCAGGCTGGCACTCCCAGTGCAGCGCTGAGGGAGTGCTGCACTGTCGGAGGTGCCGTCTTTTGGATGAGGCGTTAAATCGAGGCCCCGTCTGCTCTCTCAGGTGGACGTAAAAGATCCCACGGCCACTATTTTGAAGAAGAGCAGGAGAGTTAACCCCGGTGTCCTGGCCAGTATTTATCCCTCAATCAACATCACTAAAAAACAGACGATCTGGTCATTAATACGTTGCTGTTTGTGGGAGCTTGCTGTGCGCAAATTGGCTGCTGCGTTTCTTACATTACAACAGTGACTACACTTCAAAAAAAAAGTACTCCATTGGCCATAAAATGCTTTGGGACATCCGGAGGCGCTATGCAAATACAAGTCTTTCTTTTTCCTTTGGAAAAATATAAAATGGAGAAGCAACAGGTGCTTCAGTTATCAAGGGGGATTTAAATGGATGGAACGACTTGCAAACATGCCCATTGTAAAAATGTCAGGTGACAAAGGATCAGTGAGGCACTGGAAAGACAGTCAATGATCAAAGGAATAGCACATTGATTACACTTTCTGTACCATTGCACATGGTCACAAGACACTAAAACCTTCCTCGTGAGCCAGAAAACCACAGAGCAAAAGAAACAAATGTTCTCATCCCTCGACATTGTAATTATTCCTGTGTTACTTTGTCCCAAGTCCGATTTATCCTCCCTTCCCAAAAATACATTACATAAGAATTAGGAGCAGGAGTAGGCCATTCGGCCCCTCGAGCCTGCTCCGCCATTCGGTAAGATCATGGCTGATCTTCTACCTCAATTCCACTTTCCTGCACTATCCCCATATCCCTTGATTCTCTTAATATTCAAAAATCTATCGATCTCTGTCTTGAATATACTCAATGACTGAGCCTCCACAGTCCTCTGGGGTAGAGAATTCCAAAGATTCACCACCCTCTGAGTGAAGAAATTTCTCCTCATCTCAGTCCTAAATGGTCGACCCCTTATTCTGAGACTGTGATCCCTGGTTCTAGACTCCCCAGCCAAGGGAAACATCGTCCCTGCATCTACCCGGTCAGAATTTTGTATGTTTCAATGAGATCACCTCTCGTTCTTCTTCAAAACTCTAGAGAATATAGGCCCAGTCTACTCAATCTCTCCTCACAGGACAATCCCCCCATCCCAGGAATCAGTCTGGTTAACCTTCGTTGCACTCCCTCTATGGAAAGGATATCCTTCCTTAGGTAAGGAGACCAAAATTGTACACAACATTGTTGCAGAAAGTTACCCCAAGTATACATTAAAAAAAACTGCATCAAAGTTCAGAACTATACACTGTTAAACTGAAGTAGCTGAATCTGCAGATAAAATACATTGATTGACATACTATGAGCAATTAAGGCATTTAAACGGACTGTAGCAAAATCTTGAATAGAAGAATGCGATTATAAATCATTGAACAGATACCAATTTTAGACAGCAATAATAAAACCAATCTGTTCCACCTGTCATATTCTGCATAAATCATCCTTTGTTTCATCTTGCACTTTGACCTGCAGTGACAGCAGCAGTCAAACTGCAGGGAGCCCCAGGGAAGAGCAAGGCAAAGGAGTGTGACTGAAACATATGGCGACCATGTATACAAGATGGCGTATTGTCACACAAGTAACCCAAAGGATACAGCTTTCATCTCAAAGCATAAATAAAAGGGCCGTTCCGGCTCGGAAATGGGTGAGCGTTCCACAGAAAAGCTGCAAGATCGCATCATTTGAGAGTCAGGGGAAAGGGGAAAAAAATGAATTTGTGATCTAACATAATATGTGAATGGCTGCCAACATCAGTGAAGGTGAAAAAATTCATGAGGCGCTCTTTGGGGCATGGTTGACAAATCAGATTAAAGTTTGCAGGTACAAGGCAAGTGAGGCAAGACATGTTCTGTATAAACAAAAGGACTTGCTCGCCAAGGGATGGACGTCTGTGTGGCCCCTCGTTACTTTATCTTTTATAAAACCAATGCAGGTACAAGGAGGTTTTGAGAAGTCAAACTGTATGACAGCAGCAAAAAAAAATGGTCGATTGACCAATTAGTAACTGCGATCAGAGGGAGCGACGCACTGGTTCATGTAACACCCGGCTGAAATACTGACGGGGTGATGCTCCTTCTAGTTTGTACACACGATTGGACTAGTTGACGGCTCTCTCCTTTCACCAAACCCAGAAATAGCAAAAACTCTGACAAACGCACAGGAACAGTCAAACTCAGATGAGTCATCAACAAGCCAACATCTAACTAGCTGATTCAGATGACTAATCACTTGGTGCTCGCTATGTGCAACTTGCTGGACGCACTTGCCTACATAATCGTGACTGTGCCTCAAAAGTAATTAGTTAGTGGCAAGGTTCTTTGGGACATTTCCCGCAAGCTGGGTGGGAATGTAAGTTGTGAGGGGGATGCAAGGAGGTTTCAAGGGGATATAGACAGGCTAAGCGAGTGGGCAAGAACATGGCAAATGAAATATAACGTGGAGAAATGTGGAGTTATCACCTTTGGTAGGAAAAATAGAAAAGCAGAGTATTTTTAAAATGGAGAGAGATTGGGAAATGTTGGTGTTCGGAGGGACCTGGGTGTCCTTGTACACGAATCACTGAAAGTTAACATGCACGTACAGCAAGCAATTAGGAAAACAAATGGTATGTTGGCCTTTATTACAAGAGGATTTGTGTGTAAGAGTAGAGATGTCTTACTGAAATTATATAGGGCCCTGGTGAGACCACACCTGGAGTATTGTGTACAGTTTTGGTCTCCTTACACCTAAGGAAGGATATACTTGCCATAGAGGGAGTGCAACGAAGGTTCACCAAACTGATTCCTAGGATGGGGGGATTGTCCTATGAGGAGAGATTGAGTAGACTAGGCCTATTCTCTGGAGTTTAGAAGAATGAGAGGTGATCTCATTGAAACATACAAAATTCTTACAGGGCTTGACAAGGTAGATGCAGGGAGGATGTTTCCCCTGGCTGGGGAGTCTAGAACCAGGGGTCTCAGTCTCAGAATACGGGGTTGACCATTTACGACTGAGATGAGGAGAAATTTCTTCAGAGGGTGGTGAATCTTTGGAATTCTCTACCCCAGAGGGCTGTGGAGGCTCAGTCATCGAGTAATATCAAGACAGAGATCGATAGATTTTTGAATATTAAGGGAATCAAGGGATATGCGGATAGTGCAGGAAAGTGGAGACGAGGTAGAAGATCAGCCATGATCTTACTGAATGGCGGAGCAGGCTCGAAGGGCCAAATGGCCGACTCCTGCTCCTATTTCTTATGTTCTTCTGATCCTTTTCTTGTTTTCTAGATGTACAGCCTTGGAGGGCATTGCCAGAAACTGATTTGAGGTCACGGTTTACCCTCTTGGACGGAGGCGAGCATGGAGTGCGTTTAGTGGAAACTAATCTTGTACGAAGAACAACACACTATCCCTGCGTACTAAACTCCCACCATCGGAAGCATTTCAATGCTTCCCAAACATATTTCAAAGCTCCGAGAGGCTTCAAATTTCCCAATCAGGCAGGAAATCCTGTGCGAGTAAGGATGCCGCACAGATCCCACCAAGCCCTTCAGAAGCATGAAAGCAGTCCCAACAGTTCAGAACTTCTGCACTAAAACAGGAAATTCTTCCTTATTTACAAACTGTTCACAGGACTAAAGCAACTTTTGCACACAAGGTCAGGCTGCCTTGTAGCACTGCTTCCTTATCGCTGCAATTCAGCTGTTCCGTGGATGCAAGACACAACAGAAGCTGGTCTTGCTGGAACAGATTTTTTTTCCTCCCTCCTTTCGAATGTTGATTGATACACATTTTATGCACATTTCCCTACGGCAGCAAGGCAGGATGCGCGTACGTTTTAAAGCATTTCTTCAGCAAGTTCTTCCTCCAGCGTGCTGGCTTAACAGCAACTCAGGAATGTTACCGCTGAGTTTTAAAAAAGACAGGAGTCAGCCTCAACTCCAGTAATGTATTAATATCTTCACCGGGAGCAAGCAGAAGCCAAGCGCAGGCAGCGCGAGGAGCGCACGTCAACCCAAGCACCCCACCCACCCGCCCCTTCAACCACCGTCTGCCCCACCTGTGACAGAGACTGTAGGTCCCACATTGGACTCATCAGTCACCTGAGAACTCATTTTTAATGTGGAAGCAAGTCATCCTCGGTCCCGAGGGACTGCTTAAGAAGAATGTATTAAAAGGAGCTGAGAGAGTCGATAGAGAGAAACTATTTCCTCTGCTGGGGAATCCAGAACAAGGGGGCATAACCTTAAAATTAGAGCTAGGCCGTTCAGGGGTGATGTCAGGAAGCACTTCTTCACACAAAGGCTAGTGGAAATCTGGAAAACTCTGCCCCCCCCCCCCAAAAAAAAGCTGATGAGGCTGGAGGTCCATTGAAAATTTCAAAATTGAGATTGATAGATTTTTGTTAGGTAAGGGTATTAAGGGTTACGGAACCAAGGCGGGTAGATGGAGATAAAATACAGATCAGCCAGGATCTAATTGAATGGCAGAACAGGCTCGAAGGAGCTGAATGGCCTCCTCCTGTTCCTGTGCATCAAAGACCACTTCTACAGATTTTGAAGCAAGCAGATGTTCCCAATCCAATGGCCCAATGGACACCCTACCCCTGGCCCAAAGAACGTACCGCACCCTATCCAACGGACACCAATGTTCACTGTAATCTTTTTGGGGGCCACATGGCCGCTTTAACAGGGCTTTTCTACTTAAAAGCCGGCTGCGCGGGACCTTATGAGCGCTGTGCAGCTTAAAGGGAACATTGATGGACACCTTACCCAGTTAATGCTCCACACCCCACCCAATGGACACCTTGCCCAACAAAAGCACTGCACCCACCTCAATGGACACCCTGCATCTCACCCAATGGGCACCCGTGCTCTGCCCAACAAATGCCTTGTGCCCAGACCAATGGACATCCTGCACCCAGCCCAACAGATATCTTGCGCCCTGTCTAAAAGACACCCTGCGCAACGGACACTCCACCCAACAGATGTTCTGCCCAACGCATGCCGCCACCCCCCCAAAGCCCAAACGGTCATCCGCACACCACTACCCGCACCCAGCCTGACACGTGCCCTGAACATAGCATCTGCATTCTGACACTATCTGACATTCTGCTATCCCTTTCAAATGGGAGTCAAGAGTCGCACATCCGAAGAAGAAACGCTTGTCCTGTACAAGTGCAGAAGTAAGCCAGTTCTTTTCGGGATGTGGCTATCAGGATATTAGAGTGTCAGCCGTGGCTCAGTGGGTAGCACACTCGAACCCACGACCGTTCTGACTCGGAGGCAAGTCCCCACTTCAGGGACTTGAGCACATAAAGCTAGGCTGACGCTCCCAGTGCAGTACTGAGGGGGTGCTGCACTGTCGGAGGTGCCGTCTTTCTGATGAGACATTAAACCGAAGCCCCGTCTGCTCTCTCAGGTGAACGTAAAAGATCCCGTGGCACTATTTTGAAGAAAAGCAGGGGGAGTTATCCCCGGTGTCCTGGCCAATATTTATCCCTCAATCAACATCACTAAAAACAGATTATCTGGTCATCATCACATTGCTGTTTGCAGGAGCTTGCTGTGCGCAAATTGGCTGACGCGTTTCCTACATTACAACAGTGACTACACTTCAAAAAGTACTTCATTGGCTGTAAAGCGCTTTGGGACATCTGGTGGTTGTGAAAGGTGCTATATAAATGCAAGCCTTTCTTTATATACCTGGGAGCTGCAATGCATCAATATACAGGCGTCGTGGCTTAATTACTCATTTTATATAGAGGTGCTGACAGATTTGAATTCCGATGCAGTCACATCACACAAACTAACCACCATCTTTTCCTGGAGATTTTCAGTGGGCTGCCTTAGGAGGGGCGGAATTGCAGCTTCAAGTGCTGACAAAAACCCCAGATCTACAACATAAAGGCCGAATTGGAAGTTAATCAATCAATCAAACGTTGTTTTGAAAGATTGAGAGATGTCACAGAGTCAGAGTTATACAGCACAGAAAGAGGCCCTTCGGCCCATCGCGTCCGCGCCGGCCATCAAGCCCTGTCTCATCTAATCCCATTTTCCAGCATTTGGTCCGTAGTCTTGTATGCTATGGCATTTTGAGTGCTCATCCAAATGCTTCTTGAATGTTGAGAGGGTTCCTGCCTCTAACACCCTTTCAGGCAGTGAGTTCCAGATTCCAACCACCCTCTCGGTGAAAAAGTTTTTCCTCAAATCCGCCCTAAACCTCCTGCCCCTTACCTTGAATCTATGCCCCCTTGTTATTGACCCCTCTACTAAGGAGAAAAGTTCCTTTCTATCCACCCTATCTATGCCCCTCATAATTTTGTATACCTCAATCAGGTTCCCCCTCAGCCTTCTCTGCTCCAAGGAAAACAACCCCAGCCTGCCCAGTCTTTCTTCATAGCTGAAGCACTCCAGCCCAGGTAACATCCTGGTAAATCTCCTCTGCACCCTCTCCAAAGCAATCACATCCTTCCTATAGTGTGGCGACCAGAACTGCACACAGTACTCCAGCTGTGGCCTTACCAGCGTTTTATACAGCTCCATCATAACCTCCCTGCTCTTATATTCTATGCCTCGGCTAATGAAGGCAAGTATCCCATATGCCTTTTTAACCACCTTATCCACCTGTTGTGCTGCCTTCAGGGATCTATGTACATGCACACCAAGGTCCCTCTGATCCTTTGTC
This sequence comes from Somniosus microcephalus, assembly GCF_052327205.1. NCBI lineage: Eukaryota > Metazoa > Chordata > Chondrichthyes > Squaliformes > Somniosidae > Somniosus > Somniosus microcephalus. The sequence continues at coordinate 92,273,340 of NC_141002.1, read as the reverse complement.
TTTCCTAGGGTCTTCCCATTCATTGTGTATTCCCTTGCCTTGTTAGTCCGTCCAAAATGCATCACCTCACACTTTTCAGGGTTAAATTCCATTTGCCACTGTTCTGCCCATCTGACCAACCCATCTATATCGTCCTGTAGCCTGAGGCTTCCCGCCTCGCTATTTACCACCCCACCAATTTTCGTGTCATCTGCGAACTTACTGATCATACCTTTTACATTCACATCCAAATCATTAATGTAGACCACAAACAGCAAGGGACCCAGCACCGATCCCTGCGGTACCCCACTGGACACAGGCTTCCAGTCACAAAAACAACCTTCCACCATCACCCTCTGCCTTCTGCCACTAAGCCAGTTTTGGATCCAATGTGCCAAGGCACCCTGGATCCCATGGGCTCTTACCTTCCTGACCAGTCTCCTATGCAGGACTTTATCAAAAGCCTTACTGAAATCCATGTAAACCACATCCACTGCACTACCCTCATCCACACACCTAGTCACCCCCTCGAAAAATTCAATCAAATTGGTCAGACATGATCTTCCCTTGACAAAGCCATGCTAGCTATCCCTAATTAATCCCTGCCTCTCCAAGTGGAGACCAATTCTGTCCCTCAGAATTTTTTCCAATAATTTCCCTACCACTGATGTTAGGCTCACTGGCCTGTAATTCCCTGGTTTATCCCTACTACCCTTCTTGAACAATGGTACTACGTTAGCTGTTCTCCAGTCCTCTGGCACATCCCCTGTGGCCAGAGAGGTTCTGAAAATGTGTGTCAGAGCCCCTGCAATCTCCTCCTTTGCCTCACACAGCAGCCTGGGATACATCTCGTCCGGGCCTGGGGATTTATCCACTTTTAAGCCTGCTAAAACCGCCAGTACCTCCTCCCTCTCGATGCTAATATGTTCAAGTATATCACAGTCCCCCTGCCCGATTTCTATGTCCTTATTAAAGGGGAGGGGCCTTGTGCAGCGCGCACCGGGGCCCTGCTGGACCACTGGGGAGCGGGGTGCCAGCAAAAGAACCCGGCACTCGAGGAGTACCGTGCTGACGGCACCCCGCGGGAGGAGGGCAGAGGGGCAGGCGGCCCACAAAAAAAATGGCTGCCCGGCACCTCCCCTTTAAATATTGCCACCGCGGCCGCAAGTACGCCCCCCTGACCCTGTCGGACATAGCGTCTGGTGGTACGTCAGGGGGCGTGAGCCAAGCTTACGGCCGGAGCGCGAGCGGGGCGCTGCGCACGCCGGTGAAGTCATCACCGGAGGCGCAGTGCCATGGGGCACTACCGGCTACCGCCGCCGTTAACCTCCCGCTGAATTTCACGGGAGGAGTCAGCAGCGCCACGCTCGAGCACCAGTTGCTTTGCGCCCCATTAGCACCCCCTTGGGGCGGGGCAAAGCAACCGAATTTTGTCCCCTACGGTGTATCGTGCTCTTTTCCTTACAACAACAAATTAACTAAAACTATCAGTCACTATTCAATCCAACAGGGAATTCAGAAGAAACCTCTTTACCCAGAGAGTGGGGAGAATGTGGAACTCGCTACCACAGGGAGTGGTTGAGGTGAATAGCACAGATGCATTTAAGGGGAAGCTAGATAAGCACACGAGGGAGAAGGGAATAGAGGATTATGCTGATGGGGTGAGATGAAGAGGGGTGGGAGGAGGCTCGTGTGGAGCATAAACACCGGCATAGGCCAGTTGGACCAAATGGTCCGATTCTGTGCGGTCAGTACTCTAATACTTTGTAACTTGCATTTATATATCATGTTTAACGTAGTAAATAGTCTCAAGGTGCTTCACAGGAGCGTAGTCAGACAAAGGAGGCGATATCAGGATAGGTGGCCAAACACTTGGTCAAAGGCGAAGGTTTTAAGGAGCATCATAAAAGGAGGAGGTGGAGAGGTGAAAAGGCCTAGGCAGGCAATTCCAGGGCTTAGGGCCTAGACAACTGAAGGCATGGCTGCCAAAAGAAATTGGGGATGTACAAGAGGTCAGAGTTGGAGGAACGCAAAGTTGACGGAGGGTTGTAGGGCTTGAGGAGGTTACGGAGATAGGGAGGGGCGAGGCCACGGAGGGATCTGAACACGAGGATGAGAATTTTAACAGTTGAGGCGTTGAACCAAGACAGTGCATCTTCTTTCCTGCCTTGAACATCACCATAGGAGACCCTCGAGTATGTATTTAAACAGGGCATGTAAGCAAAGTAACAAAAATCCAGTTGCTACGAAAAGCAAATAGCTGTTGCGATGATACGTAGGTGGAATGACAAAGAAACAGCAGAAAAAAAAATTGCATATAAAAGCAGAATATTTAAATGTCAACATCATGACTGGACAGACAATTGTAATAAAAACAAATCACAGAATTTGGATCCTGAAAAAAAAAAAAAAGAACTAATGGATAAATACTTTAAAAAGCTATAGGGAAAGAGCCAGGGGAGTGGGACTAATTGGATCGCTCTTTCAAAGAGCCGGCACAGGCACGGTGGGCCGAATGGCCGCCTTCTGTGCTGCATCATCCCAAGGGAATGTTCTCTGCATAAGCTTTTGGAAGCACACAATCATGTCGGACATTCAGTTCTGATCATCTGTCAGGTGTATTTCCAATTAAATATTTGGTTATAATCCCCAACTATTTGGGGATTAACTCAGCATCCTTTTACCTCTGGGATCTGGGTTTAAATGGATCCCAGATGAACAGTTCCTTTTACGAAATGAGTTTCTAATAGACAGAAAGCCACAGCACAAAAGCTTATCACAACTTGGCAAGGCTTACTAAGGCCATAAGGACAGTTGGTTGAGAAGTCGCACAATGCTGGGAGCTTTACTCTGCCTCTGACCATGTTGCACCCAATCTGGGACTCATGTTTAAAAAAAAAACAGAAAATGCTGGAAATACTCAGCGGGCCAGGGCAGCATCTGTGGAGAGAGAAAAACAGAGTCAATGTTTCAGGTCGACGACCCTTTGACAGAACTGGAAAAAGTTGGAGATGCAACAGGTTTTTAAGCAAGTGGAGAGGCCGGGAAAAGGGGAGGAAAGAACAAAAGGGAAGGTCTGCGATAGGATGGAAGGCAGGAGAGATTAAAAGACAAAAAAAAGGGATGATGGTGCAAGGAAAAAGGAGATGGCAATGGGATAAGTTGAGAAACAAAAGAGGAGTCTAGATGAGGTGTAAATGGGAATGGCAGACAAAAAAAAAAAAATAGGGGCCTTTGTATATGGTCTTATTTGCTTGCGTCATATTTCTATACACTGCATGTTACCTACCGACAAGCATGCCTTTGGGCAGATCTTCAGATTTCATGTTTCGCCAGGAAACACAGGTTTACAAAATGCTTTACAGTGAGCCAATCCGGCTTTTTACAGGAAGTGACTGGTGACTTTATATACAGCACCTTTCACAACCTCAGGGTGACCCAAAGCGCTTTACAGCCAACGAAGTACTTTTGAAGTGCAGTCACGGTTGTAATATAGGCAGCCATTTTGTTCACAGCAAGTCCCCACCAACCAGTGTAGTCACTGTTGTACACCTGTCTCCAGCAGTAGGAAATTGTATTAAAAAAATCAGTGAGACGGTAGCATAGTGGTAATGTTACTGGGTTAGTAATCCAGAGGCCTGGACTAATGAGCCGGAGACATGGGTTCAAATCCCACCACGGCAGCTGGGGAATTTGAATTCTGTTAATTAAATAAATCTGGAATAAAAAAAGCTAGTATTAGTAATGGTGACCATAAAACTACCGGATTGTTGTAAAAAACCATCTGGTTCACTAATGTCCTTTAGGAAAAGGAAATCTGCCGTCCTTTCCCGGTCTGGCCTATATGTGACTCCAGACCCACAGCAATGTGGTTGACTCTTAACTGCCCTCTGAAATATCCTAGCAAGCCACCACCCTCTCAAGGGGCAATTAGGGATGGGCAATAAATGCTGGCCTTGCCGGCCATGCCCACATCCTGTGAATGAATAAATTTAGAAAAAACTAATTGGATAGCTCTTTCAGCACGATGGGATGAACCATTCTATGATACAGGTAGACTATCCTTTATCCGAAAACCTCGGGACCAGCCGTGTTTCAGATTTCGGATGGTATTTTATAAGACTGGGAAATTTGTCGGGGGGTGGGGGTCGTGCGCACGACTTACGCTGAACGAAAAAACCTTCGGTTTTTAGAGGGTTTCGGTTTTCGGAAGTTCGGATAAAGGGTAGTCTACCTGTACTAAGAACTGTTAAGTCCAGAGAAATCTCATGAAGAAGTTCATTCACTTCATCAAGGCAATAGATTCAGCAGATGTGTACTCACTAATGTCAGCACTCAAGATGCAGAAGTATAAAAATCAGCTAAATTGAATATGGACAATAATTAAACCAGCCGTTTAAGTACAGAAGGGAGGAAAAACCAGCTTGGCAAATTTCCTGGGGAAACTAAAACTTTGATATGAATTAATGGAACTGCAGAATGGCGAGCAGCAGTTTAATTCAAAGCTTCTGCATTATAGGCAGTCGGCGAGACTGCTGTCAATTTCTGGCCAGGTTGGGAGGTGGATCACGGGATATCAAATACATGTATAACAAACTAATTGGTAAATATGGAAGAATATAAAAGACTTGCATTTATATAGCGCCTTTCACGACTACCGGACGTCTCAAAGCGCTTTACAGCCAATGAAGTACTTTTTGAAGTGTAGTCACTGTTGTAATGTAGGAAACGCGGCAGCCAATTTGTGCACAGCAAGCTCCCACAAACAGCAATGTGATAATAACCAAATAATCTGTTTTTGTTATGTTGGTTGAGGAATAAATATTGGTCCAGGACACCGGGGATAACTCCCCTGCTCTTCTTCAAAATAGTGCCATGGATCTTTTACGTCCACCTGAGAGAGCAGACGGGGCCTCGGTTTAAAGTCTCATCCGAAAGACGGCACCTCTGACAGTGCAGTACCCCCCTCAGCACTGCACTGGAGTGTCAGCCTAGCTTTCTGTGCTCAAATCCCTGGAGTGGACTATGAACCCACAACCCTTCTGACTCAGAGGCGAGTGTGCTACCCACTGAGATACAGCGGACACTAAACAATGCAGTGACGGGGCAGAGAAATTAAATTTAGACAGCTCCAGCTGAAGAGCTAGCACAGGTGCAAGGGACTGAATGGCCGCCTTCCATGTAGTAAATTCTACGATTTTATGAAATACTCGGTGTGTGATTAGAGATCACAGATTTTGACAAGAATCATTTGGAAAACCCCTCATCAAAATTGCAGCCAAGTTCAGAATAACCAGCCCTTTATTGAAACGTTGACGTGCGTTTTATAAGTCAATAAAGTTAAAATATTGAGTCCATTAAATTTTTGGAGCTGGGGCAGAGGTCAAAGAGGATGTAGAAAAGGGAGCAAAAAAGGAGAAAAGGGCTTCTAACTATATTAAACAAGGTAAACTAGTGGTTCACTGACCAATAAATAAGGTTGCGATATATTCATGCCTAGAACTGAAACGTAAAATGCAATACTGGCAGTATTTTTATATCACAGAAGACTTTTGAAATTTGCTCTGTGACCACATGAAGCTTTTCCCTTAAGAATTTTTTTTTAAACTTAATATACACCCAGAATTAGAACTTTTCCTACACACGACCTGGGTTATTCATACAACCACATACACTGGAGACTGATCTTCAGAAAGATTGAACGATTAAACTTCCCTGAAACAGGGATCACTGTGGATTAAGACAGACTTTGGCATTCAAACTCTGAGACCAATTAAATGCCAATGGTTTAATCACAGCGCAGTGTACCACATCCTTAAACTGTCTAGGCAGGATGTGAAAGAATTACAGAAGGCACGTTATTCTTACAGAAATTACACCTTTTAAAAAAAAGGTAGAATTAAAATTAATTTTAGCTGATTTGCCACTGCGATGAGCAGATTTAGGCTTTGATTCGCAAGTTTTTTTTTCTTATTTGTTGTCCCGATGCAGGTCTAGGCTGATCCCTAGTTGCCCTGAGCAAGCCGTTTTCTTCAGCAATGATTGTTTACAACAGAGGCATGAAGTGTCAACCACTTGGGGTTAGATTGCCTGCCATCATGAAACAGTTTACAATAGCAGCTTTCACAATTTCTTTCCTATTGCCAGCCCACAAAAAAAAACAGGTCTCAACTTGCCTTGGTGGGATTTGAACTCCGTGTCAGCCGTGGCTCAGTGGGCGGCACTCTCGCCTCGGAGTCAGAAGGTTGTGGGTTCAAGTCCCGCTCCAGAGACGTGAGCACAAGATTTAGGCCGACACTCCCAGTGCAGTGCTGAGGGAGTGCTGCACTGCCGGAAGTGCCGTCTTTCGGAGGAGACCTTAAACAGAGACCCCGTCTGCCCTCTCAGGCCCATCAAAGAGGAGGAGCAAGGAGTTCTTCCCGGTGTCCTAGCTAACTTTATCCCATCACTTAAAAAAAACCCCAGATTATCTGGTAATTTCTCATTCCTATTTGTGGGAGCTTGCTGTGCGCAAATTGGCTGTTGTATTTCCTACATTACAGCAGTGACTGCACTTCAAAAGTATTTAATTGGCTACAAAGTGCTTTGGGATGTCTTGAGGTTGTGAAAAGCACTATATAAATGCAAATCTTTCTTTCACAACCTCTGGACTGCTAGTCCAGTACCAAAGCCACGAGGCTACCCTACCCTGTTTCAACATCATTCTGATTGGTGGAAAGTGGTGGCCAAATGCGATACCTTTACAAAATATTAAGTGATATGGTAAAACCAGACTATTACTTCAAAGCAACAGGACCAAAGGATATCAATGGTAATTAGTAAAAAATAAATTTAGAACAGATACCAAAAATTTAGTCAAAAAAGGGATGAACGCTACAAATGATCTACCAAATAAAAGGTAAAAAAAAAACTAGGCAAAGCCACTGGGGTGATTCAAAGTATAATTGGATGCCATGTTGGGAAAGCGAGGAGACATTCACACTGCAGCTACCAGTCTCAGATCAGTTGCAGTCAGACACTACACTGTTTATTCTGCCTGTCTGGAAAGTTGAATCTTCCACTTCAGCGAGGCATGTGCCTGTGTGCGTGTATGCACAAGTGTGTGGGTGGGCGTCGCTGGTTGCCCATCCCTAGTTGACCTTGAGAAGGTGGTGGTGAGCCGCCTTCTTGAACCGCTGCAGTCCATGTGGTGAAGGTACTCCCACAGTTCTGTTAGGGAGGGAGTGCCAGGATTTTGACCCAACGACGATGATGGATCGGCGATATACTTCCAAGTCAGGATGGTGTGTGACTTGGAGGGGAACGTGGAGGTGGTGGTGTTCCCATGCACCTGCTGCCCTTGTCTTTCTAGGTGGAAGAGGTCGTGGGTTTGGGAGGTGCTGCCGAAGAAGCCTTGGCGAGTTGCTGCAGTGCATCTTGCAGATTGGACACTTCTTCTTAGGCAGTCCCTCGGGACCGAGGATGACTTGCTTCCACATTAAAAATGAGTTCTCGGGTGACTGATGAGTCCAATGCGGGACCTACAGTCTCTGTCACAGGTGGGGCAGACGGTGGTTGAAGGGGCGGGTGGGTGGGGTGCTTGGGTCGACGTGCGCGCCTTGCGCTTGGCTTCTACTTGCTCCCGGCAAAGAGACTCGAGGTGTCGGTGGGGATGTTACGCTTTTTCCAAGGAGGCTTTGAGGGTGTCCTTGAAGCGTTTCCTCTGCCCACCTGGGGCTCTCTTGCTGTGCCGGAGCTCCAAGTAGAGCGCTTGTTTTGGGAGTCTCGTATCGGGCATGCGGACAATGTGACCTGTCCATCGGAGCTGATCGAGCGTGGTCAAAGCTTCGAAAAAGCAAGGCTGTGTCATCGCACCAACGCTCGTCTCGATCTTCCTTGCTGCAATGCTCCATCTCACCCTCAGTAAGCTCCCCACTGGAGTGGAGCTAATTTACAGAACAATCGGGAATCTGTTTAACCTCCGTCGCCTCCAGTCCAGATCCAAGGTCGTCCCATCCTCTGTCGTCGAATTACAGTATGCAGACGACACTTGCGTCTGCGCTCAGAGGTCAAACTCCAAACCATCATCAACACCTTCACCGAAGCGTGCGAAGAGCATGGGCCTTACACTAAACATCCGTAAGACAAAGGTCCTCTACCAACCTGCCCCCGCCACACAGTACTGCCCCCCGATGATCAAAATCCACGACAAGGCCTTGGACAACGTGGACCACTTTCCATACCTCGGGAGCCTACTGTCAACAAGGGTAGACGTCTGCACACTGCAGCCATGGTACGTCGGCGGTGGAGGGAGTGAATGTTTAAGGTGGTGGATGGGGTGTACGCGCGTGTATATATGCGCGGGAGCGTGCATGTGGGCACAGTTATATGCACAAGTAGCGCCTCATGGATGGGCCATTGTTGCTCTGTCAAGGAGTGCCACTGGCCTTAAAACAGCCCACAGACATTAACAGCTGATTTACACATTTCCAGGCAGAATGAAAACGTACAAAGAGTAGCTATTGTGGCAAGGAGGGGACACAACAATGGGAAAGATGTACTGAGTAACAATGGCAAGCGGGAAGGGGAAGTGGAGAGCTGCAGAATGGTTAACTGCCTACTGATTAGCAACAGTGAGCATCACAGCCCATTGGTGTCACTAATGGGCAACTTGTTTACCCATCACCCCTGTACTCGCTGACCTACATTGGCTCCCGGTTAAGCAACGCCTCGATTTTAAAATTTCCATCATTGTTTTCAAATCCCTCAGTGGCCTCGCCCCTCCCCGCCCCGCCCCATATCTCTGTAACCTCCTCCAGCCCTACAATCCACCACCCCAGAAATATCTGCGCTCCTCCAACTCTGGCCTCTTGCGCAGCCCAGATTTTAATCGTCCAGCATTGGCGGCCGTGCCTTCAGCTGCCGAGGCACTAAGCTCTGGAATTCCCTGCCTAAACCTCTCCGCCTCTCTTTCCTCCTTTAAGACGCTCCATCTGCCCTAATATCTCCTTATGTGGCTCGGTGTCGCGGTTTGTCCGATAACGCTCCTGTGAAGCACCTTGGGACATTAAAGGTGCTATATAAATGCAAGTTGTTGTTGTTGAAGTTACACCTTGAACGCGAGTCTCGTCGGCCAACTGTTCCCCAGACCAGCTCAGGTTTCTAACACCTGTTATTTTTGTACCTTGTCAGAAGGGCACCTATTCAAATTAAGCCGATAGTCAAGGTTTTCACAGTCACTGACCTGGAACTGAACATTTTCTTCTTCTGTAATCCATTTAGTGAATGTCATTTTCTTTTGCAAAAGACATCGATCATGGTCGAAGACTAGGGGCAGGACAGCAGCTGAAATTGCTTTGTCTTTTTGACACAATGCTGCTCAGTAGTTTGAAGAACATATGCAAACTACAACATACACAGAGACCCTCACTTCAGGCTCTTCCATTGCTTCAGGGCCATCAGCACTGAACAAAAGCGCAGGTGAAAACAGGCTCCCACCAGCCGGTTTTGTTTGCCTGCTAGTCCCAGAAAATTGGCTCAGATTCTTACTTGGAAACTGGCAAATACCTCCAAACTTCACTATTGCAGCAGTATAAAAATCACATACAGATGGCAGGGGGGCAAACAAACTGTGGCTGGGGTGGGTAGGGTCTTTGATGATGGTCAGTGACCTCCGTAAACAGCGTTTCTGGTAGATGTTCTCTATGGTCAGTAGCCGGGTGCCGGTAATGCGTTGGGCAGTTTTGACTACCCGCTGCAGGGCTTTCCGGTCATAGGAGCTACAGCTGCCATACCATACTGTGATACAGTTAGTCAGGATGCTCTCTATTGTGCAGCGGTAAAAGTTAGAGCATCAGGGGTGACAGGTTACATCCCTTCAGCCTCCTTAGGAAATATAGGCGCTGCTGGGCCTTCTTCACCAAAGAGGAGGTATTGAGGGACCAGGAGAGGTCTTCCGTGATGTGGACTCCGAGGAACTTAAAGCTGTCCACCCTTTCCACCACAGCCCCATGGATGTGGATGGGAGTGTGACTTCCGCCTTTAGACTTCCTGAAGTCCACAATGATTTCCTTGGTTTTCTTGATGTTAAGGGCCAGGTTGTTATCGGCGCACCACTTCACGAGATGCTGGACCTCCTCCCTGTAGGCTGACTCATCGTTGTTGGTGATCTGGCCTACCACCGTGGTATCATCCGCAGACTTGATGATGGTGTTGGAACCATGAACAGCCACACAGTCGTGGGTGAAGAGGGAGTAGAGGAGGGGGCTCAGCACACAACCTTGTGGGGCCCCAGTGTTCAGGGTCAGGGGGGTGGGAGGTGTGGTTACTTCATTTGACAGACTGGGGTCTGTTAGTTAGGAAGTCCAGGGTCCAGTTGCAAAGGGAAGTGTTCAGGCCAAGAGTGTGGAGTTTGGTGGCCAGCTTGTTGGGGACGATAGACTACAGCTCAGCATTCAACACTATGAACAGCATTCTGATGTAGGTCTCTTTACTGTCTAAGTGATTCAATGCAGAATCTAGAGCAGTTGTGATTGCATCCTCCGTTGATCTGTTTGCACGATAGGCAAACTGGTGTTGGTCAAGAGAGGCGGGAACACTGGCTTTGATGTGAGTCAGGACCAGTCTCTCGAAACACTTCATTATGATGGGTGAGAGTGCGACAGGTCGATAGTCGTTCAGACACGTCACAGCCGTTTGCTTTGGCACAGGAATAATGGTAGCGGTCTTGAAGCATGTAGGGACTACTGCCTGGGCCAATGACAGATTGAAGATGGCGGTGAAGACATCAGCCAGCTGATCAGCACATTCTTTGAGTACCCATCCAGGGATGCTATCAGAAATACAGCGTATTCCACAACCTCAGGACATCCTGAAGCACTTTACAGCCAATGAAGTATATCTGAATATTGACCTCTGCTCTCCTCCAATCCTGGCCTCTTGCGCATCTCCAATATCCTTCGCTCCACCATTGGCGGCCGTGCCTTCAGCTGCCTGGGCCCTAAGCTCTGGAATTCCCTCCCTAAGCCTCTCCGCCTCTCTTTTCTCCTTCAAGACGCTCCTTAAAACCTACCTCTGTCACCTGTCCCAATGTGTTCTTAGGCGGCTCAGTGTGAAATGTTGTTTGCCAACACTCCTGTGAAGTGCCTTGGGACGTTTTACTACGTTAAAGGCGCTTTATAAATGCAAGTTGTTGTTGCTGAAGTGTAGTCACTGTTGTAATGTAGGAAACACGACAGCCAATTTGTGCACAGAAAGCTCCCAGAAACAGCAATGTGATAAATGACCAGATCATCTGTTTTGGTGATGTTGGTTGAGGGATGAATATTGGCCCAGGACACCGTGGAGATCTCCCCTGCTCTTCTTCAAAATAGTGCCGTGGGATCTTTTCCGTCCACCCGAGGGGGCAGATGGCAATGGGTTGAACGCCTCGTCCGAAAGACGGCACCTCCCACAGCGCAGCACTGGAGTGTCTGCATAGATTTTTATGCTCAAGTCTCTGGAGTGGGACTTGAACCCACAACCGTCTGACTCAGAGGTGAGAGTGCGGCCCACTGAGGCACGGCAGGTAAAACTGATCAGAAATAAAGTAAGAATGTTGCTCATGGTGATGGAACGCAACCAAATCATAATGGCGAAGCCATTGAATTGTGGACCACACGGACAAAAATTCATCTGGTAATTCATCTCAATGTCGTTGGCGGGACCTTGCTGTGTGCAAGATGGCTGCTGTGTTTGCCTGCATAGCAACAGTAACTCCATCTCAAAATAGTTCACTGTAGGTGACAGTAAGTGAGCATTAGATATCAGAGAAACCTTAAAATCACTTGCTCCAAAAAAGTCATGGTGGCTGGTAACATAGTCATGACAAGATATTCTACAGGAACAGCATATGCCCAAGATGTAGTGAAAGAGCATGGCTGGCCAAATACAGAAATGCAGGATAAAGCATCTCGATTACTGGACTAGCAATCCAGAGGCCTAGTCTAAGAATCCAAAGAACGCAAGTTCAAATCACACCATAGAAACATAGAAGATAGGAGCAGGAGTAGGCCATTCGGCCCCTCGAGCCTGCTCCGCCATTCAATGAAATCGTGGCTGGTCATCCAAATTCTGCCTTCTCTCCATATCCCTTGATCCCTTTAGCCTTAAGAAATATATCTAACTCCTTCTTGAATATATTTAGTGAATTGGCCTCAACTGTCTTCGGTGGTAGAGAACTCCACAGGTTCACCACTCTCTGGGTGAAGAAATTCCTCCTCATCTCTGTCCTAAATGGCTTACCCCTTATCCTTAGACTGTGACTCCTGGTTCTGGACTCCCCGCCCATTGGGAACATCCTTCCAGCATCTACTCTGTCTAGTCCTGTTAGAATTTTATAAGTTTCAATGAGATCCCCTCTCATTCTTCTAGACTCTAGCGAATATAAACCTAATCGACCCAATCTCTCCTCATATGTCATTCCTGCCATCCCAGGTATCAGTCTGGTGAATCTTCGCTGCACTCCCTCCATGGCAAGAACATCCTTCCTCAGATAAGGCGACCAAAACTGCACACAATACTCAAGGTGTGATCTCACCAAGGCCCTGTACAACTGCAGCAAGACATCCTTGTTCCTGTACTCGAATCCTCTCGCTATGAAGGCCAGCATACCATTTGCCTTCTTAACCGCCTGCTGCACCTATCAGTCTGGTGAATCTTCGCTGCACTCTCTCCATGGCAAGAACATCCTTCCTCAGATAAGTGTGGCAGTGAGAGAATTTGAAATCACTTTATATAAAAAAAAAAAAAATTTTTTAAATCTGGAAACAAAAGGCTGGCTTCAGTCAAAGTGACCATGAAGCTGTTGGATTGTCGCTAAAAAAACAACTGGTTCACCAATGTCCTTTAGGGAAGTAAACCTGCCGTCCTTACCCGGTCTGGCCTATATGCGATTCCAGTCCGGTCCCACACCAATGTGGTTGATTCTTATCTGTCCTCTGAGGCGGCCCAGCAAGTTGGATCAGGACCTTCCCAGGACAGCTAGGGATGGGCAATAAATGCCGGCCTCGTCAGCGACACCCACAACCAGGGAATTTTTTTTTTTTTTTTTTTAATAAAGTAAACTTGAGAAACAGCAACCTTGACAACTTTAATAATCCAAACAGAGCATGCACCATTTTACATTGGAAAATTATCTTGAAATCGTGCAGTTGAGGAGCAAAAAAAAAGTTAAGAGGTGGAGAATTCTTGCAAGGTATGCAAAAAAATTACAGTAAATTAATGTTCACGAAGATGAACAAAATCTATTTATGGCCGTTCTGCTCTGTTAAAGGTTCCAAACCTACATTGCCGTTTGTTTTCTATTCTGGCAGGTTTTATTTTGTAATCTTCAGCAATTCTTCAATTGACAGTGAAAGCTGAAGCTGTCCGGGAGAGCTTGTTGTGAAATCAATGTGCAGTATATGTTCTATATTTCACTCGTTACCTGAGGCAGTGAACAGCTTATGTTGACCACTGCCTCAACCAACCACGGGCTGGGTTTTGTTCAACCAACCACGGGCTGGGGTTTGCTCAAAAAGCGAGCAAGGGTTAAATATAAATCTCATTGCACCTGTATCTAAATGTTGCCACTTGGCAACGTCATCTGAAGACATTGGGTCATTTTCCAATGCAGAGCGACACCACCTAGCTCTACCTCTCCACCCCCTCTCCTCGACCGCGTCACCGCCTCGTGTTGTCAAACGGCTCGCTTGACATCCAGTCTCAGATGAGCCGCAATTTACTCCAGCTGCACACTGGGAAGATCAAAGCCCGGAAAGCCCTGCAGCGGGTAGTCAAAACTGCCCAACGCATTACTGGCACCCGGCTACCGACCATAGAGCACATATACCAGAAACGCTGTTTACGGAGGTCATAGTCCATCATCAAAGACCCTACCCACCCCAGCCACAGTCTGTTCACCCTCCTGCCATCTGGGAGACGCTACAGATGCAGTCGCACCCGAACGACCAGATTTAGGAACAGCTTCTTTCCCAGGGCTGTCATCCTACTGAACTCCACAAATAAACTCTAAAGCCTGCACATCTGCCAATGCACTTTATTAGGGTTATGTTTATGTTAATGTATTACAAGCCAAATGTATATTGAATGTTTAAATGTCTTAATCTAAATGTACACTCTCAGGAGCCGCAAGCCTACATTTCGTTGTACTGCACTTGTGCACTAACAATGACAATAAAGTTGATTATTATTATTATTACTGATTTCATCCCTTTCCACGGTCACTATCTCTGGCTGAACCTGACTGTTTGCAACCTTGGCTCAGTCCTCGCTCAGGCCAACATCCCCAGCATCGAAGCTCTGACCACGCTCGATCAGCTCCGATGGACGGGTCACATTGTCCGCATGCCCGATACGAGACTCCCAAAACAAGTGCTCGACTCGGAGCTCCGACACGGCAAGAGAGCCCCAGGTGGGCAGAGGAAACGCTTCAAGGACACCCTCAAAGCCTCCTTGAAAAAGTGTAACATTCCCCACCGACACCTGGGAATCCCTGGCCCAAGACCGCACAAAGTGGAGGAGAAGAAGCATCCGGGAAGGCGCCGAGCACGAGTCTCTTCGCCGGGAGCAAGCAGAAGCGAAGCACAGGTAGCGCAAAGAGCGCACGTCAACCCAAACACCCCACCCACCCGCCCCTTCAACCATCGTCTGCCCCACCTGTGACAGAGACTGTAGGTCACGCACTGGACTCATCAGTCACCTGAGAACTCATTTTTAATGTGGAAGCAAGTCATCCTCGGTTCTGAGGGACTGCCTAAGAAGAAGATTGCATTCAACCCCAAGCTGAGCTTCCGTCCATATATCCTCCCCATCATTCAGGCCGCCTACTTCTACTTCTGTAACGTCGGCCACCTCCACCCCGATCTCAATCCATTTGAAACCTTCATCCACACCTCTGTCACCTCCAGGCTCGCCTACCCCAATGGTCTCCTTTCCTCTCACCAATCTCCACTGTCCTCGCTGACCTATATTGGCTCCTGGCCCTCTTAACACATCAAATTTATCATCTTCATCTTACAACCCATTCGTGGCTTTGCCCTGCCGTATCTCTGTAACCGCTTCCACCTGTACAACCAACCTCTCCGTTCCTTTGACTCTGGCCTCTTGTGCAGCAGCCGCCTCCCCCCCACCCCACCCCACCCCTCTCCCTGCAC
Organism: Somniosus microcephalus; assembly: GCF_052327205.1. Classification (NCBI taxonomy): domain Eukaryota; kingdom Metazoa; phylum Chordata; class Chondrichthyes; order Squaliformes; family Somniosidae; genus Somniosus; species Somniosus microcephalus. The sequence goes on along the minus strand of NC_141002.1, from coordinate 92,258,188 downwards.
CCCCCCCATTGGCGGTCCTGCATTCGGTCATCTAGTCCCCACACAATGGAATTCTCTCCCTGAAACTCGCCACCTCTCTCTCCCCTCCTTGAAGACCCTCTTTAAAACTTAACCTCTATGGCCAAGCTTTTGTACCTCCCTCCTAATATCTCCTTTCTTTAGCTTGGCATCCATTTTGTTGATTACACCTCGGTGACGCGCTTGGCGCATTTTTCCTACCTTAAAAGGGGGCGATATAAATGCAAGTAGCTGTTGTTGTAGTAGAGACTGCCAGGAAAACACATTGGTCAGATAAGGAGGTCAAGTACAGCTACAAAATGAGAAGGGGTGGTTTGTGGGAAATAAAATGAAGCCAATACCCATAAGCACAAGCAAGGCATTGCCTCGAACAAAACCGCTCAGCCACATATTACACTTAATGCCACACTTAATTCCTTCCATTTTATGGCAAATTTGAAGAGTATTAAAGTAACTTTAACCAGTGGATGTGTTACTAAGGCAGCGACCTTTACCACTTTAACATAAGAACATAAGAAGTAGGAGCAGGAGTAGGCCATACGGCCCCTCGGGCCTGCTCCGCCATTCGATAGGATCATGTCTGATCCGAACCTAGACTCACGTCCACTTCCCTGCCCTCTCCCCGTAACCCCTAATTCCCTTATCAGCTAAGAAACTGTCTATCTCCGTTTTAAATTTATTTAATGTCGCAGCTTCCACAGCTCTCTGGGGTAGCAAATTCCATAGATTTACTACCCTCTGAGTGAAGAAGTTTCTCCTCATCTCAGTTTTGAAACGGCAGCCCCTTATTCTAAGATTATGCCCCCTAGTTCTAGTCTCACCCATCAGTGGAAACATCCTCCCCGCATCCACCCGATCAAGCCCCCTCACAATCTTATATGTTTCGATAAGATCGCCTCTCGTTCTTCTGAACTCCAAAGAGTAGAGGCCCAACCTACTCAACCTTTCCTCATACGTCAACCCCCTCATCTCCGGAATCAACCGAGTGAACCTTCTCTGAACTTTGGTGCAGTGGTGATGTGATCTACTGTCAGGGATCCAAACACTGGGACCCGAATCTGCGCGAAGCTGTCTCCACTTCTGGAGAAGGACAAAGTTAGTAAGATTACAAAGTGTGGAAAGAATGAGTGTAACAGCAGTCCCAAGAGAATGGGAAGAGAGAAGTCCAAACCAATGCACTTAGCTGTGCGATAATTGGATGAGGACACAGATCGACAGCGAGTGGCAGGAGCAGAATCTCAGACAGTTGCCTTCTATTGCTAGGTTGCACGCACAGTCACATTCGGACAGCTAGGTGCGGGAATAAAAATAGTAGCGACAGAAAAAATAAACCTCGACAGGGCAAAAGTAAAGACGAGAGAAGCTGGGATCGTTTTCCTTAGAGCAGAAAAGGTTAAGGTGAGATTTAATAGAGGGTTTTTGATAGAGTAGATAGGGAGAAATTGTTTCCATTGGCGTGAGGGTTCGTAACCAGAGGAGACAGATTTAAGATAACTGGCACAAGAACCAGAGGGGAGATGAGGAGAATTTTTTTTAATAATAAATGCAGCAAGTTGTTATGATCTGGAATGCGCTGCCTGAAAGGGCGGCGGAAGCAGATTCAATAGTAACTTTTAAAAGAGAATTGCATACTGCACGGTGGCATAGTGGTTAGCACTGTTGCCTCACAGCGCCAGGGACCCGGGTTCGAATCCGGCCTCGGGTGACTGTCTGTGTGGAGTTTGCACATTCTCCCCGTGTTTGCGTGGGTTTCCTCCGGGTGCTCCGGTTTCCTCCCACAGTCCAAAGATGTGCGGGTTAGGTTGATTGGCTATGATAAATTGACCCTTAGTGTTAGGGGGATTAAATACGTGGGGATAGGGTGGGATATGTGTTGGTGTAGGGGTTACGGGGAATCGGGTGGGATATGTGTCGGTGCAGGCTCGATGGGCCGAAATGGCCTCTATCTGCACTGTGGGGTTTCTGTGATTTCTGTGATCTACTGAAACAGGCAGACAGGATCTTGAAAGGTAAAATTTACAAGGCTATGGGAGAAAGAGTAGGGGAGTGGGACTAATTGGTCAGTGATGCGCTATCAATTCCTCATAAAAGACAGAGAGTTAATTAATAGGCTTTTATTAGCAAAGAACAGAGCATGCCTCTTGTGGTTGCCTGGTATCCAAAAGGGCAGGGGGCTGCAGAGCAGCCACCTTTATACCCGGGCATGTGGGTGGAGCCAGGGGCGGAGTCAGCTGAGGCATGCACAGGCACAACAGTGTGCAACAACAACAAACAGTGGTTTACCACAGTCAGCTCTTTCAAAAAGCCAGCACAGGCACGATGGGCCGAATGGCCTCCCTCTGTGCTATATGCTTCTACGTTTGTGCAGCTCAAATGTACTGAAAGTGTACAATACCTCTCACATGTTCCCAGCAAAATATTACACTAAAATTCGGGAGCGATACATATAGTGCAATTATATTTGCAGCTGTTTGAAGGAACATATTTTGAAACCTCAGCCTTTGTGCTCGAAAGGTTTGACATGCAATGAACCTGTAATAGCACATTACATTTCTTGAAAAATAAACATGCAAATCAAAGAAAGACTTGCTTTTAAAGAGTGCCTCACCATGTCCCTCAGAAACATCTCAAAGCATTTCACATACTGTGAATTACTTTGAAGTTCGCTGACTTACGTCGGTAAATGTGGGAGCCATTTTCCACGCTCCAGAATCCTACAAACAACAATGAGATGAATGAGAAGTTAATTGATTTTTTGATGGTGTTGGTCGAGCGAGGAATTTTGGCCAGGACGCCGGGAGAACACCCTGCTATTCTTTGAACAGTGCCAAGGGATCTCGAACGTCCAGCTGATCTACTGAAACAGGCAGACAGGACCTTGGTTTAATGTCTCATCTGAAAGATGGCACCTCTAACACTGCAGCACTCACTCAGTACCACCCGAGAGATTACGTCTTTAGATTACGTCCGTTTACAATTAGATTGGGTGCAGTTGTGGCTCGGTGGGTAGCACTCTCGCCTCCGAGCTGGAAAATTGCGGTTTCAAGCCCCACTCGAGTGTCTTGGCCACATAATCCAGGCAGACACTTCACTGCAGTCCCGAGGGGGCGCTCAGACGATAAACCGTCTGCCTGCTCAAGTGGACGCTTAGTTTTAGATAGATTTAGTCATTTATCTCATTGCTGTGCACAAATTGGCTGCTGCATTTTCCTACATTACAACAGTGACCAAATTTCAAAAGCACTTCATTGGCTGTGAAGCACTTTGGGATGTCCCGAGGGGATGAAAGGCGCTATATAAATACAAATTCTTTCCATTTCCTTTACCTTATGTGCTCAAGTTTAGGAGTGGACTTGCCTCGAGTTGGAAACAAGAGTGCCAAAAACTGAGCCAACCTGACACCAAAGATTCATACGCAGAACACGCAAATAAAGACCAAGAATATAATACCTGTACCTTCTCTGGTGACGACATATTCACGACGTACAGTTCTGGTCACCACATTACAGGAAAGATGTGATTGCACTAGAGGAGATTTACATGAGGAAAGATTGGATAGGTTGGGGTTGTTTTCTTTGGAACAGAGGAGGCTGAGGGGAGATTTAATTGAGGTGTGTAAAATTGAGGGGCTTAGATAGAGTGGATAGGAAGGACCTATTTCCCTTAGCAGAGCAGTCAATAACCAGGGGGCACAGATTTAAAGTAATTGGTAAAAGGATGAGAGGGGAGTTGAGGAGAATTTCTTTCACCCAGAGGGTGGTGGGGGTCTGGAACTCACTGCCTGAAAGGGTGGTAGAGGCAGAAACCCTCATCGCATTTAAAAAGTACTTGGATACGCGCTTGAAGTGCCGTAACCTACAGGGCTACGGACCAAGAGCTGGAAAGCGGGATTAGGCTGGGAGAGCTCTTTTTCAGCCAGCACAGACACGATGGGCCGAATGGCCTCCTTCTGTGCCGTAAATTTCTATGATTCTATTTTGAAAATTTAAAAAGGGAAAGGTCAAAAGTCAATCCAACTTTTGGCTTTTTTTCCTTTTGAGCCATCCTTTTGAATCCAGTATTGTACGATCCCTTTTCTTTTGTAGTCATTGATAAGAAACGTGCGACTAGTTTATTTCTCAACTATGTTACAAACTAATTACATGTGTCTGGTGGGTTTTTAAATACTAGAGTGCTTACAGCACACACCGGGGAGATACAGTAAAAAAATATATTTAATAAGCCTCCAATCTTCTGCACCACAGCAGTTGTGTCAAACACCAAATTGACCTTAAATAATCTCACACAGACATTAACCGCTAATTATAAGGAGGGTTTTATTTCTTGTAACAAATCTACTCGGTGGAAACAGTATTGCGCACGGAAAGGACTTGCCCGTAAAGCGGCCGAGTGCCATAATTAATTCATGCCTGCCTCTCCTGTATTTACACACAGTCTCCGGGAGTAACACTTGCCCAGTGACTGGGCCCCATCGTCCCTCCCTAAACCTCTCCGCCTCTCTCTCCTCCTGTAAGATGCTCCTTAAAACCTACCTCTTTGACCAAGCTTTTGGTCAGCTGCCCTAGTATCTCCTTATGTGGCTTGGTGTCAAATTTTGTCCGATAACGCTCCTGTGAAGCCCCTTGGGACGTTTTACTACGTTAAGGGCGCTGTATAAATGCAAGACGTTGTTATAATGTCAGGATGTTGACAATTAAGTACTTAGACGGAATTGAACTTACGCTGGCTAACACTATCCCAATAGATAAGTGGATCATGTCCATTCGAAGGAGCATCGAATTGCATCAAGACTCCTTCCCTTTCATCAAAGAGTGTGCAGAACCAGAATCCCCGTCTACAGATTCACAGCAATGACATCTACTCCTCACCCCAGTTGGATGATTGGCAGAAATTAGAATCCAAGAGTGAAGAGGAGCCAACAATCTGCTCACTTGCCATGAAAAAACAAAATAGCTTTAATCCTTAGCTCGAATCTAAAAACGGACGGGCAGCTTATAGGCACTGCTCGCTTTAACAGCCTTATGCAAATTGAGCACTGCCCTACTTTCAAAAGTAAATGATTAACATTTTGTCAATTTGGCATCTTGATGGGGAAAAAAAAAGTTGAGGTCACAGTACTGATGGAAATCGGCCCCTCTTATTTTACCGCACTTTGTATAACTGGGGTTTCTCGGCGGTGCCGAATTCTGTCACAACTGGCAAACCACTCCCTGCAGTCACTTCCTGATCAGCGCCTAATCACAGACCCCCAACCACCAGCCCGGGATTAAAACTAGCTTCATATATATCAGGGTGTTTAGTTCATTTCTGGAAAATCTGCACGTCAAGTTCAAACTCTAAAATCGAACGTCACTGGATGTATTCTTGATAAAGGAAAAGTATGTGCCGGGTTATGAGGGAAAAGAGCGGGGGGGGGGGGGGGGGGTAATTGGACAGTTCTTTCAAAAGAGCCAGCACAGGCACGACGGGCCGAATGGCCTCCTTCTGTGCTGCACGAGTGTGCAACATGACATACCCGAAGAGCTCAGCGTTTCCAACTGAAACTCTCTGGGTTGGTGGCCACTGCAGTTTAATAATTACTATTCAAAAAGAGCAATAAAATTTTTAATTATTTTGAGGTCACATCATAAAAAGCACTACCTTTCTCGTCTTTCTGTACTCATCCAATTCTGTGACGAGGGTTCTTTTTCCCCCAGTATAAAGAGTCTTACTTGTGACAATTCCTAGATTAAGAATGCGATATCAAATTGCCAAATTCATACTGTACTTCAAGCATTAAAATAAGACTTACATTTATAAATCGCTCTACATCAGGCTTCTCAAAAACATCTCAAATACACTTCACCTACAGTGACCTACTCTGACATGGAGTTACTGTTGCTAGGCAGGCTAGACAGAGCAGCCATCTTGCACACAGCAAGGTGATGAATGACCAGCTGATGCTTTTGATGGCGTTTAATCAAAAACGCTGCTCCGTTAATTAGCCTGGTGATGTTCTCTTGGAGGTCAGCGGTCATCGAACTCCCCAGGCCAGAGAACGTGCGGGGGCGAACACGAGTGCCAGGTTGTAGGCGGACATCTTGCTCCTGTCCAGCTGCTTGGCGGTGTGGTATAGCAGCTCCAACAGCAACTTCCGAATGACTGGGGGGGGGCAGCAACAGAAAGAGGAGCTGGAGAGCCTCGATCTGATGGTGTTGGGTCGAGGGAGGAATGTTGGCCAAGGCACCTCGAGAACTCCCTGACCTTCTTCAAAATAGTGCCATGGAATCTTAACCGTCTACTCGAACTTGGCAGTTGAGGCCTTGTTTTAATATCTGAAAGTGATGTTATATTTCAGGCACTCCCTAGATGCTTTATAAGAACATAAGAAATAGGAGCAGGAGTAGGCCATACGGCCCCTTGGGCCTGCTCCACCATTCAATAGGATCATGGCTGATCTGAATCTAGACTCACGTCCACTTCCCTGCCCTCTCCCCATAACCCCTAATTCCCTTATCTGCTAGGAAACTGTCTATCTCCATTTTAAATTTATTTAATGTTGCAGCTTCCACAGCTCTCTGGGGTAGCAAATTCCATAGATTTACTACCCTCTGAGTGAAGAAGTTTCTCCTCATCTCAGTTTTGAAAGGGCAGCCCCTTATTCTAAGATTATGCCCCCTAGTTCTAGTCTAGTTTGCCCCCACCCACCACCCCCCCCCCCAAATGCCATATTCAGCTGCTATAGGCAAGCACCAAAATGTCATGTTCTGCGTAAGATACGTAGGAATGTAGTCCTCAGGACAAGCAATGAACCATTTTATTACCGGTAGGGGCAGTGGAAACTGTGTAACTCCTGAGCGCTCTAAAATAGCCCGCTGACAGACTATGAGATTCAGGTAAAATGCAATTTTTAAAAAAAATTCACAGGATGTGTGCGTCGCTGACAAGGCCAGCATTTATTGCCCATCCTTGAATTGCCCTCGAGGTGGCGGTGAGCCACCTTCTTGAACCGCTGCAGTCCGAGTGGTGAAGGTGGTCCCACAGGGCTGACTTTGTCGTAGTGGTTCGGTACAACTGAGTGGCTCGCTGGGCCATTTCAGAAGGCAGTTAAGAGTCAACCACATTGCTCTGCCATCTCAGCCAGACCAGGTAAGGACGGCAGATATCCTTCCCTAAGGGACGTTAGTGAACCAGATGGGGTTTTTTTTTTTTTTTTTTTTAAAAACAACAATCCGGTAGTTTCATGGTCACCATTACTGAGACTAGCTTTTTATTCCAGATTTATTTAATTAACTGAATTTAAATTCCCCAGCTGCAGTGGTGGGATTTGAACTCACGTCTCCGGATCATTAGTCCGGGCTTTGGCTTACTAGCCCAGTAACATTACCACTATGCTACCGTACCCGTGAGATAGAAATAACACAGAGAACCTGACATAGTATTTACAGCACAGAAACATGCCATTCGGCCCAACTGGTCTACGCCGGTGTTTATGCTCCACACGAGCCTCCTCCCAACCCTCCTTCATCTCACCCAACCCTCCTTCATCTCACCCTATCAGCACATCCCTCTATTCCTTTCTCCCTCATGTGCTTATCTAGCATCCCCCTTAAAGGCATCCACAACCACTCCAGCGTAGCAAGCCCCACAAATGGATTAATTAGCAGGAGGAGTACGGCGATAAAATACGGAACATCTCGCCGAAAAAATAAAATTCCCAAAAGCAGAGCAATCTTGGCCCACACGTCGGTGAAGAGAAACTTTTAACACGAGAAAGGCAACTTCCAGAGTCTTTCCTTTGTCTTCAGCTCATTGCAAGAGGGGGAGCACAGAGCCAGTTCATAAACCTTTCTTTTCTTCGGATGTCAAACGGACACAAAAGGCAGGTAATAGAAAGTATCGTCACCATTAAGCAAAACAGTCAATCGAAAACAGCTTTCAAAAAGGCGCCAGGTGGCCCTCCAGAATGCTGACGAGCAATTCATACACCTTCGGGACAAAGCAAAACACAACCACCTGATGGGACAATTGCCAAGACCATAGACTGCAGATAGCGTCGGCAGATGACGGCCCAGTGATCAATATTAGGTATTCTGAACAGCTGGGTGGGCATGGTGTCTACTGCCCTTTGTTAAGGCAGCGTGACTAGCTCAGGCCTACATGACAGGCGTGCCAGGCTGGCTCAGCTGGGAGCGGCCTCGATGGCGTCAGAAGGCCATGGGGCCAAGCTTCACTACGGGCCCGAGCACATAATCTAGACTGGCACTTTCAGTGCAGCACTGACAGCGAGCGCGGCTCGTCAGCAGTGCCATCTTTCAGATGAGGCGTTAAATCGGTGTTCTATCTGCCCGCTCAGCTGGACATAAGAAGATCAAAGAAAAGCTCGAAGTTCTGGCAGGTGTGCCAGTAACCAGTGGCAACAACTTTAAGATAATTGTTAACAAAATAATCAGAGGGGAGAGGAGGAGAATATATATATTTTTTATATAAACAGTGAGTTATGATGATCAGGAATGAACTCCCTGAAAGGGTGGTGGAAGCAGATTCAATAATAACTTAAGGAAACTGGATATATACTTCAAAAAGAAAATTTGCAGGGCAATGGGGAGCGAGCAGGCGAGTGCGACTAACTGGATTGCTCTGGCAAAGAGCCAGCGCAGGCTCGATGGCCGAATGGCTTCCTTCTGTGCTGTGTCTCAGTGTGGTCGCACTCTCACCTCGGTGTCAGAAGGTCGCGGGGGTTCAGGTCCCACTCGAGACTCGAGCACGAAATTCTAGGCTAACACTCCCAGTCCAGTGCGGAGGGAACACTGCCAGAGGGGCCGACTTTTGGATGAGACTTTAACCCGAGGCCCCGTCACCCATCTCGGGTGGATGCAAAAAGATCCTGTGGCACGATTCGAAGAATCCTCTACCACAGAAGGCAGTGGAGGCCAATTCATTAAATATATTCAAGAAGGAGCTGGATCTATTTCTTAAGGCTAAAGGGATCAAGGGATATGGGGAGAAAGCAGGGACAGGGTACTGAATTTGGATGATCAGCCATGATCTCATTGAATGGCGGAGCAGGCTCGAGGGGCCGAATGGCCTGCTCCTGCTCCTATCTTCTATGTTTCTATGTTTAAGCAGGGGTATTATCACTAAAACAAGAGTATCAGGTCATTGTCACAGTGCTTGTGGTAGCTTGCTGTGCGCAAATTGGCTGCCGCGTTTCCTACATTACAACAGTGACTACACTGACAAAAAGTACTTCATTGGCTGTAAAGCGCTTTGGGACTAACTGCGGTAGTGAAAGGCGCTGTTTAAAAGTCTTTACAATTCTATGATTCACCTGATGTCTTGGCCAACATCCCTTCTTGAATCAATAACAGATTATACGGTATTTATTCACTTGGGATCTTGCTGTGCACAAATTGCCAGCCACGTTTGTCCACATAACAACCAGTTTTGAACTGCAGTCGCTGCTGTTAAGTGCTTTGGGATGTCCTGATAATGAGATATATAAATGCAAGTTTATTCTCTCTTATGTATCTGCTCCAACAATCAAACTATTGCATCTTGACGGAGTTGGTTTACAGGCAATTGATAAGGGAGTGAAGGGTTATGGGGAGCGGGCAGGGAAGTGGATTTGAGCCCAAGATCAGCCATGATCTTATTGAACAGTGGAGCAGGCTCAAGGGGCCAAGTGGCCTATTCCTGCTCCTATTTCTTATGTTCCAAGTTCATTCCTTTTGGGAGCTGTTGCTCACAGGTGTACTGCACACCTTTCCCCCCCGTACAGAGAAAGCTAAGCCAACTCTGCCAGAAAACAGGCCATTTAAAGAAAAAAAAGTCACAATAATTGGCAAGCTAGAAAGTACCGTTTAGATATTTATAATATCTGGAAAACAAGATGGGCCTCGAGTCGGTCGCACTCCTGACGGCGCAGCGCCCCCCTCAGCCCTACACTGGAGCGTCAGCTGAGATAGGGCGCTCAAGCCCTGGAGCGGGGACTCAGACCTACTACCTCGTGACTCGGGAGGCGAGAGCGCTACAGCTGGACGGGGGCCATCGTACAGTGCAGTATGGTGGGTATTATTACTGGATGACTGCCAGCAACAAGGTCACACTACTAGTATTCTGGCCATTACTACTGGGGAAGGTGCCAACAGCAGTACATCTACAAATGCTTACCGAACGTTTTTTTTTTAAAGTTCTTTCCTCAAGAGCCAAACGTGGCAATTGTTTGTACGGATTCCTAAAGCATATATAATTATAGATAACAACACGGTTTCGAGGTGGCCCTTCCGAGGTGTTGCCGTTTACACTAGAACATCAAAACCAACTTCAATAAACGTGTTCGCTCGGATTCGGACATCCACAAAACTCATTATGTTTGAAGTCTCTCAAGACTGCCTGGACGAGATATTTCACTAGCGTGTCCAAAGAGAAGTGAGATTACAGTTAAATCTTGATTAACTCACGGCCCAGCTGGCCAAGAAAGTCTTAATTTTGGCACAGGGCTTCTGTACGTACAAGGCTGGGAGCCAATGTCTCCGCCTCGCCCTAATTTAATGCTGCAAATGAATCCAATTTCGAAAATGATATACACAAAAGCATTATCTTTCAAAGAGATAGCTGCCTTTAAGGGGAAGCTGGATAAGTACAGGAGGGAGGAAGGAATAGTTGGGCATGGTGAGAGGGTGAGCTGAAGTGAGGTGGGAGAGAGGCTCGTGCGGAGCATAAACATGGGCCGGTTAGGGGCCCAGCGGCCTGTTTCTGTGCTGTGAAATTCTATGTCATTCTATGCAAGAGTGGAAGAGAAACTCTTGCCAAAAAAATCCAGTAAGCAGCGAAATCAAACAGCTGGCAACATTTTGTACTTGGATAAAGAGGGCCCTGTGACAGAAATGCGAGTGAAGCAATTTAGTTATCTGACAATTCTCTGCTTGTATCAGGAGTACATTCAGCTGTGCATTCTGCAGCAGTTATATGGAGAAGCCATTTCCAGCAGCAGTCCATTAGCCTGGTGTGCCCACTGCAAGGTCTGGTAACCCACTTAATAAAGCAGTAACACAATTCGGACAATACACTCGCGCACAAAGAGCAGTGCAAGGCTGAATAAAAGGAACACAGTCTTAGAAGGCCAATAGAACTTAAGTAATGCAAAAGCAAAATACTGCGGGTGCTGGAAATCTGAAATAAAAACAGAAAATGCTGGAAATACTCAGCGGGTCAGGCAGCATCTGTGGAGAAGGCAGAGTTAACGTTTCAGGACAAATTTGCTGGAGTTCTTTGAGGAAGTAACATATAGGGTGGATAAAGGGGAACCAGTGGACGTAGTGTATTTAGACTTCCAAAAGGCATTTGACAAGGTGCCACACAAAAGATTATTGCTTAAGATAAAAAATCACGGGATTGGGGGTAATATTCTGGCATGGATAGAGGATTGGCTATCTAACAGAAGGCAGAGAGTTGGGATAAATGGTTCATTCTCAGACTGGCAATCAGTAACTAGTGGTGTTCCGCAGGGGTCAGTGCTGGGTCCCCAACTCTTTACAATCTATATTAACGATTTGGAGGAGGGGACCGAGTGTAACATATCAAAGTTTGCAGATGATACTAAGATGGGAGGGAAAGTAGTGAGTGAGGAGGACATAAAAAACCTGCAAGGGGACATAGACAGGCTAAGTAAGTAGGCAGAGATTTGGCAGATGGAATACAATACTGGAAAGTGTGAGGTTATGCACTTTGGCAGGAAAAATCGTAGAGCAAGTTATTATCTTAATGGCAAGAAACTGGAAAGTACTGAAGTACAAAGGGATCTGGGGGTCCTGGTGCACGAAACTCAAAAGGTTAGTATGCAGGTGCAGCAAGTGATTAAGGCGGCCAATGGAATGTTGGCTTTCATTGCTAGGGGGATAGAATATAAAAATAGGGAGGTATTGCTTCAGTTGTACAAGGTATTGGTGAGACCGCACCTGGAATACTGCATACAGTTTTGGTGTCCATACTTAAGAAAAGACATACTTGCTCTCGAGTCAGTACAAAGAAGGTTCACTCGGTTAATCCCGGGGATGAGGGGATGGACATATGAGGAGAGGTTGAGTAGATTGGGACTCTACTCATTGGAGTTCAGAAGAATGAGAGGCGATCTTATTGAAACATATAAGATTGTGAAGGGGTTGGATCGGGTGGATGCGGGGAGGATGTTCCCGATGATGGGTGAAACTAGAACTAGGGGGCATAGTCTTAGAATAAGGGGTTGCTCTTTCAAAACTAAGATGAGGAGGAACTACTTCACTCAGAGGGTGGTAGGTCCATGGAATATGCTGCCCCAAAAAGCTGTAGAAGCTACATCATTACATAAATTTAAAACAGAAATAGACAGTTTCCTAGAAGTAAAGGGAATTAAGGGTTACGGGGAGCGGGCAGGAATTTGGACATGAGTCTAGGTTCGGATCGGTCATGGCCCTGTGGGTAGCGGAGTGGGCCCAGGGGCCGTGTAGCCTGATCCTGCTCCTATTTCGTGTGTCTAATTCTGTTAGATTCAGGAGATGGTTCTGTGATCGTGGATTGGCGGTTAGGATCAGATCGGCCATCATCTTATTGAATGGCGGAGCAGGCTCGAGGGGCCGATTAGCCTACTCCTGCTCCTATTTCTTATGTTCTTATGATGACCCTTCGTCAGAACTGGAGATGGAACAGGTTTTTAAGCAAGTGCAGGGGCAGGGAAAGGGGGGAGGGGAGGAAAGGACAAAAGGGAAGGTCTGAGATAGGCTGGAAGGCAGGAGAGATTAAGAGATGGTGCAAGGCAAAAGGAGATGGTCATGGGACAAGTTAAGAAACAAAAGATGGCTCTAGATGAAGTGTAAATGGCACGGGCAGAATGAAAGGCAGCTGCCATGAGAGAGAGAAAAAATAAATAAATGGAAGAAAAAAAAATAGGGGCTGAGGTTATGGTCTGAAATTGCTGAACTCGATGTTGAGTCCAGAAGGCTGTAAAGGGCCGAATCAAAAGATGAGGTGCTGTTCCTCGAGCTTACGTTGAGCTTCATTGGAACAGTGTAAGAGGCCGAGGACCGAGAGGTCAGAGTGGAGTGGAGAACCAAAGTGACAGGCGACCGGAAGCTCAGGGTCACCCTTACGAACTGAACGGAGGTGTTCCGCAAAGCAGTCACCCAATCTGCGTTTGGTCTCCCCAATGTAGAGACGACCGCATCATGAGCAGCGAATACAGTATACCAAATTGCAAGAAGTTTAAGTAAATCGCTGTTTCACTTGGAAGGAGTGTTTGGGGCCCTGGACAGTGGGAAGGGAGGAGGTAAAAGGGCAGGTGTTGCATCTCCTGCGCTTGCACGGGAAGGTGCTGGGCGAAGGGCAAGGGGTGTTGGGGGTGATTGAGGAGTGGACCAGGGTGTCGCGGAGGGAGCGGTCCCTTCGGAATGCTGAAATTTAAGTAATCGTTAGTTTACACCCTCAATAGGAGATGTGTCCAGATTTGAACAAACACGTCCGTGTAAACAACAAGAAGATTCCCTTTTTATAAATATATGGGCCTAGAAATTTGGTGGGCTGCGCCACCAGTTAGTGCCTAAAGAGGGCACTCAGTGGCTTTAGCGCCACTGGCCACGCCTCCCGCGAAATTTAGCGGGGCGCTAGTGGCGGCGTTAGCCTATAGCGCTGCTCCGCCACCGATGACGTCATCGGTGTGCGCAGCGCCCCGCTACCGCCTCGAATGCGATATTGGGTCGCGCCCCCCCGCATAGTGCCGGTCGCAAATCGCGACCGGTTCAGGGGGGCCTACCTGTGGCGGTAGTGGCGCAAATTAAAGGGGAGGTGCGGGGCGGCCATTTTTTTCGGTGGCCGCCTGCCAGCACCTCCTCGCGCCGCCCTCCCCAGCCTCCTGATCCCCCCCGGGCAGTGCCGGCTGTGTCCAGAGTGCCCGGCACCTTTCCTCGGTCCCAAACTGGGCGCCACCGAATTTTTAGGCCATAATGTTTAAACTTTCTTTTGCCCAAGAATTCCCTCCATTTTAATGGTTTGAATTAAAAGTTTATATGGAAAGAGTTAAAAATGAATCCTACGAAAATCAGAGCCCTAATATTTATTTTGGTCTTAGTCAGTCCTGCCATCTAGGCCACAGGAAGACTCCGTTTCTGGATGTCTTTGGGAACGGCAGGTTACGGACCTCGGAACACGATGACACCCGTTCTAAAGAAACAGCTCCTCATGGCTGATTTGCTGAAGTATCATCTAGAATATGCCTGCACGGGTCAGGAGGTTAAAGCAATGAAATAGCTGACCAAGAAAAAAAATTCTCTCATCTCCACTCGGGCCACAGCTGGGCAATGCATTGGAACAGAAATTCAGACAGGCAGACAAAGCAGGTACAAGGGCACCTTTATTGTCGAATCACAAAGAGAAACGTCGGGTATATTATAGTCTGCGGGCACCTTCACCTCTACTGTGGAATGTTCTGCATTAAAGAGATGCTTGCGCGTTCTCCAATTTCCTCTCCCTTCAGACACATGACAAGAAATGTTCATTAGATGGGAACTGGAGAGATACTTGAAAAGGAAACATTTGCAGGGCAATGGGGAGAGAGCAGTGGAGCGAGACTAATTGGATCGCTCTTTCAAAAGAACCTGCAGACACGATGGGCTGAATGGCCTCCTTCTGGGGTGTGTGATTCTAGATGCAAGCTTACAGGATTCAGTGGGGGGGGGGGGTTTAATAAGAATGAAGGAAGGGAAGAAAGACACACTGATATAGCACCTTTCAAGATCTCAAGATGGCCCAAAGCGCTTTACAGCCAATTAAGTATATTTTAAGTGCAGTCACTGTTATAATGTAGAGAAACGCGGCCAGCGGTCAATTTGCGCACAGCAAGGTCCCACAACCATGCGATATTTTAATCGGTTTTAGTGATGTTGGTAGAGGGATAAATATTGGCCAGGGCATCGAGGAGAATTCCCCTACTCCTCTTCAAAATAGTACATGAGATCTTTTACATCCACCCAAGAGAGCAGACGGGGCCTCGGTTTGACGTCTCATCCAAAAGGCAGCACCTCCGACAGCGCGGCACTCCCTCAGCACTGCACTGGGAGTGTCAGCCTGGATTTTATGCTCAAGTCTCTGGAGTGGGGCTGTGAACCCACGACCTTCTGACTCTGACGCGGGAGTGCTGCCCACTGACCAACGCTACTGAAATAATAACAATTTCAGATACAAGCAAGTTCAGAGACACCGCACGGTGGAAAAATTACAATCTTGCAAGAAACACTTGCCAAATTATTCTGCACTGGTGACTGGCTGCACTTTAGCTGCACATAATTAAAACGAAGCACGTCCTCGGACCTTTTGTCTTCTCAAACACTGACACGACCGTGAAAGCTGGAAGCTAAATTTGTTCTACAGCACAATAGTGCTTCTTTGGTGCTTCACTGAGCGGCGGCAGTCAAAATAATATCACAAGACAATGAACTAATCAGTAAACCCAGAACAGCATGACCTTGGCTACACGCGATGTAAAATAGCACTTGACAAACAAACAGTTAGAGGAATAGAATCATAGAATGATATAACAACTTGTATTTATATAGCGCCTTTAACGTAGTAAAACATCCCAAGGCTGCACAGGAGCGATTATAAAGACAAAAAAATTGACGCCAAGTCACATAAGAATAAATTAGGGCAGGTGACCAAAAGCTTGGTCACAGAGGTAGGTTTTAAGGAGCGCCTTAAATGAGGAGGGAGAAGTGGAGGGGTGTAAGGAGGGAATTCCAGAGCTTAGGGCCCAGGCAACTGAAAGCCCGGCCACCAATGGTTGAGCGATTATAATCAGGGATGCACATGAGGACAGAATTAGAGGAGTGCAGATATCTCGGGGGTTGTGGGGCTGGAGGAGATTACAGAGATAGGGAGGGGTGTAGGGTTCTCAAAATTCCCACATTCCCCAAAAACTATGGATAAAGGGGCCTTGTATGGACAAGTTGTTAAAAAAAAGGGGTACCCAAAATGGCTTCTGCAACCTCGCGACCAAAAGTACAGGATTTTAAAAGCAAGGCCCTGCAGAAAAGGCAGACACTTTTTCAAAACTGAAACGAAACTTAAAATGCATGAATCTGTGAAGAGACTTTGTGGAGCCAGACAGCTAAAGCAAACACAGAATATGCATTCATTCACCTTGAAACAGATCAAGTTAGAATGGGCCTAAATCGAGGCCATTAGGTTTCTGCATATTTAATCGGTAACAGCTCACAGGTAGCTGCTAAGTCAGGAAACCCGATTACGTTTCATAAATAACAAAGCCAGGACATCGAAACCATTAAACACGGGGACAACCATTCCAGAAGTCGTTAAAGTAAATGGCTGTAATCATTTTAAACGAGCCCGCCAAAAGTTAGACAAAGGACTGACCTGATTTGGCGCGCAGATAAGGAATGAAGAATCGGGTATAATTGTAGGCCCATCGGTAGTGATCTCGGGTAGCGCTCTTGCTCTGGCCGCTTAGCGTTTGGCTTTTGGCCTGCTGCCTCTCGATCTCGTGCCCTGGCCTCGTGGCGGGCTCTCTTCTCGCTCCCCACGCTGCTCAACACCAAGGACGCCCATTACTACACAGAGGACCCAACGCGGGAGGAGAACGAGACCAGAGTTCAAAACCACACAGAACACAAAGGCCACAAACGGGCAGACGAGACGAGACGAGGAATACAGTAAACCGATAAAGGCAGAGAAGGGCAGCGGAAAGACGCGTTGGGGGACAAACGCCTAGTTATAAGCTGGCGTTTGGTGAATAAGTTGGCGTTACATGCATGAACAGTAAAACCCCAATTTAAGAATATGCTGGCGTTCAAAGAATGGGTAGCAAAATCAAGACAAACGGCCAAGTTATAAGCTGGCGTTTGTCACATGGACAGTAATAGCCCAGTTTGAAGAATAAGCTGGTGTTCGAAGCTTGGGTAGGAGAATCATTAAACGGTAAAGACCGCCAACCGACCCCCAACCGCAGCAATACCGTCAGCAACCGCCCGAAGGCGGCGGCCCATCGCGACGAAGTACTCGACGAAGACGTTGACGGAAGAAAAGGAGGGTGCTTCGCACAAACAACTTCAGCGCCACGCCCTGTGACCACGTGGCGACAAGTTACCCCAAAGGACAGAAAGAGCAAACCTCAAAACCCCATCAGCTAAAGCAACAGGTTTCGAATTGGTGAGCATGAATTCCTGGCCCCTCAGCTTAATCTAGTTAGGTATAGGGGGTGGGATTAGTATAAGGGGATTTTTAATGTATTTGTTTCCCGCGATGTGCCGTGTGTTCCCCATTCCCATATAAGTGTATTAACTGTTTATGCCTGTAACTATACCAGTAATTCTCAGTAGTGTTGTGTTTTATTCAGCCTTTTAATAACATTTTGGTTTTCTTGCACCAAACCACTTGTCTACTCGAGTTTCTGTATCGCCGCCTGTACCCAAGTCCGGTGTCTTGAACCCAGGGTTGTGGGAGCGATTCGAACCGCTCAGAGACAGTCAGAGGCGAAGCTTACTGGGCACATGCCACGCCAGCCCCCTACAGGGGCGAGGCCGTGGAGGGATTTGTAAACAAAGATGAGAATTTTCAAATCGAGGCGCTGCTTAACGGAAGCAATGTAGGTCAGCGAGCACAGGGGTGATGGATGAACGGGACTTGGTGCAAGTTAGTACACGGGCAGCCGGGTTTTGGATGACCTCAAATTTACGTAGTAGTGGAATGTGGGAGGCCAGCCAGGAGTGCATTGGAATAGTCAAGTTTAGAGGTAACAAAAGGCATGGATGAGGATTTCAACAGCTGAGGCAAGGGCAGAGACGGGCGATGTTACGGAGGTGGAAGTAGGCGGTCTTTGTTATGCTGGTCGGCAGCTTATTTCAGGGTCAAATATGACATCAAGGTTGCGAACAGTGTGTATATACAGCACAGGAGGCCATTCGGCCCATTGTGCCGGCTCTTTGAAAGAGCTGGCCAATTAGTCCCACCCCACCCCCCCGCTGCTCTGTAAATTTTCCCTTTATGTATTACATAATTCCCTTTTGAAAGCTCAACTGTGGCAAGTGAATGCCAAGTGCATTCAAACGGCAGCCAGCATGGGGCAGGCAGGCTGTTACATAATGTGAATATTTATGGATCTGTAACAGTAATAGGGCTCCAGCTATAATTGTTCAAGGCTTGCACACAGTTTCTGACAGAATAGTTGGAATATCAAAGCTACAAGCTGCAGCAGAGACCCATGATGCTGATGGACAGCTTCCAACAACGCTACATTAAAATATACTTAAAACCTGCAGTTAAGTTCTGCCGGAGGGGTGGGTGGGGGGGGGGGGGGGGGGTAGTTATTGCAAACATTCATGTAGAGTGGAGCTGATCTGGACCACGTTACACTTCATAATCTTGCTGCACGCAGATTGGCTGCTGCGTTTCTCTACATTCCAACAGTGACTACGCTTCAAAAGTGCTTCATTGGTCGGGAAGCATTTGGGACGCCCCGAGGTCACGGAATGCGCTGCAGAAATTCAAGTTCTTCCGTTCTTCGAATGCAGACGAACACTGGGCCGACGTACAGGCGACGGAACAGGATAAATTTGGCTCGGATTGCTCCCCGCCCGAGTTCACTTCACATGCTCGCCGCTCTTGGCATGAACACCAACAATCTGCATTTATACCGCGGCTTGATCGCAGCAAAAAGGCCCCACAGCGCATGGGGGGCCACATACATATTGTACAATGTATACACCATTTAAGTCACAAACATGCCACCATGCAAAAGGATCACAGGTACCAGTGTACTGTGCATTGGGAATGCCAACTGCATTAGTTGCCTGGATTCAGCTCACATTTGACTCATTCACAGATGTCAAAAAGCTGCAGTAAACAGATGCATCATCAGATGTAAAACATGACCCGTCATAATGGGTTTGTTCCCGATTGTGGTGTCCATAACTCACCATGAGTCAGTGGGAAACGTAAATAACACAACCTCCTTGACTGGAGAAAGGCAAGAATTAATTATAAAATACCACAGCGTTTGCCAAAAATGATCGAACGATGCAGCTAATTAATATTCAATATCAATTTCAGCCCTTTACCAGCGATGCATTACAAAACATACTCTGAATTACAACAAAATGCCAGGTTTAAAAATGAAACACTTGAGACCCATTCCCCATTTAAATTTGTATTCCAAAAAGGTCAATTGCTGCCCAGCTGTTTCAAGCCACAAGAACCATTTTTCTGTTTCCAGGTTTTCAATAGGATTGAGACATTTTATGAACACATGTTGTTTTGTCGAACATGTGTGCAAAATTACCTGGTTGTCAGACGATTTAGCTGCTGTGTGAGGGACTGGAAATTGCTAAAATAGTATCACAGAATCATACAGCACAGAAGGAGGCCATTCGGCCCATCGTGCCTGTGCAGACTCTCTGAAAGAGCTCTCCAATTAGTCCAACTCCCCCCTGCTCTTTCCCCATAGCCTTGCAATTTTTTCCTTTTCAAGTATATATCCAATTCCTTTTTGAAAGTTATACTGAATCTGTTTCCACCGCCCTTTCAAGCCATGCATTCCAGATCACAATTTGCTGCATAAAAAAAGTTTCTCCTCATCGAACCCTGGTTCTTTTACGAATTACCTTAAATTGGTGATCCTAACTCATACAGTCCCATTCACCTGTGAAGGAATAAGCCATATTCAGAAAAATACACCATTCTATGAAATAATTCTGGCCTTTGTAACATGACAAACTGGGTATGAAAATCTAATAACCTAACAATGGAGAAGCTGTAAACAGTATACAGGCTATTGAGATAAGATAAGTTGTTGACACTGAAACAGGAGGTTGGAGACTCCTGAAGTCTGCAGCTTTGGAAAGAACACAATGGTACACCCACTTAGGGTGTTTTAAAGTACACTTTGTAAACAGGCACATAAAAGAAGAAACATATGCCTTCATAAAAATGACATCAAATGAAACACAGGAGACACGATTCTGTGTTGCAACCAGCTGAGGTGACTTAAGAATTGCATAGAAGACCTTGGTAAGAATTACATCAAATAGATGCACCTGCTGGTTACACCGTTTTTTATGATAAGCTTCGAACACCTAAGGGTAGAGACATAATTCTTAATGCTACAAGCTGATCTAACTGTAAAAATAGCAGGGTCAGCAGAAAAATGACTAGAGATAATTAGCTTACATCAGCAGAAAACTTCAAAGGAAATACCACTGCAAAAGGGTATAAAAATGTAACTTTCAAATGGGATGATAGACTCGCTTGAAGGGGCAAAGCAATTCTCGGCTTCAGAGGCAAGCTCTGTAAGTTTTCAACTCTTTGTATCTCGGGGATCAAGGTATTGTATTTGATTTTGGTGGATATCCTGGAATAAACCAAGAACTGTAAAACTAGCGAAGTTAACTCTGATAATAGAATTGTAAGCTTTTTGTATTTGGAACTGTTAATGTTGCGATTGAAACACCTACTGTAATTACATGTCGGTTCTTTAGTAAATCTATATATTTTTAGAATTGTCTCACATAATACTTCTGTATCAAACTCGCAAACTCAATCTCTGTACACTCTTTGGTGAAGTGAAAGGATTATTACTAGTCCTAGCCCCTTTAGGGCTACCCCAGATCAGGCGTATTCCCCAGACATTCACTTTCAACTAAAGTTTGAGGTAACCAAATCCTAAAGATGCTTAATTGGGTTTAAAGGTCCGGACTATCTCTCCCTAAAGGAAAGGAACAACCTGCAGATGTTGCCGTCCTCCAGATAGCACTTTTAATAAGTTTAGCTAGACTGTAATGTTCCGGATATTATGAGGATCCAGAAAACTCCCCCCAGAATTCTCCAACTCCTCACAAGAGCATACAGAGATTGAGTTTGCGAGTTTGATACAGAAGTATTATGAGAGACAATTCTAAAAATATATAGATTTATTAAAGAACCAACATGTAATTACAGTAGGTGTTTCAATCGCAACATTAACAGTTCCAAATACAAAAAGCTTACAATTCTATTATCAGAGATCCTTATTCTCAAATCTTAACTTCGCTAGTTTTACAGTTCTTGGTTTATTCCAGGATATCCACCAAAATCAAATACAATACCTTGATCCCCGAGATACAAAGAGTTGAAAACTTACAGAGCTTGCCTCTGAAGCCGAGAATTGCTTTGCCCCTTCAAGCGAGTCTATCATCCCATTTGAAAGTTACATTTTTATACCCTTTTGCAGTGGTATTTCCTTTGAAGTTTTCTGCTGATGTAAGCTAATTATCTCTAGTCATTTTTCTGCTGACCCTGCTATTTTTACAGTTAGATCAGCTTGTAGCATTAAGAATTATGTCTCTACCTTTAGGTGTTCGAAGCTTATCATAAAAAACGGTGTAACCAGCAGGTGCATCTATTTGATGTCATTCTTACCAAGGTCTTCTATGCAATTCTTAAGTCACCTCAGCTGGTTGCAACACAGAATAGTGTCTCCTGTGTTTCATTTGATGTCATTTTTACAAAGACATATGTTTCTTCTTTTTTATGTGCCTGTTTACAAAGTGTACTTTAAAACACCTTAACTGGGTGTACCATTGTGTTCTTTCCAAAGCTGCAGACTTCAGGAGTCTCCAACCTCCTGTTTCAATTAGGTTATTGATTGTGTCAACAACTTATCTTATCTCAATAGCCTGTATACTGTTTACAGCTTCTCCATTGTTAGGTTTTTAGATTTTCAAATCCAGTTTGTCATGTTACAAAAGCCAGAATTATTTCATAGAATGGTGTATTTTTCTGAATATAGCTTATTCCTTCACACACCCATCACCCGAGCTCGCTGGCCTACATTGGCTCCATGTTCAGCAATGCCTCAATTTTAAAATTCTCATCCTTTTTTTTTTCCAGATCCCTCCATGGCCTCACCCCCTCCCTTTTTCTGTAACCTTCTCCAGCCCTACAACCCTCCGAGATCTCTGCGCTCCACCAATTCTGGCCTCTTGTGCATCCCCGATTTTAATCGCTCTACCCTTGGCGGCCGCGCCTTCAGCTGCCTGGGCCCGAAGCTCTGGAATTCCCTCCCTAAACCTCTCCACCCCGCTAACTCGCTCTCCTCCTTTAAGACGCGCCTTAAAACCTACCTTTTGGCCAAGCTTTTGGTCATCTGTCCTAATATCTCCTTATGTGGTGCGGTGTTAAATATTGTTTGATAATGCTCCTGTGAAGTGCCTTGGGACATTTTACTATGGTAAAGGCGCTACAAAAATGTAAGTTACTATTGTCGTCTCTCTGGTTACCAACAAGTGGAAACAGTTTCTCCCTTACTGCTCTATCAAAACTGCTCATAATTTTGAGCACCTCACTTAAATCTCCCCTTAACCTTCTTTGCGCGAAGGAGAACAATCCCAGCTTCTCCACATAACTGAAGTCCCTCATCCCTGGTACCATTCTGGTAAATCTCTGCTGCGCCCTTTCCAAGGCCTCGACATCCTTCCTAAAGTGCGGTGCCCAGAATTGGACACAATACTGCAGCTGGGGCCTAACCAGTGATTTATAAAGGTTTAGCATTAACTTCCTTCCTTCCCAGTACTTAGCCTTCATTGACTCCTGTGAACAAACAGACACACAGACTATTTTGTAATGCTTCCCCGACTCAAAAAAAAGGCTCTCTCATCAATTAGTTTTTAATATATAAAGTTAATTAACAAACTAAAAAAAAAAATCTATGTAGACTTCTTAAATTCACAAGAATGCTACTGGTGAAACCATGCACCGTTATCTGCATTAAAAAAAAACCCTCAGGAAATAAAAGCCATCAGTCACACTGTCAGAGAAAAGCTGGTCGACTTCCACATCTGTTGTGTAGCTACAATGATTCTCGAGTTACAGTTTCATTGTTAGGCTATGAGGTCAAGCAAAGCCGAGTCCTCAATACCCCTTTCTTTCTCCCCCAGGAAGTGTTTGAATGCTGTGCATACATAAAAAAAAAGCACAGCAGGAAACATACAATACACAAATCCAGCTTCGTTTATTAAATGGCGCAACCACTGAACGAGCACAGACCGAGCTGCCCGCATCAGCAGTACGCACCACCAAGGTCGTTCTACCAGGTGAGCGGTGATACACTCCACATTCCAGCTCACTGACCCATCGAATCAAACCTGGGAAAAATTACATGTTGTTTAAAGCTTCATCGCTTGACAGCTGAAACGGCATTAACCGATCTCTGAATAACATGGGACTTGCTAAATTAAGCTAGAATCATATGGCACAGGAAGCCGCCATTCGGCCCATCGGGCCTGTGCCGGCTCTTTGAAAGAGCGATCCAATTAGCCCCACTCCCCCCTGCTCTTTCCCCACAGCCCTGAGAAAAATACTAGCGCATGATGTAGTATTTTCTTAAACTTTGTCGCAATGTACTTCAGAACTAGGGGCGTTCCTGCTTAATCTGCGTTTTCCAGCTCGAATAAAAAAAACAGAAAATGCTGGAAATACACAGCGGGTCAGTCAGCATCTGTAAAGAGAAAAGACGGTTTACGATGTTTCAAGGCGTGTGCCCTTCATCAGAATGAGTTCCAATTTTAAAAAAAGACTTGCGCCTTTCATGACCACCGGACGTCCCAAAGCGTTTTACAGCCAATGAAGTACTTCTGATAATCTGTTTTATGATGTTGATTGAGGGATAAATATTGGCCAGGACCCGGAGGATAACTCCTCTGCTCTACTTCGCAATAGTGCCATAGGATCATTTACGTCCACCTGAAAGAACAGACGGGGCCTTGGTTTAACGTCTCATCCGAAAGACGGCACCTCGGAGAGTGCAGCACTCCCTCAGCACCGCACTGGAGTGCCAGCCTAGATTTTGTGCTCAAGTCTCTGGAGTGAGACTTGAACCCACGACCTTCTGACTCAGAGGCGAGGGTGCTGCCCACTGAGCCACGGCTGACCCTGACAAGTTACACACCTGAAACCTCGTTACAGATCTGGAATGCGCTGCCTGAAAGGGCGGTGGAAACAGATTCAATAGTAACTTTCAAAAGGGAATTGGATGTATACTTATAAAAAGGAAACATTTACTAATTAGATGGCATTTTGAACGAGCCAGCATAGGCAGGATGGGCCGAATGGCCTCCTGTTGTGCTGCATGTTTCTAAATGGGCTAGTTCTCCAGCCTTCTTTTCAGCATCTTCCTATCTAAGAAACCGCTAATGATTCAGATAATCATGCTGGACTTGTGCAGTTTTAATGAGTTAATATAAAGCCACATACAAAACTTGGCAGCCGTAACCTCTGCAGTAATGGAAGATACGAGTTCCAACAGCAAACCTCAATCAGAAGAAAGTTCAACCAAGGGGAAAAAAACAAATTGCTGGAAGCTGATCCAATTCTGTAACACATCGAGAGCTCACAGGACTACATAAAGCATGTGAGCAGGACTGGGAGATACAATATGTTGTGGCTCAATTGGTGGTACTCTCGCCTCTGAATCAAAAGTTTGTGGGTTCATGGCACCACTCCAGAGACTTGAACACAAAAATCTATGCCGACGCTCCCAGTGCGGTACCGAGGGGGTGCTGCACTGTCGGAGGTGCCGTCTTTCGGATGAGATGTTAAACCGAGGCCCCGTCTGCTCTCTCAGGTGGACACAAAAGATCCCATGGCACTATTTCGAAGAAGAGCAGGGGAGTTATCCCCGGTGTCCTGGGCCAATATTTATCCCTCAATCAACATCATTAATAAACAGATTATCTGGTCAATATCACTTTACCATTTGTGGGAGCTTGCTGTGCGCAAACTGGCTGTCGCGTTTCCTACATTACAACAGTGACTATACTTCAAAAATACTTCATTGGCTGTAAAGCGCTCTGGGACGCCCTGAGGTCGTGAAAGGCGCTATAGAAATGCAAGTTCTTTCTTTCTTCTTTCTAAACACGCTGTCCTTCTAACTCTGGGGACTTGGGCTCAAATCTAACCTACATGGATGGAATGAAAATCGCTCCAGTGTGGTTGGGACAAAGACAAATTTTTGGGGCAGAATCACATTTTGTGCTTGACATGGATACATTTCAGACCGTTCCCTACTTTCCTTCCTTCCTGGGAAAAAAATGTGAGCGCAGACCCTTTGCTTATCTTCACGTCATTCGGCACCGTGGAGCCGTTATCTTTTCCAAGTGAAACCAGCTTGAAAGGGAGTGAAGGATCCTGCAGCCGGCCATGTCGTCTGTGTCCTGGGAGTGCGCGACATGGAGACTAGGCGATAAGATTGAGGGGCTATGTGGTTCTATTTTCTAAAAAGCACCAAGATTGAACTTTGAAAGAAAGGTTGAGCACTAGAGAAACTTGGGACGACTTCACTAGAAGAGTGATGGCAGATTGCCTTGGAACACTCCCAGCCATCTGTTATTCACTATACATCAGTTAGAAGCATTGTGCAAAAAGAAAATTAATTTCCAAATAGCAACACCAATGTTGCCATATGATATCAATTTCATAAAGACATGATTTCAGAAAGTCCAATTCAACCAAAGATCGTTCTACACGCATGCTAATTCTGGAGATCAAAATCTGATTTATTCCTTTAAATGTTAACAGAATAAGGAGATTCATTTGAAAACACATACCGAAGGGGAGGAATAGTAGTTATTGTTACATGTATGGTGTACATATAGATTACAATGCAGGATAGACATTTTTGTACTCATTCATAAAAGTACAGTTACCATATTAATATGGTTTCTTTCCCCACTTGGAGCACTGGCTGCTGCTGCTACATGTACGGAATTGTCGTAGCTACATAGAGATGACCAAAAATCTGCCAACATCTTAGGACCCAAGTCAAAGTATTATATTGTCAGCCATGGCTTAGTGGGTAGTACTCTCGCCTCTGTGGGTTCAAGTCATTTAGGACTTGCGCACATAATCTAGGCCGACAATCCCGCAGTGCAGAGGAAGTGCTGCACTGTTGGAGGTGCCGTCTATCGGGTGAGATGTTAAACCGAGGTGCCGTCTGCCCCGTCAGCTGGACCTAAAAGATTCCATGATCCTATTCAAAGAAGAGCAGGGGAGTCCTGGCCAATATTTAGCCCCCAACCGACATCAATAAAACAGATTATCTGGCCAATTATTTCATTGCTGTTTGTGGGAGCTTGCTGGGTGCAAAATGGCTGCCGTGTTTCATGCATTACAACAGTGACTAAACTTCAAAAAGCACTTCTTTATGATTTTATCTCTAACATCTCCCAGTTCTGATGAAAGGCCATCGACCTGAAACGTTAACTCGGTTTCTCTCTCTACAGAAGCTGCCTGACCTGCTGAGTGTTTTCAGCATTTTTCTTTTTATTTCAGATTTCCAGCATCCGCAGTACTTTGCTCATTAGTTTTATTACTGAAATTGGCCAAACTAGCGCACAAGATCGGAGAATTTTAAGCACAAATTATGTTCCGTGCAAATCAAGTTTCCTCGACCTTTCGCGGCAGTTTATAAAACATCGCGCTAAAAGCAGACCCCACCCACAAAACTTGCCGCACCCCCAGATCGAATTAATCGCCATGGTGAGTTTCCACTAATTGCGCCCGTTTGCGGGCTTTCGAGGAGGTTCTTAAAATTAAGCTGTTTATTTTCTTTAGGCGCAAGGACATTAATAGGCACGTTTTAAAAGCTTTTAAATATCATTTTTTAAAAATTACTATGAAACTGACTTCTGTACACCAATATAACTTGCAAATGGCTCTGTATAGCTTTTTAAAGTCATTTTCAGTTATTTCATAGAATCACAGAAGTTTACGGCACAGAAGGAGGCCATTCGGCCCATCATGTCTGTGCCGGCTGAAAAAGAGCTCTCCCAGCCTAATCCCACTTTCCAGCTCTTGGTCCGTAGCCCTGCAGGTTACGGCACTTCAGGTGCATATCCGAGTACTTTTTAAATGCGATGAGGGTTTCTGCCTCTACCACCCTTTCAGGCAGTGAGTTCCAGACCCCCACCCACCCTCTGGGTGAAAGAATTTCTCCTCAACTCCCCTCTAATCCTCCGACCAATTACTTTAAATCTTAAAAATCGAGTTACTCACAGGTGGTGGACCAGACGCTGATTAAAAATGTATTTACTAAGTCAACAAATTGAGAAGTCCAATGTCCACAGATTCCCCTGGGATACCCTCACAGATTCCCTGTGGTCCAGGGACCCCAGCTTGAAAATCTGTGACTTATAAATAGCATCAAGGATACTGCACTTTTAAGCAATCCATTTCACAACAATCGCAGAACTTGCCCTGACCTTGCAACCCAATAATCTTTCTTTGGTATGTAATTCCATCAGTTCCTGTCAGTTTCATAATAGTGCATCCCTTTCAATAAATAATAGCATTGTGATACCAAACAAGACATCATAGCCATTGTGCATTACAACACATCAGTATACTAGATGGCGTAACTAGATAGTTTAACTCTGCCACAAATCTTATTCAGAGGATGAAATATTAAGATTGATAAATTACTGTAATTTCCATGTGACCAGTTTCTGGGCTGGCGGGTGTGTGTGATTGGAATATCTGCTGGGTGTGATGGGTGAATGGGACTTGGTGCGAGTTAGGATACGGGCAGCAGATGGGAGGTTGGCCAGGAGAGTATTGGAATAGTTGAGTCTCGATAGTTGGTTAAGCAGCGCCTCGATTTCAAAATTCTCATCCTTGTTTTCAAATCCTTCCATGGCCCCGCCCCTTCCTATCTCTGTAATCTCCTTCAGCCCCACAACCCAGCCGAGATATCTGCACTCCTCTAATTCTGCCCTCTTGAGCATCCCTGATTATAAATCGCTCAACCTTTGGTGGCCGTGCCTTCTGTTGCCTGGGCCCCAAGCTCTGGAATTCCCTGGCTAAACCTCGCTTTCCTCCTTTAAGATGCGACTTAAAACCTACCTCTTTGACCAAGCTTTTATCCTTATGTGGATCGGTGTCAAATTTGTTGTCTTAAAATACTCCTGTGCAGCGCCTTGGGGTGTTTTACTTTGTTAAAGGCGCTATATAAATACAAGTTGTTGTTGTTGTTGTTGTTGTTGTTGAGTCCGGAGGCAACAAAAGCATGGGATGAGGGTTTCAGCAGCAGATGGGCTGAGGCAGGGGCGGAGATGGGTGATAATCCACCCTCCCTGAAATATAAATGGGGCAGTTTAACAACAGAAGGGGGGCAAATCCAAAACGTACCGATTCACTTATTAAAGCAGTTTTGTATTATAATGTACTGTATTAGTGAGGGTAATGCCCTAGTGCTGGAGCAACCAAGCTGGCCAAAAGTACCATGTCTTCAGAATTGATCCATTACCATATGTGTACAGAGATACAGGGCTCACAGTAAGTGCCATTACACTGCGACGTGTGATAGAGTACCAGGTAAATGGCTGTCCATTTGGTTAATGGTATGCTTATATTTGCTACTCATTTAGATTTCAGTAGATTTTTTAATAAATGTTATCGGAGAGGACTCCAAGTGCTGCAGAACTGACATTTAATTTAGAACAGTGATTTCTGTGAAAATGTGCATCGGCATCAATTCCCAAGATCGTGCCTTGCTAATCGCCGAGTTAAACTAGGCTCGGCTGTACAGCATTGCAAGGGCATTGTTAAGCTACTTTGAAAAACAGCCTTTTCTGCCAAACAAAAAAGATCATTGTCTCTAATAATGGTCAATGTCACAGAGCAGTGAAAAGAAAAGCACCACAGTCAAAGCTCCGATGGTAGTTCAGGGCAGAATGGAGGCTTTTGTGAATAAAGCTCTGCAATTTGTCGCTTGCGTTGGAAGTCTATTCACCAACTGCAGTACAATATTCACAAGCACGTGCTGTCTCTATATCCAAGACTTGCATAATACAAAAAAGAAAAGACTTGCATTTATATGGCGCCTTTCACGACCACCGGACATCCCAAAGCATTTTACAGCCAATGAAGTATTTTTGAAGTTTAGTCACTGTTGTAATGTGGGAAACGCGGCAGCCAATTTGCGCACAGCAAGCTCCCACAAACAGCAATGTGAGAATGACCAGATCATCTGTTTTTGTTATGCTGCTTAAGGGATAAATATTGGCCCCAGGACGCCGGGGAGAACACCCCTGCTCTTCTTCAAAATGGGATCTTTTACGTCCACCCGAGAGAGCAGACGGGACCTCGGTTTAACAACTCATCCGAAAGACGGCACCTCCGACAGTCCAGCACTCCACTGGAGTGTCAGCCTAGATTTATGTGCCCATGTCCCTGGAGCGGGACTTGAACCCACAACCTTCTGACTCAGGGGCGAGTGTGCTACCCACTGAGCCACAGCGGACACCAGGACTGAACTTTACAAATCCACTCACAAATTCAGCTCTTTAAAATTATGAAGGGGTTCAATAGGGTAAATGTAGGAGAAGATGTTTCCACTTATTGGGGGGAGGGGGGGGGGGGAAAGAGAGCAAAACTAGGGGGTCATAAATACAAGATAGTCACTAATAAATCCAATAAGGAATTCAAGAGAAACTTCTTTACCCAGGAGAGTGGAACTCGCTACCACATGGAGGAGTTGAGGCGAATATCATAGGTGCATTTAAGGGGAAGCTAGATAAGCACATGAGGGAGAAAGGAATAGAAGGTGGGAGGAGGTTCGGGTGGTACATAAACACCGGCATTGACCAGTTGGGCCTGTTTCTGTGCTGTAAATTCTATGTAATTCAGCCAAAATGTTGCCCTGGTAATGTTACAATAAAAGTCGGTTCCTTTGTTACTAGTGAACAATGTTGCCCCAACTAAAAAAAATAAAAACATTGTATTTTCTATTTTTAAATTGATTTTTTTTTAAATGTTTCTAAAATGTCAGTGCTCCCCCCCCCCCCCGCCCCGCCCCGCCATAAAATCCACTACACCACGCTCCTTACTTTGGGAGAGGGGCTTGATAATAACTTGCTCCAGAGTCCTGTCAACACTGCTCCGTAACCAGCTGACAGGAGTGTTCAAGAGTTTCACTTATTCACTCTCTCTCATGCCTCTACCTCCCACGGAGCAAAGCTCAGCCTCCAGACCGCTCCAGCTGATTCCGGGAGCTGAATGCATGAAGAATCCGCAGCATGCACCCAGTTCAGCCAGGCCCCTGGTGCAGCATGTCCGTGCACTCGCACATGTGGCCACTGGACTGGCATTTCCAGTAGCTGATCCAGTTATGTCTAGGTTAATCATAAGTGCAGAGGGGGAAAAACTGCCATCATTAATCATGAAATGAGCTAACCAGAAAAATAGCCAATCCATTAAATATGGTTTAGCTTATTTTAATAGTTAGTCAAACAAAAATAGACTAACTTGCCTAATAACAACCGACGACTGACAAATCTTTTAATTACAGACAATTATTTTGCTTAAAGTTCCATCCTTTGCAATAGGAACTGTGTGGGTGGGCAGGCGCCACAGTGAAAGGGTTAACAGCTTTATAGTGAACTGACATTTCTCAGTGTACTCTTTTTGATGCACCTTCAACCAAATAAATTGTAACCAAATAAAACTTTAAATGAAACTTAACAAATTAAATTAAAATTTTGTTGGCCGGGTTGATGGTGCACTCCAGTCCCCGCAGCACCCACTGGTCGCGGAAGGCCTCGAGCGTGCTCCATCTCCAGGGCCACCCGGCCGCGAAAGTGGCCGCGGAAGAGAGGCAAGCAGTCGGGACGAACGACCCTCCTGACCGCCCGCTGCCTGGACCAGTTAATGGCCATTTTGGCCAGGCCCAGGAGCAGTTCCACGAGGAGGTCCCCCGACCTGCCCGCTCCCCTCCGCACCGGGTGACCAAAGATCAGGAGCGTGGGACTGAAGTGCAGCCAAAAATTGAAGAGCAGCCCCTTTCCAATTCTTTTCGTTCAAGCATCATACAAGTGGAAATGCATAAAATCATTCTTACAACAAGTGCATTCCTGGATTATGAATCACAATTGTGATTCTAAAAAGTCTGCGACCCACATGCCTGCTTATCCATTTTCCCAGTGTCTAATTTCACAATGTGATTTCATCATCATTTCCTGGAAGTTTACACCCTGGAACCAGTTAATCATGTTTACACTGGCTCCACAGTTGAGAGCTTCCCTCCGTACTATCATATCTAGCTTTATAAATTTGCTGCCATCTGTACTACTGTGGACAGTCTGTTGAATTTCACCGTTTCTTTATAATATGATCCGAATCCAGCGGTTTGAGATTCGTATTTTTGGATCAATAAAAAGTACAGACACCATCATTAGTGCAATCCTTACAGGGCCGGGGGCGGCATTACTATAAAAATTAACTGTCCCCACTCTCAAAACAGCAGGAGGACATAATGACCCCATTACTACAGGTCTGTAGAGAACGCTCATCCCAGATAAATTTATACAATGTTCCAACTTCAGCGCCATAGGGACACACGTCCTACTTCTTTAGTGCTCTAGTTATAACCTACATTACTGTGCGTCAGAAACATTTTTGGAACAAAATACAGTGCGACACACCACTGGAATTTCACAGAAAATGTGGTGACCAAAGAGGCTACGCTTGTATCCAGATCGATTCCCGTCGCCCTTTTATTCCAGTTCTTGGTTTAAAAGGAGTTATAAATTATTTGCCATACTAAATGCGAATGAAGCTTAAAAAAGTAACTTACTCCTAATCCAACATTGCATCAAATACTGAATTGGTGTATTGGGTGAGGGAAGAGTTCTGATACTCAGTTTTAGTGTTCTCATGCCTGGTTGATTCCGCCCCCCCCCCTCCTCTCATCCTACTTGTGGAAAATAATTTGGAAAGGAAAAGATTATGATTACGTGGGATTTAAGGTGCAACTTGCAGTAGTTTTTGTGACAATTGTTGCAAGTCACTACAACATGCCCCCCCACCCCCAATTTTTGTCTGGGTGTGGTAGCATAGTGCCTATGTTACTGGACCAGTAATCCAGAGACGCGAGTTCAAATCCCACCACGGCAGCTGGGGAATTTAAATTCAATTAAATAAATCTGGAATAAAAAGCTAGTATCAGTAATGGTGACTGTAAAAACCCATCTGATTCAGTAATGTCCTTTAGGGAAGGGAATCTGCCGCCCTTACATGACTCCAAACCCACAGCAGTGTGGTTGACTCTTAACTGCCCTCACAAGCCACTGGGTTGCATTCAAGGCGGAGGCTCATCACCACCTTCGAGGGCAATTAGGGATGGGCAATAAATGCTGGCCTTGCCGGCGACATCCAGCGAATGAATTTTTAAAAAATTACTATAATGTTATACGCCCTGACATTAACCGCCTGTTGTACTATTCTGGTCTGGACAGATTTAGGTACATTTAAAGAGCTGCTGTTGTAAACGATTCATAAGGACATAAATAGGAGTAGGCCACTTAGCCCTTCAGAAGACTTTCAAGTAAAACTCTTCACTGTGCAGATATGATGGGATAGAAAGTTCTGTGCACCCCTGTGTCATTTCCCCCTGCAGATTCCCCAGTTGGAGCCGAGGGGTGAGGGAGCAATCAGGCACAGAATGACTGCCAGGCCAACTTTGCTGGTCAACTGCCAAACACTCCGGGATCTGCTCCTCCAGTCAAAGCAACCGGCGCCTCGGCAAGGGAATTAAAACATTTTCTCTGTACACCATTTCATTTCCAGCAGTCGGCGGGGGGGGGGGGGGGTGGGGGGTGGTAATGTATGTATGACTTGCTACTCCGCTTGACTTTTTGTATGCTTGGAAAGGTGGGGAATAATATTTTTTTAAAGTTATAATTTTTAAGCATTCTTAAATAAATCCACGCAAAAGGACCTCTGGTTTGATTTGATCGGATTCTAGTCGGGCTGATTCTTGCCTTTTGCACCATCACGCCATGTCACACACATGAAATCGATTCCCTGGTTTCAAATGCAAAATCCCTGGTGCACCGACCTCCAATTTCTACCAGCCACTCCTTCAAATGTCCTTACAAGACAATCCCTCGTTTGCATGCTAATACTTTTTTTTTTGTTCAAATAAATTGCAATTGGACGAGTGCAACAGCAATCCCAATTCCAGCCTCACACGAATAAGCAAACAATGGGAATCAGTAAATGTGACAGCCTTACCTTTCACTTGGGTTTCATATTCGCTTATAATTTCTTTATCCTTCTTATACCGGGTGGGAGTTGACATTTTTTTTTTGCAGTCCTTTTTTCTTTTAAATTGCTGCCTCCTCCGCCGTCCTTTTACAATATATTGTCCGAAAAATACGTGCCCAGGAGCTGCCCGAGTGTTGCTGGCATTCACACAATCGGAATCTGACCTGTCCACCCAGTACCGTCTGCTCCGCAGGGGGAAGACAAGAGAGAGAGAGATACAGACAGCTACACCAACGGTCAGCACCAGGCGATGGCCAGCCTCTTTTTTTTATATGCAAGTTTGCAAAAGCATTTTCCGGATTTGGTAGAAGGCTGGTCAGTGAGTGCAAACTCTGCGATCTCACCGCTGGTCACAAATGTATCAGCTGCCGGCAGCGTTGACAGAGCAAGGATTCCCAGCCCCTCTCTACAAAAACCTTAACAGCGAGAGTTCACATGATCCAGCTCCTCTCACTTTCTTTTTGCTGTTTCATGTCTTATTGAAAAAAATGCAACAGAAAACAAAACAAAAATTAAAATTAAAAATGTTTTTTTTTTTTTGCAAAAGCGTTAAAAATGTAGCCCCCCCTCTCCCCCGCGGTTGGAAAAAACACAAAAATTTTTTTTTAAACCACCCAGACCCAAGCTTGCGACTAAGCGGCCGGCTCCAAGGGCAGGCGACTGAATCAGCCAGCGGGGTAGCGGAAGCCGGCGGATCGAGTGTGCGATTGTGTCAGCGTTTGATTGACATCCGAGCCGACCAACCCCGCGTTCCATCGCCCGGGGCAACCATCGAAAATAGAACGCCCGCGGCCAATCGCAACGCGGAGTGGGCGGGGCTTTGGTGCGCCCAAGTTTGGCCCGCGGTGAAGCCCCGCCCCTCAAAAGGAGAGAGGGGGAGAGAGAGGGAGAGAAAGAGATTAAATTAATACGATTTGAATAAATAAAGCGATTTGAATTGAATTGAATTGAGAGAGACTGGGGGAGAGAGAGAGAGACGCGGGGGGGGGAGAGAGAGAGACGCGGGGGGGGAGAGAGAGAGAGACGCGGGGGGGGGGGGAGAGAGAGAGACGCGGGGGGGGGGGGGGGGAGAGAGAGAGACGCGGGGGGGGGGGGGAGAGAGAGAGAGACGCGGGGGGGGGGGGGGAGAGAGAGAGACGCGGGGGGGGGGGAGAGAGAGAGACGCGGGGGGGGGGGGGGGGGAGAGAGAGAGACGCGGGGGGGGGGGAGAGAGAGAGACGCGGGGGGGGGGGAGAGAGAGAGACGCGGGGGGGGGGGAGAGAGAGAGACGCAGGGGGGGGGGGGGGAGAGAGAGAGACGCAGGGGGGGGGGGGGAGAGAGAGAGACGCGGGGGGGGGGGGGGGGGAGAGAGACGCGCGGGGGGGGGGAGAGAGAGAGACGCGGGGGGGGAGAGAGAGAGACGCGGGGGGGAGAGAGAGAGACGCGGGGGGGGAGAGAGAGACGGGGGGGGAGAGAGAGACGCGGGGGGGGGAGAGAGAGACGCGGGGGGGGGAGAGAGAGAGACGGGGGGGGAGAGAGAGAGACGGGGGGGAGAGAGAGAGAGACGGGGGGGAGAGAGGGAGACGGGGGGGGGAGAGAGAGAGACGGGGGGGGAGAGAGAGAGACGGGGGGGGTGAGAGAGACGGGGGGGTGAGAGAGACGGGGGGGGAGAGAGAGAGAGAGACGGCGGGGGGGGGGGAGAGAGAGAGACGGGGGGGAGAGAGAGAGACGGGGGGGGAGAGAGAGACGGGGGGGGGAGAGAGAGAGACGGGGGGGGAGAGAGAGAGACGGGGGGGAGAGAGAGAGACGGGGGGGGTGAGAGAGACGGGGGGGGTGAGAGAGACGGGGGGGGAGAGAGAGAGAGAGACGGCGGGGGGGGGGAGAGAGAGACGGCGGGGGGGGGGGAGAGAGACGGCGGGGGGGGGAGAGAGAGAGACGGGGGGGGAGAGAGAGAGACGGGGGGGAGAGAGAGAGACGGGGGGGGAGAGAGAGAGACGGGGGGGGGAGAGAGAGAGAGACGGGGGGGGAGAGAGAGAGACGGGGGGGGAGAGAGAGAGACGGGGGGGAGAGAGAGAGACGGGGGGGAGAGAGAGAGACGGGGGGAGAGAGAGAGACGGGGGGGAGAGAGAGAGACGGGGGGGGGAGAGAGAGAGACGGGGGGGAGAGAGAGAGACGGGGGGGGAGAGAGAGAGAGAGACGGGGGGGAGAGAGAGAGACGGGGGGGGAGAGAGAGAGACGGGGGGGAGAGAGAGAGACGGGGGGAGAGAGAGAGACGGGGGGGGAGAGAGAGAGACGGGGGGGTGAGAGAGAGACGGGGGGGGAGAGAGAGAGACTGGCGGGGAGAGAGAGAGACTGGGGGGAGAGAGAGAGAGACTGGGGGGAGAGAGAGAGAGAGACTGGGGGAGAGAGAGGGAGACTGGGGGGGAGAGAGAGAGACTGGGGGAGAGAGAGGGAGACTGGGGGGGAGAGAGAGAGACGGGGGGAGAGAGAGAGACTGGGGGGAGAGAGAGAGAGACTGGGGGGGAGAGAAAGAGAGACTGGGGGAGAGAGAGAGAGACTGGGGGGGGAGAGAGAGAGACTGGGGGGGGAGAGAGAGAGAGACTGGGGGGGGAGAGAGAGAGAGACTGGGGGGAGAGAGAGAGACTGGGGGGAGAGAGAGAGACTGGGGGGAGAGAGAGAGACTGGGGGGATAGAGATTGCGACTGAGGGGGGAGAGAGAGAGACTGGGGGGGAGAGAGAGAGACTGGGGGGGAGAGAGAGAGACTGGGGGGGGAGAGAGAGAGACTGGGGGGGGAGAGAGAGAGAGACTGGGGGGGAGAGAGAGAGACTGGGGGGGGAGAGAGAGAGACTGGGGGGGAGAGAGATTGCGACTGAGGGGGGGAGAGCGAGAGACTGGGGGGGAGAGAGAGACTGGGGGGGAGAGAGAGAGACTGGGGGGGAGAGAGAGAGAGACTGGGGGGGGAGAGAGAGAGACTGGGGGGGGAGAGAGAGAGACTGGGGGGAGAGAGATTGCGACTGAGGGGGTAGAGAGAGAGACGGGGAGAGAGAGAGAGAGACTGGGGGGGAGAGAGAGAGACTGGGGGGGGAGAGAGAGAGAGACTGGGGGGGGAGAGAGAGAGACTGGGGGGGGAGAGAGAGAGACTGGGGGGGGAGAGAGATTGCGACTGAGGGGGGAGAGAAAGAGACGGGGAGAGAGAGAGAGACTGGGGGAGGGGGGAGAGAGAGAGAGACGGGAGAGAGAGAGAGAGAGACTGGGGGGAGAGAGAGGGGAGAGACTGGGGGAGAGAGAGAGAGATTGGGGGGGAGAGAGAGAGAGACTGGGGGGAGAGAGAGAGAGACTGGGGGGGAGAGAGAGAGAGACTGGGGGAGAGAGAGAGAGAGAGAGAGAGACTGGGAGAGAGAGAGAGACTGGGGGAGAGAGAGAGACTGGGGGAGAGAGACGGGAGAGAGAGAGAGAGACTGGGGGAGAGAGAGAGACAGGGGAAGGGAGAGAGAGACTGGGGAGAGAGAGAGATAGAGAGACTGGGAGACAGAGAGAGAGAGAGAGAGCGACTGGGGGGGGAAGAGAGAGCGACTGGGGGGGAAGAGAGAGCAACTGGGGGAAGAGAGAGAGCGACTGGGGGGAGGAGAGAGAGAGCGACTGGGGGGAAGAGGGAGAGCGACTGGGGGGGAAAGAGAGAGAGCGACTGGGGGGGAAGAGAGAGAGCGACTGGGGGGGAAGAGAGAGAGCGACTGGGGGGGAAGAGAGAGAGCGACTGGGGGGAAGAGAGAGAGCGACTGGGGGGAAGAGAGAGAGCGACGGGGGGGAAGAGAGAGAGCGACTGGGGGGAAGAGAGAGAGCGACTGGGGGGGAAGAGAGAGAGCGACTGGGGGGGAAGAGAGAGAGCGACTGGGGGGAAGAGAGAGAGCGACTGGGGGGGAAGAGAGAGAGCGACGGGGGGGAAGAGAGTGAGCGACTGGGGGAAGAGAGAGAGCGACTGGGGGGGAAGAGAGAGAGCGACTGGGGGGGAAGAGAGAGAGCGACTGGGGGGGAAGAGAGAGAGCGACTGGGGGAGAGAGAGAGAGACTGGGAGAGAGAGAGAGAGAATGGGGAGATAGAGAGAGATGGAGAGAGAGCGAGAGAGAATGGGGAGATAGAGAGAGATGGGGAGAGAGAGAGACTTGGGGGGAGAGGAAGAGAGTGGAGGGAGAGGGAGAGAGTGGGGGAGAGAGAGAGAGGGAGAAAGTGGGGGAGAGAGAGAGAGACTGGGGGGAGAGGGAGAGAGTTGGGGAGAGAGAGAGAGAGACTGGGGGGAGAGGGAGAGAGTTGGGGAGAGAGAGAGAGACTGGGGGGGAGAGAGACTGGGGGAGAGAAAGACTGGAGGGGAGGGAGAGAGAGACTGCGGAGGGAGAGACTGGGGGGGAGAGAGAGAGACTGGGGGGGAGAGAGAGAGACTGGGGTGGAGAGAGAGAGACTGGGGGGGAGAGAGAGAGACTGGGGGGAGAGAGACTGGGGGGAGAGAGACTGGGGGGAGAGAGAGAGACTGGGGGAGAGAAAGACTGGAGGGGAGAGAGAGAGAGACTGCGGAGAGAGAGACTGGAGGAGAGAGAGAGAGACTGGGGGGAGAGAGAGAGACTGGGGGGAGAGAGAGAGACTGGGGGGGGGAGAGAGAGACTTGGGGGGGAGAGAGAGACTTGGGGGGGAGAGAGAGACTGGGGGGGAGAGAGAGACTGGGGGGGGAGAGAGAGACTGGGGGGGGAGAGAGAGAGACTGGGGGGGAGAGAGAGAGACTGGGGGGGAGAGAGAGAGACTGGGGGGAGAGAGAGAGACTGGGGGGGAGAGAGAGAGACTGGGGGGGAGAGAGAGACTGGGGGGAGAGAGAGTGCGACTGAGGGGGGAGAGAGAGAGACGGGGAGAGAGAGAATGGGGAGATAGAGAGAGAGAGACTGAGGGGGAGAGAGAGAGACTGAGGGGGAGAGAGAGAGACTGGGGGAGAGAGAGTGAGACTGGGAGAGAGAGAGAGAGAGACTGGGAGAGAGAGAGAGTGAGAGAGAGAGACTGGGGGGAGAGAGAGGAGAGAGACGGGGAGAGAGAGGAGAGAGACGGGGAGAGAGAGGAGAGAGACTGGGGGAGAGAGAGAGAGAGACTGGGGGAGAGAGAGAGAGAGAGACTGGGGGGGAGAGAGAGAGAGACTGGGGGAGAGAGAGGAGAGAGACTGGGGAGAGAGAGAGAGAGAGAGACTGGGGGAGAGAGAGAGACTGGGGGAGAGAGACGGGAGAGAGAGAGAGAGAGAGACTGGGGGAGAGAGAGAGACAGGGGAAGGAAGAGAGAGACTGGGGAGAGAGAGAGATAGAGAGACTGGGAGACAGAGAGAGAGAGAGAGAGAGAGCGACGGGGGGGGAAGAGAGAGCGACTGGGGGGGAAGAGAGAGCGACTGGGGGGGGAAGAGAGAGAGCGACTGGGGGGGAAGAGAGAGAGCGACTGGGGGGGAAGAGAGAGAGCGACTGGGGGGGAAGAGAGAGAGCGACTGGGGGGGAAGAGAGAGAGCGACTGGGGGGAAGAGAGAGAGCGACTGGGGGGAAGAGAGAGAGCGACTGGGGGGAAGAGAGAGAGCGACTGGGGGGGAAGAGAGAGAGCGACTGGGGGGGAAGAGAGAGAGCGACTGGGGGGGAAGAGAGAGAGCGACTGGGGGGGAAGAGAGAGAGCGACTGGGGGGGGAAGAGAGAGAGCGACTGGGGGGGAAGAGAGAGAGCGACTGGGGGGGAAGAGAGAGAGCGACTGGGGGGGAAGAGAGAGAGCGACTGGGGGGGAAGAGAGAGAGCGACTGGGGGGGAAGAGAGAGAGCGACTGGGGGGAAGAGAGAGAGCGACTGGGGGGAAGAGAGAGAGCGACTGGGGGGAAGAGAGAGAGCGACTGGGGGGGAAGAGAGAGAGCGACTGGGGGGGAAGAGAGAGAGCGACTGGGGGGGAAGAGAGAGAGCGACTGGGGGGAAGAGAGAGAGCGACTGGGGGGAAGAGAGAGAGCGACTGGGGGGGAAGAGAGAGAGCGACTGGGGGGAAGAGAGAGAGCGACTGGGGGGGAAGAGAGAGAGCGACTGGGGGGGAAGAGAGAGAGCGACTGGGGGGGAAGAGAGAGAGCGACTGGGGGGGAAGAGAGAGAGCGACTGGGGGGGAAGAGAGAGAGCGACTGGGGGGGAAGAGAGAGAGCGACTGGGGGGAGAGAGAGAGAGACTGGGAGAGAGAGAGAATGGGGAGATAGAGAGAGATGGGGAGAGAGAGAGACTTGGGGGGAGAGGAAGAGAGTGGAGGGAGAGGGAGAGAGTGGGGGAGAGAGAGAGAGGGAGAGAGTGGGGGAGAGAGAGAGAGAGACTGGGGGGAGAGGGAGAGAGTTGGGGAGAGAGAGAGAGAGACGGGGGGAGAGAGAGACTGGGGGAGAGAAAGACTGGAGGAGAGAGAGAGACTGGGGGGGAGAGAGAGAGACTGGGAGGGAGAGAGAGAGACTGGGGGGAGAGAGAGAGACTGGGGGGAGAGAGACTGGGGGGAGAGAGAGAGACTGGGGGGGAGAGAGAGAGAGAGAGATTGGGAGTGTGAGAGAGAGAGATTGGGAGTGTTTCAGTGAAGCAACCACTAGCACTACTAACAATAACCAGCCCCAGGACAGTGACATCGTAGCACAGAGAATTCGACCCAACACAATTGTCACTAAAAAGGAAAAATACCTGTCATATTGGGCAGAAACAACAAAAACCCAAAGCAAACTCAATTGCTACTTGGCCCTAAACAGACAATACAACATGGCTG